>NC_141140.1:74627420-74931587 GCF_053477565.2 Lygodium microphyllum
AAGATACTTTAGGAAGCCCGTGACTCCCCTTTCTCAGGGCATCCTAGCTATGCCAAGACCCTTAATGCGGTCAGGAAGAGCTATTATTAGGATAGACTCAAAGGTGACGTTCTCAAATATGTCACGGAATGTTTGTCTTGTCAACGCATTAAGGCCGAACATGTCAAAATACCAGGGAAATTGCAACCACTTGACATTCCCCAAATGAAATGGGAATTCATCAGTATGGACTTTGTTGTTGGCTTGCCTCAAGTTCAGGGAGGATACAACTCCATTATGGTTGTGGTAGATATGCTCACCAAGGTTGCACATATTATCCCTATTAAGACAAACTATAAAGCCTTAGACATCGCAAGGTTATTCATCAAGGAAATATTCAAACTGCATGGGTTACTCAGAAGAATCATTAGTGATCGTGACTCTCTCTTCACATCACACTTCTAGAGGGCTATCTTTGAGGCCATTGGGACTCAGCTTTGTTTTAGTATAGCTTACCATCCCCAAACTGATAGTCAAACAGAATGAGTCAACCAAGTCATTGAAGATATGCTCAGGACACACTGCTGTCGCGAGCCCAAAAAGTGGATTCAATATTTGCCACTAGTTGAGTTTGCCTACAATGCTTCTTACCAACAAAGCATTCAGATGACCCCTTTTCAAGCATTGTATGGGCACAATTGTCGTAGTCCTTTGAGCTTTTCGGATCCAACCTTGAGGGTTGAAGCTTCAAAGAAGATGCTAGAAGACATGGATGACCAAATCAAGTCAATAAGACAAGACATCCAAGCCTCCAAGGACAAACAGAAGGGTTACGCATACCTGAAACGTCAAGGCAGATCCTTCGTTGAAGGTGATATGGTCTTCATTCACGTACGTCCAAAGAAGAGTTCCCTATCCTTGGATGAATGCAAAAAGCTAAGTCCAAGGTATTATGGACCCTACAAGATTCTCAAGTGCCTAGGGCCTAATGCTTACAGACTGCAACTCCCTGAAAACCTAAAGGTTCATAATGTATTCCATATCAGTCTAATGAAAAAGTATGTGCCTAACCCTAGTCACGTGCTTGATGATCAACAAGTTGTAATGCCTAGCCAAGGAGTCCTTGAGCTACGGCCTGACAAGATCTTAGATGTTAGGGAGAGGCATTTGAGATCCAGGACCTTGAGAGAATACCTCATCTAGTGGAAAGATTATCCCGAAGAGGATGCCACCTGGATGGATGAAAGTACTCTCAACCAACAATACCCCCAGATCTTCTCGAAATGAGGACATCTCGATTCCTCTAAGAGGGAGAGAATGTAATATTTCTGCAATGAAATATTAACGACCCTAGATCCCACACACTCCACGCAAGAGCAATTTCAAGTTATCTCCCACAACAAAAGACTTTGGGCTAAGTGCTCCCTCCGCGTGCATCAAATGATACCAGCCCCGCATCATGTATAAGAAGCCGTGGCTCAAAACCCGTAGCCCACGCGGGAACACCCCTTCAAGGGAAAAAAGAGATAATGGATCATTTTTGCAAATTATTTTATGTATTAACTCCCTCCCCTTCAGCCGTTGCATGGCGGGGAGAGGGAGTATGAGTATGTGAGGAGTAGGTGTTATGGGGGAGGGAAGCATGCATTGCCACTTGTGTGGCCACTCCCCCCCCCCCCCCCCCCCTTCAGCCAATATAAACCCCCCCTCCCAAGCTTGAGGGATGGAGGAGAGAGGATCATGTGGTGCTGCCCGCCCTGCCACCGTGAGGAGCTGCTAGATGTCGCCATCTCCAATCCGCTGCTGCCAGGCTGCTGCGCCCAGTCGTCGTCATCACCATCACCATCACCATCATCACCATCATCATCATCGTCGTCGTCATCATTGTCTTCATCTCCTTCATCATCCTCAATCATCACTCTCTCTCCACGTCATATGCCTGTGAGAAGCTTGGAAGCTTCTATTAAGGCTTCCAAGCGCTGAGTTCACCCATGCTTTTCAGGTTTTTAAAACCAAGTTTGCAAGGCCCGAATCCTACGAAGGGAAGTAAATTCGCGGGCAATAGGGAGTTTTGGAAATTGAATAAAGGGCAAGGAGAGTTTGCTGAGTCAAGATCTACGTCATCGATGGCTCCTAAGCAAAAGTCAAGAGGAGCACACGCCGGAGCCTCCAACCCGAGTACAAGAGTGGACAACGCCCCGACTTTGAATACCTAGGTTCTGAAAATTAATTCCACATGGAAAGGATGCATTAAGCATGTTTAATTTCTCATAGGCAAGTTTAAATACATTGGAAAATTTATTTACTCATTTGATCTACAAGTTAGTTGCATGTCGTGTATTTGCAATTGCTTGCACTTCCATGGTCAAGGGTAGTTGAAATTCTAAACATATGATGCATAAGAAAAAAAGACGAAATTCTGCAAAGGCATCTTGTTGCATCGCGCAAAGAATAGGGCATAAACACATAATGCACTTAGGTAGTAATTTCCTAGTTGTGACTCGTGTATAAAATAATCGTAGATGCCCATTAAATGATGTACAAATAGTTGCAATGCATGAAAATGATTTATGTACTTTGCAAATTGCATGCGATGATAGTTACATTCTAGGTTGGGTTAAGTACTAAAGGAAGGATTAAGTCAATGATGGACTCATGGCATTCACTCATGCATGAAGCTCTTTTATCAAAGTTTGAAATTGTGAAAGGATGCATTTTCATTAAAATACTAAAGCTTTGAATTTGGTGCATATACATGGGAATTACAAGAAGTAGTTTTGGATGTCAACTAATACCGTTTAGGGCAAGGAAAAGAAACGATCATTGTAGATCTTATAGCTACATAGAAGGAAAATGTCTATGGTCTTGAAATTGCATATTTGCATGGAATGTTACATCTTGCAATTACTTACGTCTTTTAGGGGAAAGTACTTGCAAATTTAGAAGGAAGTATTTGCATCTTTAAAAGGGAAGATCATCTTAAATCGTGGGTTGGTTAGATCAATTAAGTAATTCGCATAAAAGAGTAGCCTACATGGAATTCATGATTAGTTAGCATATGTTGGTCACCTCAATGTGCTAGGTAGGGTTAAGCTATGTTAAAATTCTGCCTAGTATCGCACTTAGGATGCCGATTTAAGAATTCCGATCTTAAAGGTCCTACCCATAGTTACGAAGTGTTAGGATTATTTAAATACCGTGCAAGAACGATCTAGGGTTCTCACCCTAAGGATCAGTTGACCAAATGCTAGACTTCCGCAAGGAATCTAGGAACCCTAGGGCCAAAGCGTTATCGACCGAGCAGGGTTAAGGTTTGGATTGGGTCAAGAGGACTCCCAAGCCCTTATCTTGATCAAAGGTGCTCTTGATCAGGAAAGACTGTACGAATAAAGATATAATCCCACAAGTCAAATGCTAACACCTATCTTGTGCAATAAGTTGCAACGTCGTATGTTTTGTGTCTAAATCACAAAATAGTATTGCCACTCCTTAGAACAAGTTTGGCGAGTTCTAAGTACAAGTCTAATTTTCTAGAGGATGAGTAGTCATCCTGCTACATCACCCTTCCTTGGGGCCGATTTCTAACAAGTTTGGCGAGTTCTAAGTAAAAGTTTAATTTTCTAGAGGATGAGTAGTCATCCTGCTACATCACCCTTCCTTGGGGCTGATTTGCCAAGTTAGGGGAGTTACAAATTTGCCAAGAAAGCAATTGACCAACCAAGTTAGGATGACGAGCTTGCCGAGGATTTATTGTCTATAATTTAAGGAAACCTAAGGTGGAAACAATTTAGGTCAAAAGGGTATAAACCGTAACCCAAGGGAAAAAAGGATAAACAAGCGACTCAACTTACGAAACCCTTGGGATTTTGCCAAGTCGCGATTGATCCCAGATCGAATGCTGGATGTATTTGGAGAGAAGGATTCACACCTTAGCTATTGGCCATACAAACGACCACTGGAATGCTTGTGATTGTACATTAGGAGCGTTGTTTGTATTTCTTTGCTCAAGAAACTAATACTGGAAAAATAACTAATGCTTTAAGTTAAAATCCTGGAGGGAGAGGCAGTATCAGTTACCTCCGACTGTCTGCCTGACCCTATCCAAGGGGGTTGTTGGCTGCGTCGGGTACGTGGACCGAACCCGCCACGAAGGGTCTCTCCGTGGGTGCTATTTGGAGCAGGAGGACGCTTGGGTGCAAGGGGAGGATCTGGCCGTAAATCCCTTGCCTCCAGATCTTGCACAAGAGGCGGACGTGACTCGAGATGGGATCTCGAGACCTGCATACTAGTCAATGGGCGGAACTTGGAATAGCGATCCTTGAGGATTGCTCGAATAGCCTTCATGCGGATTATATGATGTATTCCAAAGACTGATAAATAAAGATCAAATGTTTAAAAAGAACTTGCTTGACATTATTTCTCTTTGTCAGTGCCTAAGTTACGTGAAGGAACCAATGTGTGATTGGTTAATTAAGGAAATTATTTTTGCTTGTCAAACTAAATGTGGTAGGTAATTAGATAACTAAAGGAACCTGAGGAAAGTGCGATGGATGTGACCCTGGGTCCGTCCTACGGAAGGGTGGTCCCGATTGGCCAGGAACTTTTCTCAAAGGAATTGACAGTGAGGTAACAATGACCTAGAATCTATAGAGCTAGAGTCCCGATTTATGTTGTTTTAGGGGAACGGAATGGGACTATGCCTTACGGGCAGAGAGGTCGAGCTTTTCATCCCTCTTGTTTCCCATTCTCCTTGAACCAAGTGCAGTATAAATTCTCTTTGACCCTGATGTTTCTACATAAGTAGTTCATCTGGGGCTCAACACTAGCTACCTCCTAGGAACTTGACCATTAGGAAAACCCTGATTCATGTCGGTCCTAAGTGGGAATGGTCGGAATGCTTCTGCTTCGTAGGAGACTCGGGAAGACCTAGATTGCAAACCCCGTGACATTCCTTGGGAGTGCTGAGCGGCGCTTTCTAGACTCTCTTCCCGATGGGCTATTAAGATGTGTCCTACAAGTAGACAAGGGGACACGTTACAGTTGTCCAGAAATGGTGGTCCACGTGCTCCAGTTGCTCCACCTCCCACTATTGCTCCAGTTGGTAATACACGTCCTCCAACACATAAGAAGCAAAGATGGAGACTAGGCATAGCTGCACTATGTGAGATAAGGAAATTTGAGAAGAGTGCCAACTTGATTATTCCTAAAACCATTCTCTAGGTTGGTGCCAGAAATACTGCAAGATCTGCAGTTAGGGCATCATCACAAGTTCTTTTCAAGGAACTAGGAAAGGAATGTGGGGCGATGGTCAAGCCAAGCCTTGCTTGCTCTGTAAGAAGCAACTCAAAGTTACTTGATTGATCTAATGGGTGATTCTCAAGTTTTAGCCATTCATGCACAACATATCACTATTAAACCCATAGACATGGTTCTTGTTCATAGGATCCGCAACAACAAGGATGCATTTAATCTTAATGTCAAAAATATGCTTTGAGAAGGTACCTTGTAATTAGATCTATGTTTTTAGCTCAGGTTTGGTTGTAGATTGTAAGGAGCTTAGTTTTGGTTTATCTTTCCAGTAGACCTTCAAGTATTTGATAGTAGTGATCTACAAAATGGAGCTAAATTTTACCTAGATCAAGTTGCCTAGATCTACCATATATTTTCATGTTTCGTAATGCCAAATCTGATTTTGCCATGATTTTCCCAAGGGATATTCTATATTTCATGGGTACCATAAAAATCTAGAGATTTAGGGGCTTGGACGCCAGGTGTCCTAGAGTGAGGCCAATTTTTTTTTGGTAGTTGATATACCCTAGAGGAGTCCACTGGTAAAATTTCACATCAATCGGATCACTGGTCATTTTGTTCCAAAGCATGGATACATTAATTCAAGTTTAAGGGATTTTTGAAAGTTTTTCTATAAGTTTAAAGTTTCACCTCATTTTACACATTTCACTTTTGAGTTTTGGGTTTTCTCTCCTAGAAGACATGGCACGCACCAAGCAAGTAGCCCCACTGGAGACACCCCCTAGAAATCCTATGTAGAGGCCACCTCCCCCAACTTCACCACCACGCCAGCATCGCAAGCGCCAAATGGAAGCCATGCACAGTGGCTCTTTGTGAGATCTTCCATTATCAAAAGACCACGCACCTCCTGATACCAAAGGCTCCATTCCAGAAGCTACTGCGTGAGATTATGGATGGCATACTCATTAAGAATAATAAAAGGAACTTCCAGTTGGAACACTCTTGCAACAACCCAATCACTGGACTACCCAAGCCCTCCTTGCACTACAAGAAGCTGTCGATGTTGAGATATCGAGCTCCACTCGTGATACGCCAGGGTGACCGTTGTGTATTTATATCACTAACTTGTTAGTTGTTGCAGACGCGGTTGGTACACCGCCCATGAATAATAGCTACATGATAGCTATCCTTATCTACTCTAGTTCGTGGCTCAGTTAGTATGCCATCTTAGTTAGGTGAGTTTGGTTTGAGACCCATATATAGGGTTCTTCTATTTCTTTGTACTAGAGTTCTTTTTGGCTTACACAACTAAGAAGAGGAAAACTGTTTTCAGCCTCCACCCTTGTGTGCATTCCCCCATTGTGCAAGCAAGAAAGCTACAAGTGAGACTCCTTCCTTCTCTTCCACAATCTTGACATGGTATCAGAGCCTTGTTCGTGGTAAGGAGCTCAAGAAAGCAAGCCAAGCTCATGGTGTTCTAGTAAGAGGAGCAGTGTTGCTTTCATTTTCTGTTTTGGGAGCAGATCTCTGCAGGTAGCACAGCCAGAAACTGCAAGAGTGCATTGTCTCAGGTTGAGACGCCCTTCGCGGTGAAGCAAGAGGGCCGTATATGCTGTGGGAGTGGGCTTTAGCCCTTGGCGACCTTGTTTTTTTGATTTGAGGCCATTTCGGGGCCTAATTTGGAGGCGGAAGTTTTTTTGCACGCACTCAGGAAAAGGCCATGTTTTATGCTGTGCGACCACTGTTCTACAGGTCGGTGAAAAGTTACTGTAGAAATTGCATCGTACGCTTGTGCGCAGAGACATTGGGAGTTTCAGAATCATCCTTGGTTCCTGTTTATGCAAAATCGTCACTAGGAAGTGACTGTGTGGTCAAATACCACTTTCGCCAGTTTTGCAGATTTGCCTTTGTGAGGCTGAAGCTGTGTTCTTTGCAGTGACAAAATTTTTTGCAGTGTTCTGTAATGGCATCTGATTCTCTCTCACAAATTGTCACTGAAAAGCTTGACAAGAACAACTTCCAAGCATGGAAGTTTAGAATGACGAATTTTCTTATGGGAAAAGGATATTGGAAATTTGTTGCAGGAAATGAAGAAGAGCCAATTCTTCCTGATGTTCCCAATCAACAGCAAATGCAGGCATTTAAATCATGGCATGAGAGAGACAGGAAAGTTATGTACTGGCTGTCTATCAGCATTTCAAACTCTATGATTGTGCATATTCAAGATGCAAGTACGCCAAAGGAGGCATGGGATACTCTGTCAAAAATGTATAGCACAAATACGCAAGCCAGGAAAATGCAGCTCAAGCAAGAGTTGCACAATGTGCAAAGAGAAAGTATGAGCATCAATGACTACCACATGAAGGTGAAGAAGATTGCAGATGCACTTGCTTCCATTGGGTCGCCAGTGGAAGATGATGATTTAGTCTCAGTAACCTTGAATGGTCTAGGAAAGGATTATGCACAGTTCCGAACATCCATTTCCGTCCGTGAAAGATTTCCTGATTTTGAGGAGTTGATTGCTCTTCTAATATCTGAGGAGCAGAGAAATGGTGGTACATCTTCTTCAGGAGGAACTTCAAAAGAAGCTGTCTTCTACTCAAATGCTAGAAGAGATAGAGGCAGAGGTAGAGGAGGCCGATATGGAGGCCGTGGTAGAAATCAGAATATGCAGCAAACTCAAGAAAACCAGTCCTATGGAGGAGGACGTGGTAATTCTAGAGGCACGGGGAACCAAAGAGGTCGTGGTGGATGGCAAAGAGGCCAAAATGCAAACAGTAATGTTGAATGTTACTACTGTGGTAAAATGGGTCATATGGCTAAAAACTGCTATAAAAAGCAGAATGACATCATGAATGGAAAACTACAACAAGGGAATTATGCATCTTCTAGTAGACAGGGTGATGACAGAAATGAGCACTTGTTTATGGTGCAGCACATGAACAATTTTGTGACAAGTGCAGAAGAAAGCAATGATGTATTGTATGTTGACTCAGGTGCATCAAACCACATGACAGGTCATGCAGAATGGATGGAGGATGCAAGAAAAATGGAAAAACCAGGATTTGTGGAGGCTGGTGATGATACTGCACATCCTATTGTGCAGATTGGAAAAATTCCTTTGTTTATACAAGATGGGAAAAAGAAATACCTATCCAATGTATTTCATGTCCCGAATATCACCAAGAATGTGGTTTCTGTTGGTCAAATGGTTGAGCAGGGCTTGCAGGTCAGATTTAATCCTCATGGATACTTTGTTGAGGATATGAAAAATAAAGGTCGCTTGATAGCAAAAGGAAAGAAGAAGGGCAGAATGTTTACATTGGATGCAGACATGTCTGAATTGAGTATAGCAATGTTTGCACATGGGACCGATGTAGTTGCAGATATTGATATCTGGCATAAACGCATTGGTCATGTTAATGTACAGCGACTTAAATCAATGCAGGCCCAAAATATTGTTGCAGGTTTGCCTAAATTCAAGGTTGCAGAAATGCATAAGGTATGTGAAGCCTGTCAGTTTGGAAAACAGGCAAGGAAACCATTTCCTAGACATGTTCAAGAGAGTGAGAAGCCATTGGAATTAATCCACTCTGATGTGTGGACTACTAAAGCTGCATCTCTTGGAGGCTGTCATTATTTTGTCACTTTTATTGATGACTATAGCAGAAAAGTTTGGGTGTATTTTATGAAAAAGAAAAGTGAAGTTTTTGGGCATTTCAAAACTCTTAAAGCTATGGTTGAAAAAGAAACAGGCCTGCAGATAAAATGCCTAAGGTCAGATGGAGGGGGAGAGTACCTTCAAATGAGTTTGCAAGGTTCCTGCAAGAGCATGGCATAAAGCAGCAATATTCATGTAGTCATACCCCACAACAAAATGGAATTGCAGAAAGAAAAAACAGGCATATTGGAGAGGTATCTCGTGCCATGCTGAATGAAAAAGACTTGCCTGATTTTTATTGGGCTGAAGCAGTTGCTACAGCAGTCTACATAATGAACAGGACTCCCACTGCAGCAATACATGGAATGACTCCAGAGGAGAGGTATACTGGTAGGAAACAAAATATTTCTCATTTGAAAATTTTTGGTTGCATTGCCTATGTACATGTGCCAGATGAGTTGAGATCCAAGTTGGATCCAAAAGCTGAGAAGTGCATCTTTATTGGTTACTCTCTGCAGCAAAAAGGGTATAGATGCTATAACCCTTCTACTCGTAAGTTTATAGTGAGCAGAGATGTTGTTTTTGATGAGATGAGTAGCTAGTATAAACCAATAAATGTGATTGATGATGTAGATGCACAAAATGGTAATGTTGCACAGAATTCACAACAGCAGTCACAAAATATTAGTGGACCTGGAGCGTCCTCTAGCAGTGGTTCACATTCTTTGCCATGGACAGGCAGATTGAGATCAGGAGAATCTTCTCAAAGTAATGCAGATAGTGGTATACAGGTATCACGAAAAGGAAAAGAGAAGGTTGATCAGCCCATGTTTGATGTGAATGCAGATCACTCTTATGTGGATGGTTAATCCAGTGGCTCAGAACAGAGCATTGATGATGAGTTGGGTATTCCTTCTATTGTTACACCTGGAGTAAGGAAGACCAGGATGTTTTGAGAGCACCTGGGAGTGAACCTACTTTGCGCAGGTCTACGAGAGCTAGGTATCTTGTGGATAGACTGAAATATGATGGATTTATAGCCTTTCACTATGCATATATGGTCAAAGTGATACAGGAACCAGAACCCACTTCTTTTGAGCAAGCCATGGGAAAAGAAAAATGGGAGAAAGCCATGGATGAAGAAATGGATGCCTTGGAAGCAAATGCTACATGGGAATTGGTACCTTTGCCTAAAGGTAAAAATGCAATTGGCTGTAAGTGGGTTTATAAGGTGAAGCACAATGCAGATGGTTCTGTGAACAGATACAAGGCAAGATTAGTAGTCAAGGGGTATGCACAAACATATGGCATTGATTATGAAGAAACATTCAGTCCGGTTACAAGGATGGCAACCGTAAGAGCAGTCATTGCTATGGCTGCATCAAAGGGATGGTCTTTACATCGGATGGATGTAAAGAATGCCTTCTTGCATGGTGATTTGCAAGAAGAGGTCTATATGGAGCAGCCACCAGGTTATGTGCATACTGTTTATCCTGAGTTTGTTTGCAGGTTGAAGAAAGCCTTGTATGGCTTGAAGCAAGCACCTAGAGCATGGTCTGACAAGATAGGACAGTATCTTGTCACTATTGGCTTTCAGATTTCCAAGGCAGATTTCTCACTTTATGTGAGAAAAACAGAGAAAGATATTATGCTACTTGTCATTTATGTTGATGATTTGATTATGACAGGTGATAGTGGTGAAGATATCCTTCATGTGAAAATGCTATTGAAGCAGAAGTTTGAGATGAAGGATTTGGGAGAGCTACGTTATTTCTTGGGAATTGAGGTGATTAGATCACCAAGTGGGATACAGCTCATGCAGAGACAGTATGGATTGGACATGCTGTCCAAATATGGGATGACAAGCTGTAAGCCTATTTCAGTTCCTTTGGAGCAGAATGTGAAGCTGAGCACAGATGCAAGTGAGCTTCTAGAAGACCCTACTATGTACAAACGCATAGTAGGAAGTTTGATTTATATGACTATTTCCAGGTCAGATTTGAGCTATGCTGTTGGATTGGTAAGTCAATTTATGCAGGCTCCAAGGAAACCGCATTTGGATACGGCTAGACGCATACTCAGGTATGTGAAGTCCACATTGCAGTATGGACTATTTTATGAGACTGGGGTTCAGATACAGTTGCATGGATATACTGATGTTGATTGGGCTGGTAGTATTTCTGATAGACGATCTACCAGTGCATATGTGTTCTCTTTTGGGAGTGCTGCAGTCACTTGGAGCAGTAAGAAACAGCCTACAGTTGCCTTATCTAGCACAGAAGCTGAGTACAGGGGCGCAGCAATGGCTGCATGTGAGGTAGCTTGGTTGCATAAGCTACTTTATGATATGCATCAACCTACAGATGGGCCAGTTGTCATTTATTGTGACAACATGAGTAGTATACACTTGGCAAATAACCCAGTCTATCATGCTAGGACAAAGCACATTGAGGTGCATTATCACTATGTGCGGGAGAGGGTTTTACTAGGTCTTATTGATCTAGTTTATGTCAGCACAGAGGATCAAGTAGCTGACATAGTCACGAAGGCATTAGGCGCAAAGAAGCTACGCAAGTTCAGAGACCTACTTGGTGTGCAGGAATTGGGATTGAGCTCGAGGGGGAGTGTTGAGATATCGAGCTCCACTCATGATACGCCAGGGTGACCGTTGTGTATTTATGTCACTAACTTGTTAGTTGTAGACGCGGTTGGTACACCGCCCATGAATAATAGCTACATGATAGCTATCCTTATCTACTCTAGTTCGTGGCTCAGCTAGTATGCCACCTTAGTTAGTTGAGTTTGGTTTGAGACCCATATATAGGGTTCTTCTATTTCTTTGTACTAGAGTTCTTTTTGGCTTACACAACTAAGAAGAGGAAAATTGTTTTCAGCCTCCACCCTTGTGTGTATTCCCCCATTGTGCAAGCAAGAAAGCTATAAGTGAGACTCCTTCCTTCTCTCCCACAATCTTGACAGTCGAAGCTTACGTCATCAACTTGTTCAGAGACTCTGTCTATGCAGCAATACATGCAAGGAGAGTCGCCGTCACCGATAGAGATTTGCAGATAGTGAGGTTCTTCGGACGATGGAAGGATAGTCCTCATGGAGATCAACAATGATAGGGGTGTACTACCAAAACGTATACGAAATGTAGCTTCTAAAGAGATTTTTAAAACCATGGTTGTAATGGATCCCATGTAAAATGTTATGAATATGAATACAAAATTTTTTGCGCGTCTTATTTTTGCCTATTTACTTGTTATTCGTTTTATTTATGTCTTTGAGTTATCGTTACATGTGTTCAAATGAATACATGTTGCGCACAAACTCAATAAAGCACTACGTATTAAATTTCGATTACAAATCGTATTGCGTATAAATCTAATAAATAAACGTAATAAGTAAAAAACAATAATAAACACTACGTATGACAATACAAATCCAACAAATATCAGTTTTGATTACTTCAAGAGAAGATTACAAATTACATTACATTGGTGATGAGATATCATTTGGCACTAAGTACATCTATTCTCTCCTAGGCTTCTTTGAGCTAGACTCTCCATGGTCAGAGCTATTCTTGATCATAGGCAGCCATACATTTTTCCCTAGTAGTTCCTGCCTAATGACATTGGGGTCTTCAACACCAACAACCATGTCACAGGCCACCATGGAAAAAAGTGGCCCAGACCTAGTACTAGAGAATAAGTAGAGGAGCTTTGAATGTCGAAGCAACACTACTTTCTCCAAGCTAGAGTTCATTGGGATGGTCTTAGAAGGCCCAACCTTCGTTAGTATCCTCAATTTCAAGAAGTTCTTAGAAAAAGCCAAAGAGCATGTCTTATGGAATACAAAAATGTCACTTGCAAGCTGGCCGATATACTCCTTCAAAGCGCACCCTTCCTTGGCTACCCGATTGGCCACCTTGTCTAGATGAAAATTGATCTATATAGACAATGTCCTGCATCACACAAGTTCAGTGTCAAACTCATTGTGCCAAACTCACTATGCATGAAGTGTGGTAAAGATATATACATTAGATTTGTGTCAAAATTTACCAACAAGGCCTCTAGGGCATAAGGAGTATGCACATAAAATTTTGCCGAGATCGGGCCTCTAGAGTTGCCCTAGTTGGAGGTTTGCGTCTAGGGGCCTGAATTTGGCATAGGGAGTATGCACATCAAATTTTTCCGAGATCGGGACCCTAGAGCTGCCCTCACCGGATTTTTGCCGTGGGATCGGGACCCTAGAGCTGCCCTCACCGGATTTTTGCTGGGATCCGGACCCTAGAGCTACCCTCACCAAAGGCTCATGTCTGGGGGCCTAAATTTACAGATGCCCTAGGGAGTATGCACATCAAATTTTGCCATAATCAGGCCCCCAAAGCTGCTTTGGCCAGAGGCTCATGTCTGGGGCCTTGAATCTCCCGATGCCCTAGAGGCCCTACTAGTAAATTTTGACGCAAATCCGGTAGCATTAATCAGATAACATTACCTTCTCCGCATCATCTATCTATTTGCTATAATGGAGCATCTAGGTCTACTCTTGCAATTGGACCACCCTTGTCTCTCTCTTGGGAAGGTATTGCATAGTCGGGTGGAGGTCCAAAAATGCTTTCTTTGCAACCGCTCGAGCTCCTCATCTGAGATCTCGTACCGTGGTGCCGCATTCTCAATCTACTCTTGGATGCTCACAATGGCAGACATGTCATCGACACTCGTGCCATCATATCGAGCCACCTCATCAACATGTACTGACGTATCTTGTATATCAAAATCTATAAAATCATGAGGTGCATCACGCACCATGATACAATATAGCTCTTCTTCCCTTAGCTCCAAAATTTCTAGTACATCCTGCATAGGTAAATATTCCACCCCCTCGATGATGATAGCATGGAGAGAAGCGAGGGGTGGATCATCGCTTGTCGGCATCTCAACAAGAGGGCAAGGAGGTGGGTGCACAATGACTAAGCTCTATGCTGCCTCTACTCTTGGATCGAGTGTGATCTCTTTAGGCTCCCTCTTGAAATACTCTAGCTGTGGCTGAGAGGGTGTGTCGATGTCTTCCTCACTATCCTCTTGCACCTCAATGCACAAAACATATATGGCAAATGATGCATTGCACTTGATGAGATCCATCGTGGCATGGTCTTGGGATGAGGTGGGCATTGCTCTAACACATAGATACTACCACACATGCACAAGGGCTTGATTTATTACATTTGTATGGCTTGACTCAGCATATAAACTATATAGGAAATCTATGGGGACCCATCTGAGAGCAGAGTCTAGAATAGAGCAGGTGAGAGGGTTTGTCACTTCACAAAACGATGCCAATATACTAGGGCTAGGGTCTATGATGGAGAGCGAGCTTGATGGGACCGAAAGTGGGCCAGCACTGGCTATGGCACTACTTGGACCTCATGCATATGACAGACAACCCCACCACACAACCTCACGGGCCAGGAGCGTCTAAAACTCACTTTGCACTAAATACTTATGAAGATTTTGCATCTATATCCAATATGTAGTCCAACGTTCACCTTCCCTTATCCTCGGAGAGAGATCCCATAACATATAGGCATAATGCCTCGTAATACACACAAAGGGAAGCACCTCTTGGGGCTGATTGCCACGGCTCCACTGCGACTCTCCTACACCTCGAGGATTAGCCCCAAAATGTGTTGCTAACACATGTAACATTCGCACAAACTCCACTCTTTCATAATTCAACATTCTCGAAGATTTTGATTTTCCTCACAAAACTTTCCCCAACGGAAGCACCCGTCTAACCGACGACTTAGGTTTCCTGTCCTCTCAGTGTTGGTCAATGTTTATTAATCAATTGCAATGCATTCTAGGAGATATCTCATGGCATGCTTGATGCAAGGTATATGACGACTGTGCACAACCATTTTATGATTAAAAAACCAGCCTTGTGAGGTGCGAAAAACGGCCCTTTCATGAATTTTAACTAAGTGTTACGTGCTGTGCTGCTTTAGGGACTAGTCGGAACTTCCATGCTACTAGTCGCCTATATTTAATTATGGAACGATCCCTAAATGCTATGCACAAAGAGGGAAATCAGAATTTTTATCTTTGCAGCAATTAGATCGTCGCACAAACTTCCTCCCTCCCTCACCGTTTAGGTGTTGCCGTGGTGCGTAGGTGTAAATGGTTGTTTTGTATCGTTTTTGTATGTAAAAAAATAATAAACACGTACTATAACACAAAGGACGAGTCCAAACTGAGGCTTGATCTCATGCTTTAACCTTGCCAAACATTCACGCACATAAATCTTATTTTTCCATATTTTGTGAGCATGAAAATTCCAATTTTCTTGATTTTTTGCTATTTTTCCTATTTATTATTCATGAAAAATATGTATCTTCTGATTTATTTGTATTTTCTTATTATTTTGACTGAAACTTAACATTTTCTCTGATTTTATCCCATCTTCACTCCTTGAACCACTAATTTCTATTAAAAATGATATTTTGTGGGTTTTAAAAAATTAATAATGAATCTAAATTATTATGGGTTTTGCATTTTTCTAGTTGCAGCTCTCAACCATGATGCAAACAAGGTTCAAACAAAAATTCGTCGCATATGAACAACATTTGGACCATGAAACAACAAAAACAAGCAAATTTCTTCATAAAATTGGAGCATACCGCGTGTCTTGCGTGTTGCAAGTTTTTTAATGATTATTATGGGCAGCCCACAAACCAACCAACAATCATTCTTTAGTGCTGAACCTCTTTCCTAAGCCTCATCTTCATCTTGAACCAATTCAATCACAGCCGGACAAGCATCCTTCAGCCCCTCTTCTTCTTGATTTCTTGCACATGAATTGCCTCTATGTAGAAGAGAGAGGGAGGAGAGAGAAAGACTAGTTTTTTATCTCTTTGCTCAGTGCATCATTCCTTGATCCGTTTATGGCGATGGAGGGCGAAGGATAGAAGCATCTCAGGGCCAAGATGATTCCTCCTACCTCCACCGATCAGAAAAATGATTTAAAAATGGAAAAAAATAGGGCACAAAAAACCGATGCCCCCCCCCCCCCCCCCCAACATTTCATTTCGTGGCTTCTTTAAGCTCTTAATTAGATCTTAATCTTAAAACCCCAATTATCTAGTTCATTCCTTTTGCTTTCACACTTCCGACAAGTGGTTTTTTCGCTTTTGGAGGGGCAAACGACACCGGATTCGAGATCCGTCTGGACGGGTGGTTCCGTGGCATCGAAATCTACAAAGTTGGGCCCCGTCACACTCTTCTTGGCTTCTAGATCCAGTAGCTGCTTCACAATCCCGAACCTTGCGGGGATTAAATGGGGGATCAAACGACCTCAGAATTAAGATCCGAGACTTGCGTTGGATTCCTGACGTCGTTTTGCATCTAGGAAAACTCCAACTCGGCCATCCGCCACCATTTTATTTTCCAGGAAGATTAGCACTAGTGCTTTAGGGACTTGCTGCTTAAAATCGTACTGATTGCCACCGCTGCCTTCGACGAAGTCTATTTTTCCCTTGATATTCGTAATTTTGGCTATTTTAAAGCACTTTTTGGCATAAAAAATGATCTGTCATTGATGACCACCGGATAGGGCAACTCAGCCCGTCGAATCCCACGAATAGATCTGCACATAAACAACAAAAAGGAGCATCAAGCTGATACAAAAAATACACAACACAACTCATACCCTACCCTCTGACAAAACCAAGGCATGAAATCCACGAGGAGTAGGCCCAACATAATCTGATAGAAGGCCCGAAGCTAGTCACTAACCAACTGCTGCAACACAGCCAAGCTAAAAAGAACTATCAAAGAGGTCGCCCTAAGTAGCAGTCTGAACTACCTATCTAACTAAGGACAACTCAACCAGGAGCTCCTCTTAGGTGAGGATTCCTATGGCCTGATCAAAAGGTATTATCTTTTAGCACAATTTTTTCCTTTTAGGCTTTTATTTTTCCATACTCCGGCGTGTAAAAATGAGGGAGCTGAGCATAGTGACCAAAGGAGAACAGGGCATCGGCCTCAGGTCGTCTTGTATCAGTACCCAAGAACCTACCAAGCCCTCGCAAGGCGACACTGAATCCTTTTCTAACTCTCACTTTTATTTTCGCTCTAACCTCCTTTTATTTTCTTCTTTTATGGCAAGATGTCACCCCAAGGAAGGGCAAGGCATCAGACCCGGGTTTTATGGCAAGATGTCACCCCAAGGAAGGGCAAGGCATCATGGCAAGTTGTGATCAGGAAGAAGGGCAAGGCGATGAACGACTGCTCGAGAATTTTTCATTCTTTCCTTTTCTATTGGTATAGGGGTTAGAACCCCTTTTTACACACCTCCATATATTCATATATTGTCTTTCAGATCTTTAGGGTTTGTCTCTTTCCATCATTATCTTAGTAGGCTTCTCTAACTGCCTCACAACTAGCAGGAACTCTTAGAACAGCTGCCTAGCAGGTCCGTAGAATAGGGTCACTTGAACTCCCAACTAAAACAGGTCTTTCAATGCCTGACAATGCCTTGCAGGAGGCAATGACTACTCAGATCTCCCCCAGATATATAGAACCTAAACCTAGGACTTCATGCCTTGATTGCCGGTCCCCAATAAGAAAGAAAACCCCCTTCAAGTACATAGATACATATAACGTGAAATAACATGCACTCGTAAAGGAGAGATATCACCTGGATAGGGCCACGAGAAGCTTCCGTGTGACAAAGGCTCCTTCCAAGCTCTTCTTTGAACCTATCTAGCACAAGATTAAAACAAGAAACCATTAACTGCACCCGTACTAAACAAACAACTGGCCCTCTTGGCCTAAAGAAATAGATTATTAAAACCCAGAAACTAACTGGCCCTCTTGATCTAAAGAAATCAAACATTAACTACTTAAAGCTACAAGCCCTCTTGGCCTAACGAAATCAAACAAAATAGCTCATAGAGATCCCTCCTTGGAAGAAGGCAGATATACGCAGATACTCTCCTTTCCAAGGGGAAAAATTAGGGCTCTAAAGGGGAAAAATAGGGCTCTCAACCCTAAACTAAATGCACCAAATTATGGCCCATAGCTCTTGCATATATAGCAAGAGAGGCGTACGCATAACATGTCGTCTGATCAACCTATGGGTCCAAGATAATAGTGGTAGATGGGTCTCGGCCACTCTTCGCATTACCCATATCAACCATCGCCTGCTATATAACATGTGGTTTGATAACATTCCCCACAAGCAACCAGACCCTGTCTCATCATCAATAGCAACATCCGGACTAGGACCACAAATAAAAAAGAGGTCCTCTTCATAATCAAAATTAGCTAAGGGATCCACAAACTGATTCCAATAACCTGGAATCAGCTGAAGAGATATGCTCTCAAATTCATCAAGTGGGATTATAGCAGCTCGATGATACATACGAAGGAAAGGATTCCGAACTGTATATGTTCCATTGAGTTGATTTAAGATCGGCCTAGGAGTCTCCTTTTATTAACAACCGCCTAATACCACCTTTCTTAGCAATATTCAATCCCATAATTAGAGCTTTATACTCGGCCATGTTGTTACTAAATCCTACCATGAGATAAGTAGCTAATTTCATTGTAACTCTACGTCGGGGATCTCGGATAACTACTCCAACACTTCCTTTTCTATTAGGGCCCCTGGACAGAGGTGTCACAACCAGCATCCTTGATACCTCCAACACTACTGATCCACCTAAAGCCTAGGCTTGAGGAGAAACCTCTCAAAGATATGGCCAAGGAGATGGTGTATCTGACCAATCAACCTAGCAAGGCTATTTAGCAGGTTGCAGCTAAGTCCCATGAGAGCACACCAGAGAAAGAGAGTGCTAAGGCCCAACCAAGCACATCAACGACTGACCTAGTTTAGGGTCCTGAGTCTTTGACAAAGACACCTTCACTGCCCACAAAAAAAAGGAGAACACAACGACAGTTACAAGTGGTTGTGGACGCAAAGAACATTGAGACCAAGAGCATGGAAGAACTTGGGAATAAAGCATCGAGTCCACCCACTAAGGAACCCATTTCCATCTCCCCTAACAGCGGTGAGACCTCCAAAACATTTGTGTGTTCTGCTAAGTCAATGCGACCATCACCATCAGTGGTTGCTTGTACCACTCAATCCACCGATAACAAAACTTGCATTGACCAATCAAGAGTGGATACAACACTATCACAATAGGGTGACAAATCTAAACCAATCACATCCAAGGAAAACCATGATGCAATAACAAAGCCTCGGGAGAAACATGGAAACCTCGAGGACATAAGCAACCCTAGAATTGACCAATCTTGCTTATCTATGCCTAAGTCCCCAGCCATGCTAAAGCCTAGGGAAACTCCTAGAACCTTGCATGAGATAGAAATAGAGCAAGCCCTCATTGAACATAGAAGTGACGCAAAATGCTTAACTGACTTGGATGCTAAGCTCAAAGTGTTCGCACGTGTCTACGTCCTAGCAGACATGGGTGCATTCCCTAGGGGGTAGCTAAAAGAATACTTACCATTTCCCCTATCCTGGGAAGAGCAATAACATCTTGATATTATGACAGGCTCTTGCATGAACGCATGCGACTCATCTCTGACGAGGAAGCTTACGAACTACACTTAACTGTGACATTCAATTATGTGCTTTGCCAACCAAATCTCTTAGAGATAGTGCAATTAAAGCGATAATCAGAGAGTCAAATTCAATTTGAAAAACGTTGGTTTGAAAACCGCATTACAATGGCCAAACTAGGAGCTTAGATTATGACAGTCTCAGAGGAGTGATTGGCCAAATGGCGGTCTCAAAGAGACCCAACCTATGTGATGCCAACTTCCTTTCGAGTGCTGACTGCCATTCAGGGTACGGACTTAGTTGGAACTAGCCAAGAGAAATGTCTGACTGATAAGGTTCTCACTGAGGAGGAGTTACATGTTGCCAGTAGACTCAGACAAGGTACCATGCTACTTAATGTTGCAAAATATCTATTGTTATTGAGTAAACTACCATGAGTACTGGATGCGTGTGCCACACTCCAGTACAATCCTAAGTTCTACAATTGGTTTTTATCCTCATGAAGTGACATGGATTTGTAAATATGTACATAAATAAACAATGAGTTTTGTGACCCTGTATAGATAATATCAACACACACAAGTAATGATAATCAAGCACAAGGAGAAGAGTTGGGTTTTACAGGCTGAGCTTCTCAGGTCCTCTCACCACACGTCTAGAAGTCGTGTGACCATTCCCACCTCCAGGTGGAGGGCATGCAACCCTCATTACTGACCAACATCTCCAACGGCGTAGATGCGGCGTCATCCCCTTCTATACACATTTTCCCTTTTTGGTCTATCCTTCCGGGGACGAGCCCTGCTCCACTCCATCACAACTAGTCCATGCAACTTAGCATAAGCCAAGATCCGCTAATGGCTGGAATACGCCCCGAAGTTGAAGTAGGACAAATATCATCACAGGGGCCATCCTTCTACAACAAACACTGCATGCCTCACCTCACCCCTCCTCCTCATATGCGCTTGATAATCCACAGTTTAATCACTGTCATGTAAATAATTCTATCTTGCCTCAAAGCCTAACCTTGGTTCACATGTTGCAAATTTTCCCACAGTAGCCATCATGGAGCACACAATGCACCTGGCATGCAAGGAAGCTCTTCTCCATAGAAGGGAGCATAAGGCACAAGCACCTCCACCACAGCGATATGTGCCTACCCTTCAGAGGTATGAACCAAAAAGAGGCCCTAAGCAGCATCGCCCCGGATGCAGGCCAAAAACTTCCCACGCCACGAAAACAAAGGCTCAAGGGAATGCGTGGGGGTAGTTAGTGTCATTTGTCCATGTTGCAAAAGTCACCATTTTTCAACCTCCATAGCTGCAGCCATGTCCAAGTTCCATGTTTTGTCACATGGTATCAGATCCATGGTGGGCATGGTCTAGCTTTCCACATTGCTCTCTCAATCCATCACAATCTCTGGTCAACTCAGTTCAAGCATTTGAGTTCATCTCCTACTTCATCTTCACACTCTCTACTTCTGTCTCCCATAGCAAGCAAGACCTTGTCATCTTTGAGCTCCTAGATCTCACATTACATGCCATATCTTCACAAAATTTCTTATGTGGCTAGCTTCCCTAACTCTGGGCGCTTATCGAGGCAGAATTGCGTGATTTTCATAAATAGCATAGTATGCAACGGCATAACAGTTCGTACAGCTATGCTTGCGATACATAGTGCAATCATGGCAGGCACCATAGGGCTTTCAAAGGTCACTAACCAAGCTACCTTCCACTGAATTTTCATGCCAAATGATCCCTTCCTCCATCTGCTATAAGCAAAAAACCAGGCTATTGCAGAAACCCTAAAACTGAAAGCCATAGCTTTCAACATCAAGCTCCTTTCCCACTTCATTTTCTCACTCCCCTCAGTACAACAAACTCACTACTACTCTAATATGAGTCTGAACCCAATACCTAGCAAGACCATCACATCAAAGCAGCAAGCAAGAGGTAGATCAAGCATTGGCATCCATCACTAAGTTTAAGAATAGTATCCATTGATACTCAACTAGTGTCATTTGACATTGATCTTCTTGTGTCTCTTGACACATTGACCTACAACTATTTATTGGTTGTTTGAAGTTGATGAGCATGACAGAGCTTGAGCAAATAGCAAAGTTGATGAGCATGACAGAGCTTGGGCAAATAGCAAAGTTCAATGGTGAGGGCTTTCATGCTTGGAAGTAGAAAACCATGTATCATCTCATGAGGAAAGACCTTTGGGGATCTCTTTGAGGAAGATGATGCCGACGACAATGCAAAAGAGGAAGATGCTACAAAAGACTAGCCTAAAACAAAGGCATGGAAGAAGATGAACAACAAAGCTCTAGGTATTATTTCCTTGGGTCTATCAGATGATGTATTACACTGCATCTCTGGCATCAGGGATGCAAAGAAGGCATGGGAAGAACTTGACAAGCTCTTTGGTACACAAGCAAAGAACTCGAAGGTAAAATTACTTATGCAATTTTATAAGTTGGATGTAAAAGATAGTTCATCTATGACTATACACATCAATAAGTTCAAGAGTCTTAAGACTCAGCTAGCAACTCTTAAAAAGAACATTGATGAAGATGAGGCAATAGCAGTGCTACTTACCAGTGTTAATCATGAACCGTATGAGAACCTTGTTTCAACACTAAGTAATGTTCCCAGTCTCTCACACAAAGACATTGAGCACTCATTGCTCAATGGAGAAAGAAAATTTAAAAGCAAAGATGTAAAAGAGACCAACTCAAGGGAAAATCTCCTATAAACCAAGGGAGCTACTAGACCCAAAGGAAGAGGTCAAGAATTCAACACCAACAACAAAAGTCGGATGACATGCCATTACTATGGTAAGACTGTGTTGAGATATCGAGCTCCACTCGTGATATGCTAGGGTGATCGTTGTGCATTTATGTCATCGACTTGTTAGCTGCAGATGAGGTTGGTACACCGCCCATGAATAATAGCTAGATGACAGCTATCCTTATCTACTCTAGTTCGTGGCTCAATTAGTATGCCACCTTAGTTAGTTGAGTTTGGTTTGAGACTCATATATAGGGTTCTTCTATTTCTCTGTACGAGTGTTCTTTTTGGCTTACACAACTAAGAAGAGGAAAAATTGTTTTCAACCTCCACCTATGTGTGTATTCCCCCATTGTGCAAGTAAGAAAGCTACAAGTGAGACTCCTTCCTTCTCTCCCACAATCTTGACATGGTATCAAAGCCTGGTTCGTGGTAAGGAGCTCAAGAAAGCAAACCAAGTTTGTGGTGTTTTGGTAAGAGGACCAGTGTTGCTTTCATTTTTCGAGTTTGGGAGCAAGTCTCTGTAGGTAGCACAACCGGAAAGTGCAAGAGTGCATTGTCTCAGATTGAGGTGCCCTTCGTGGTGTAGGAAGAGGGCAGTATATGCTGTGGGACAAGGGCTTTAGCCCTTGGTTGCCCTATTTCTTTGATTCGAGGCCATTTCGGGGCCTGTTTTGGAGGCGGAAGTTTTTCGCACGCACTCAGGAAAAGTCCCTGTTTTTTGTTGTGCGACCACTGTTCTACAGGTCGGTGAAAAGTTACTGTAGAAATTGCATTTTATGCCTATGCACAGAGACATTGGAAGTTAAGAATCATCCTTGTTGCCTGTTGATGCAAAATCGTCACTAGGAAGAGACTGTGTGGTCAAATACCACTTTCGTCAGTTTTGCAGATTTGCCCTTGTGAGGCTGAAGCTGTGTTTTTTGTGGTGATAGAATTCTTTGCAGTGTTATGTAATGGCATCTAATTCTCTTTCACAGATTGTCTCTAAAAAGCTTGACAAGAACAACTTCCAAGCATGGAAGTTTAGAATGACGAATTTCCTTATGGGAAAAGGATATTGAGAATTCGTTGTAGGAAATGAAGAAGAACCAGTTCTTCCTGATGTTCCCAATCAATAGCAAATGCAGGCATTTAAAGGATGGCATGAGAGAGCCAGAAAAGTTATGTAATGGCTGTCTATCAGTATTTTAGACTCTATGATTGTGCGGGATGCTTTTTCAAAAATGTATAGCACAAATACACAAGCCAGGAAAATGTAGCTCAAGCAAGAGTTGCACAATGTGTAAAGAGAAAGTATGAGCATCAATGACTACCACATGAAGGTGAAGAAGATTGCAGATGCACTTGCTTCCATTGGGTCACCAGTGGAAGATGATGATTTAGTTTCTATGACCTTGAACGTCTAGGAAAGGATTATGCACAGTTTCGAACATCCGTTTCCGTCCGTGAAAGATTTCTTAATTTTGAGGAGTTGATTGCTCTTCTAATTTCTGAGGAGCAGAGAAATGGTGGTGCATCTTCTTCAGGAGGAACTTCAAAAGAAGCTGTCTTCTAGTCAAATGCTGGAAGAGGTAGAGGCAGAGGTAGAGGAGGCCGATCTAGAGACCATGGTAGAAATCAGAATATGTAGCAAACTCAAGAAAACCAGTCCTATGGAGGAGGATGTGGTAACTCTAGAAGCAGGGGGAGCCAAAGAGATCGTGGTGGATGGCAAAGAGGCCAAAATGCAAGCAGCAATGTTAAATGCTACTACTGTGGTAAAATGGGCCATATGGCTAAAGACTGCTATAAAAAGCAGAATGACATCATGAATGGAAAATTGCAATAAGGGAATTATGCATCTTCTAGTAGATAGGGTGATGATAGAAATGAGCATTTGTTTATGGTGTAGCACATGACCAATTCTGTGACAAGTGCATAAGAAAGCAACGATGTGTGGTATGTTGACTCAGGTGCATCAAACCACATTGGATGCAGACATGCCTGAATTGAGTGTAGCAATGTTTGCATATGGGACCGGTGTAGTTGCAGATATTGATATCTGGCATAAACGCATTGGTCATGTTAATGTACAGCGACTTAAATCAATGTAAGCCCAAAATATTGTTCAGGATTGCCTAAATTCAAGGTTGCAGAAATACATAAGGTATGTGAAGCTTGTCAATTTGGAAAACAAGCAAGGAAACCATTTCCTAGACATGTTCAAGAGAGTAAAAAGCCATTGGAATTAATCCACTCTGATATGTGGACTACTAAAGCTGCATCTATTGGAAGCTATCATTATTTTATCACTTTTATTGATGACTATAGCAGAAAAGTTTGGGTGTATTTTATGAAAAAGAAAAGTGAAGTTTTTGGGCATTTCAAAACTCTTAAAGCTATGGTTGAAAAAGAAACAGGCCTGCAGATAAAATGCCTAAGGTCAGATGGAGGGGGAGATTACCTCTCAAATGAATTTGCAAGGTTCTTACAGGAGCATGGCATAAAGCAACAATATTCATGTAGTCATACCCCACAGAAAAATGGAATTGCAGAAAAAAAAATAGGCATATTGGAGAGGTATCTCGTGCCATGCTCAATGGAAAAGACCTGCCAGTTTTTTACTGGGATGAGGCAGTTGCTACAACAATCTACATAATGAACAGGACTTCCACTGCAGCAATACATGGCATGACTCTAGAGGAGAGGTATATTGGTAGGAAACCAAATATTTCTCATTGGAAAATTTTTGGTTGCATTGCCTATGTTCATGTGCCAGATGAGTTGAGATCCAAGTTGGATCCAAAAGCTGAGAAGTGCATCTTTATTGGTTACTCTCTGCAGAGCAGAAAGGGTATAGATGCTATAACCCTTCTACTAGTAAGTTTATAGTGAGCAGAGATGTTTTTGATGAGATGAGTAGCTGGTATAAACCAGTAAATGTGATTGATAATGTAGATGCACAAAATGGTAATGCTGCACAGAATTCACAGCAACAGTCACACAAGATATTAGTGGACCTGGAGTGTCCTCTAGCAGTGGTTCACATTCTTCGCCATGGACAAGCAGATTGAGATTAGGAGAATCTCCTCAAAGCAATGCAGATAGTGGTATGCAGGTATCACAAAAAGGAAAAGAGAAGGTAGATCAGCCCATGTTTGATGTGAAGGCAGGTCACTCTTATGTGGATGGTAAATCGAGTGGCTCAGAACAAAGCATTGATTATGAGTTGGGTATTCCTTCTGTTGTTATACCTGGAGTAAGAAAGACCAGGGATGTTTTGAGAGCACTTGGAAGTGTGCCTACTTTGCGCAGGTCTACGAGAGCTAAGTATCCTGTGGATAGGCTGAAATATGATGGATTTACAGCCATTCACTATGCTTATATAGTCAAAGTAGTACAGGAACTAGAACCCGCTTCTTTTGAGCAAGCCATGGGAAAAGAAAAATGGGAGAAAGCCATGGATGAAGAAATGGATGCCTTGGAAGCAAATGCTACATGGGAATTGGTACCTTTGCGTAAAGATAAGAATGCAATTGGTTGTAAGTGGGTTTATAAGGTGAAGCACAATGCAGATGGTTCTATGAACAGATACAAGGCAAGATTAGTAGTCAAGGGGTATGCACAAACATATGGCATTGATTATGAAGAAACATGCAATCCGATTGCAAGGATGGCAACCGTAAGAGCAGTCATTGCTATGGCTGCATCAAAGGGATGGTCTTTACATCATATGGATGTAAAGAATGCCTTCTTGCATGGTGATTTGCAAGAAGAGGTCTATATGGAGCAGCCATGTAATATTTCCACACAATAAAAGTTAGTTGGTTAGTTCAAAAGTTAGTTAGTTAATTAATAAGTTAGTAAGATTACTAACTAAAGACTAACTAAGGTAAAAACTAACTAACATTAATTATTAATCATTTTTATTTAATTTAAAATATTTTATTTAGAAAAATCAAGAGTCGTAAATTCGATATTTTTTTCGAATTGGCAAGGACCGTGGCCATCCTTCACGTAAATTACAACGTGAACGAAACTTATGAGTTATATTAATCACTAGGATAATGTGTATAGTTTGGATGGTCTAAAAATATTAGACCTTTGGACAAGACTAGAATATTTTAGATATTTTAGAGATTATCTTAATTTTTAAAAAAAAGAGATATGGAGATTTCTAGAACTAGATGTCATTTAAAAGAAAAAAACAAGTGATGTGTTAGTTAGTTTGAAGATTTTATAAAAAGAAAAATAAAGAAAAGTGACTGGCGAAATCGCGCGCGCCGCGATTGCAGTTTACAAGCAGTAGACATCACTTCGAACAGAGAAAAGAAGAAAGAGTTAACTGAGAGCTTTCTAATCAAGTGTCTTGGAGTTTTACCCCCCTTTCGGAGCCAATGGAACCATCAGATTTATGATCTGAGCATCAGATCACTGATCTTTCCAAGATCCCCCTCCACAAAGAGCTCCACTTCTCAACCACAAGCCCTCTTCCCCAATTCACTATAAATACGAGGCATGGGAGAGGCATAAGGGACATAAGGAGACCCCGAGAGGCTGCAAGAAAGAAGAAGAGAAAATGAAGAATACTTCTTCAAGAGGCTGCGAGAAGCTAGAGAGAGAGAGAGAGAGAGAGAGAGAGAGAGAGAAAGAGAAAGAGGAAGAGAGCTAGCTCAAATCCCTTGTCTCGATCTTTAACTAAGCCATATTCTCTATCCTCTCTCATCTAAAATCTATCCCACCTTCCCTATCTCTCAAACTCCTCGTGGACGATGGCTCCAAAGCGACAAAGTGGAAAAACCATGGAAATCAACGCAACCGGTCAAGCAACGGGTATTGCCAATGATACGGGAGTGCCCGAGGTTGCGGGAATTGCCACCACAATTGGAACATCGGGTGTGGCTAATGCGAGCGCGAGTAAAGATGAAGTTCCTAATGTCGTCATGCCGCCAAACCAGGTTATTCATTACTAGATTATCAATTTTACAATATAAGATAAATTACATAGGATATTAGCTTTCATATTCTTCGCTTACACATAACTCATCTAGAAAGACATATTAATTCAAGCATAAAATGATTAATCACTATGATTTCTAGCTAGAATAGTTGGGATACTAAGGCATTGAATCATGATAGAATTAATTGCCAAAGGTTATTATACATATGTCTTTATGCGAATTCAATATAGTTATGATCAAATGCGACAAGGTTAAGAATTGATTAGTGAAGGTTATAAAAACTGGTTATCTATTTAGGAATCCTAAAGACCATCTCGTTGAGTTTATTGACACAATATATTTTCTTAAGGGATTTTGCTTATGTTAGATAAGTGAATCCAAACGGAAAACTCATGCCCTGCTTAACATGTTTTAAGAGGTGTACTCAACACTTCTTTATGGGAAGAAGAATCCTCATTAGAATGGAAGGTTACCTTAGGATAAGGTCTACCTTGGCTATGTGAAACTGTGATTTACATGTTGGGATGATTGTCATTGCACTATTTGATACATATTTGAAAGGACTGTTTGTGTTTGCTAGAATCTAGATTTTGATTGAAATTATTGCCAACAGAATAAAAGGAAGGATCGCGCTAGGCTACCCCCAAGCTAGCGGCGAGACCCTACTCCAAGGGGGTCATGATTATCGCTACGAGAGGCTTGGACCGACTCCGTAGGCGAAAGGTCTGTCAGTAGGGATAGTCTCGGGCAGTAGGAATTGTAGGTGCCAGAGGGGGCTCTGGCTGTAAATCCTGCATTGTTCCAAGAATCTGACGAGCCCCTTCGTGACCCAGGATGGGATCCTGGAACCCTAAATACTAGTTATGAGGGTGGAATCTTGGTGGACAGAATGTCCTTATGGAATTCTGTGTATCTTCCGCTAGGACGGAATGATGGAAATTGTAATAGACTTCCAATATAATAAAGAAGTTTGCTTTACTATTCGAATGGTATGCATGTTAGTGAGATAAATTATGTGAAGGAACGTGTGACTAAATGGACTAATTAAGGAAGCTGGTTGTATATGTTCCAATAAATGTGTTGTAGGTAATTAAAAAACTAAAGATGACCCATCATCAGAGGAAAGCGGGTGGGCGTAACCCCCGACGGGTCCGTCCAATGGTAGGGTGGTCCCGGTTAGCTGGGAGCTTTTCTACATCGAATATAGAAATAGGAAGACGATAAATTGACCAAGTAGTCATTAGGTAGAACCGACTTGCATTGTTTTAGGGGAGTGGAATGGGATTTTGCCTTATGGGCAGGAGGGTTGACGTACCACACTCCCCTCCGTCTCCCATTCTCTTTGAACCAAGTGCAATGGCAAGTCCGCTTCAAATTGAGTAATCCTCTAAAAAGTGGAACTCGAAATTACTGACGCTAGCTGGCTGCTAGGAGACCCATCCGATTTTAGGAACCCAAGTCTTCAGGTCGATCCTAGTGGGTTCGGCCAGAACTCTCCCGTTGCGAAGTAGACTCGGTAGGGCCTAAGTGACAATCCCGTGATGTTCCAAGGGAGCAGCGGGCGGCATCATTTATGGAAAAACCTACTGATGTACTACTAAAAGGTGTATCGTGGATTGGGACTAGCGAACACCTCACAGTTGGTATCAGAGCGCACGTTAGTATAAATTATGACGTAAGCTTAAGGAAAATATTTTTTTTTTCTAAGCATAGCATAGGACATGTTTTCTTCCCTTTATTAACGTATGTTTTTTGAATTATGGCAGAGTAATGAATCTTGGAAGCGATTCTTGATCTTTCAAGTAATGTTTATGTCAGCTATGCATTCATCCAGTTTTTCCTGGAGAATTCAGATGATGCGAGTACTAGATCAGTTGTACAACCCATCGCCTCTATATCGTGAAAGACGGTGGATGATTAGTGGAGGATATTGCTATATTGATGCAAGCCGTCTAGCTTATCTTCAAAATAATCTGAAAAGGGTAAAATGGATGGAAGATCTTAAAATTGTTAAGATCTATCTATTTCATGAGGCCACTGTAAACTCAACCCTGTATACTAGAGGCAAGAAGATCAAACTAAACCAATATATCTATGGGGAAGTTACGAAGATCTTTCCGGCTGACAGAATAAAAGTCATAGGTCGCTCTAGCCGCCGCAACTACAAAAAAGAGGGATTTCCTGAACTCCCTCAAAAATATAGATTCCTAGATATTCACTCTCCGAATCCAAGTTACTTCATAAAGGATGTATCAGAGTGTCATACGTAGATTGTGGTAGCGAATCCTTTCCTGAGAGAAAATAAGATGAGCCTGTGAGCCATCTGAATAATGTATTTCCTTCCATCTGATTACCTTGTATATCCGTTGTAATAAAAGATTGATTGATACTTCATCAATCAAAGAAATAATGCAATCCTATTTTATTATTTTTGTCTTGAAACCTCTGAAATTGCAATTTAATTTTATGGGAAGAAAGTTGATTTGAGAGTTGTTTCAGTAAACTAAGCGACAGATATTTTGAGTACTGAACTCTATTATTGACGCTACATAGAGTTGTAAAATTTAACTTACGAATTGCTAAAAATTTCCCGAAATCTCGCACCCACAATAATTCCCAGCGAAGCTCAAGAGAAAAGGAATTTATTGAAGCAAGTCAAACCTCCAGAGTTTAATGGGAAAGGTGAAAATGTGGAAGCTGATGCAGAAATTTGGATCGAATCGATGGAAGATTATTTTACTACTGCTGGAACTATCCCAGCCAACCAAGCCATGATAGCTAAGCTAAAATTAATTGGCGAAGCTCGACTTTGGTGGAAGCAGTGGTGCCGAGATCAAGGTGTCCCTGAAAATACCATTACTTGGGACTTACTGAAAGAAGCTGTAAGAGGAAGGTATTTACCTCCAGCTTATCGCACCCAAAAGATGAACGAGTTCTTCAATTTGAAGCAAATGGGACTGACCTTGGAAGCATACTACTCCAAGTTTGTTTCTCTTCTTAAATATGCACCCCCCATGGATACTGTTCAACAAGTGTCCAAGTTTTGCAATGGGCTAAATTATCCTCTGAACACTCGTTTAGAATCAATGCATCCCATAGACCTCCAGGATGCTTTGATTCGAGCTGCTCCTATTGTGCGGGAAGTACAATCAAACCCTAATAGCAATAAGTTCTGGAGCTACAATAACCAGAACAAAGGAGGATTCAAAGGTCGAGCAAAAAGAACCCAAGGACAATTTTTCCAAGGACAAAAGAAGAAGGCAAAATCCAATGCAGTTGGAAATTTTATTCCTACCCAAGGAAACAGGGATGGTCTTAGGTGCTTCCACTGTAATGAGACAGGACATTTCAGGAGAGATTGTCCAAAGCTTGGTAGAAACCATCACCAAGGCCAATTTCGAGGTCAAGGCAGAGCTGCCCAAGGTCGTGGTCATGTAGCTATGGCAAGAGGAAGAACGTCAAATATTACCCTAAAAGAGACTAATAAGGAGGAAGACCCTACTATGGAAGAAGATATTGAAAGAGCAACTGTTCATGCTGCATTCCACAGGAAAGGACCAAATCGTCAATATTCGGTAATACAGACACCGGCTAGTCACCAAGGTAAATCATTTAAAGTTTTGATTGACTGTGGAAGTACACACTCATTTATTTCACCCAAGTGTGCTAAGAAGATAGGTATAGATACTGTAAATGCATCAAAGCTGCTTGTGGAATTAGCAAATGGAAAGGAAGTACTTTCTACACAGCAAACTGCCAAGGTAGAGTTTAACCTAGGGGAAAACCTTTCAAGTATGAGGTTCAGGGTAATGAACCTAGGAGCCTATGAATGTTTACTAGGAATGGATTGGCTGATTCCCAATGATGCTCATATCCATTGTGGAAAAGGTCAAGTCACATTTCAGGATTTGAACGGTGAAATAGCAACTACACAAGGAGAAACAGGGAAACCTAAAGTTCAATTGGCAAAAGCTTCTCGAATTGTGAAAGGCTTGAAGAAAGGATTACCTGTTTACTTGATCAAGCTTAACAAGGTAAATCAAGATGATCATGCAGAAGAAGAACCATCCTGGTTAGAAGAGTATGCTGACATATTTCCTGAAGAGCTAACTGAGTTACCTCCGGAAAGAGAAGTTGATCATGAGATCAAACTTGTTCCAGGAGCCGCTCCAGTGGCAAAAAGACCTTACAAAATGTCTATTCCTAAAGCCATCGAACTAAAAGAGCAACTCAAGCAACTGCTAGAACAAGGGTATATCCGGACAAGTAGTTCACCATGGGGAGCCCCAGTATTATTCCAAAAGAAGAAAGATGGAACTCTCCGTCTTTGTATCGACTACCGAGGGCTAAACCAGGTAACAGTAAAGAATAAGTACCCAATCCCAAGGATTGATGAGCTTCTTGATCGTCTACAAGGAGCAAAGATCTTTTCTAAGATTGATCTTCGGTCAGGATATTACCAGATTAGAGTCAGGAATGAAGATATTCCAAAGACCGCCTTCAACACAAGATACGGCCATTTCGAATTCATTGTGATGTCATTTGGATTGACAAATGCTCCAGCTACCTTCAACAGGTTAATGCAGGACATTTTTAGACCCCACCTTGATGACTTTGTCCTTGTATTCTTCGATGACGTCCTAACTTATTCTAAGGAGGAAGAGGATCATGAACCACATCTTCGCATTGTCCTAGAGACAATGAGAACACACAAGTTGTATGCCAAGAAGAAGAAGTGTGCATTCTTCAAAAGAAAGATTGAATACTTGGGATTCATAGTGTCTATTGAGGGTATATCCGTAGATCCTGCCAAGGTCAAGGATGTTCAAGATTGGCCATCCCCAACCACTATCAAGGAAGTGAGAAGTTTCCTTGGCCTAACAGGATGGTATAGGGTATTCATCAGAAACTATGCTCAAATTGCAGCACCTCTTACAAATTTACTTAAGAAGCAAGTTGCCATTAATTGGACGCCAATCGAACAATCTAGCTTTTGAGCAACTAAAGCATAGTCTGGTAACTGCTCCTATCTTAAGGCTACCTGACTTAAGCAAGGAATTTGAAGTTGTCACAGATGCCAGCTCTCTTGCATTGGGATGTGTACTAATGCAGGAAGGACATCCTATAGCTTACTCTTCAAGAAAGTTGAAAATCCATGAGCAGAAATATGCTACTCATGACCTGGAGTTATTAGCTGTGATTCATGCTCTCAAATTATGGAGACATTACTTGCTTGGAAATAAGTTTTCTTTAGTCACAGATCATAAAAGTCTTAAGTGGATTTTTACTCAGCCTGATCTTAATATGAGGCAACGACGTTGGATCGAGGTTCTACAAGAATATGACTTTGAAATTAAGTTCAGACCCGGTAAAGAAAATGTAGTAGCAGATGCCCTTAGCCGTAAAGCCTTCCTTAATGCTCTTATCACTGAAGAACCATCTAGGTCAGAAACTCTAGCTACAATGGTATCGATGCCGACTAATCCTATCATCGAGTTGACCAAGGATGAAGTAAATAAGGACCCAGACTATCAACAATTGTTTTGGGAAGTTTAGAATAAGGAGCAAGATCCCAAACTCAAGACTAAGTATCAGGAATTCTCTATAGATGAAGTTGAAGGACTTGTTTATTTTAGAATGAGACTATGCATTCCTTCAAGTCAGACTCTCAAGAGAAGGATACTTTGGGAAGCACATGATTCTCCTTTTTCAGGACACCCAGGATATGCAAAAACTCTTAATGCTGTCAGGAAAAGTTATTACTGGCAAAAACTCAAGGGTGATGTACTTAAGTATATCACTGAATGTCTAAATTGCCAAAGGGTAAAATCTGAACGTGTCAAGTTACCAGGAAAACTCCAGCCACTTGACATTCCCCAGATGAAATGGGAATTTATTAGCATGGACTTTGTAGTTGGGTTACCTTCTGTACAAGGAGGATATAACTCAATAATGGTAATAGTAGACATGCTAACAAAGGTCGCTCATCTTCTACCAACAAAAACCAATTACAAGGCTTTAGATATTGCTAGAATTTTTGTAAAAGAGATTTTTAGGTTACATGGGTTACCTAAAAGGATCATCAGTGATCGTGACTCTCTTTTCACATCACACTTCTGGAAGAGTTTATTTGAAGCCATTGGAACCCAACTTTGTTTCAGTACTGCTTATCATCCACAAACTGATGGGCAGACAGAACGAGTTAATCAAGTAATTGAGGATATTCTACGTGCATATTGCAGCAAGGAACCCAAAAGGTGGATTCAGTATCTATCCTTAGTGGAATTTGCCTATAATGCCTCCTATCATCGAAGTATTCAGATGACTCCATTTCAGGCACTGTATGGTCAAGATTGTCGTATGCCACTTAATTTTTCCGATCCTACTCTAAGCATAGAAGCCTCGAGAAAAATGTTAGAAGAAATGGATGATCAAATCAAGATCATCAGACAGGATATTCAAGCTGCCAAGGATCGACAAAAGGCGTATGCCGATCTAAAAAGGCAAGAACGAATCTTCAAAGAGGGAGACATGGTCTTCATCCGTGTCCATCCAAAGAAGAGTTCTTTGTCTTTAGGTGAGTTTAAGAAGCTAAGTCCAAGATATTGTGGACCCTATAAGATTCTCAAGTGCCTAGGACCAAGCGCTTACAAGATACAACTCCCTGAGAATATAAAAATCCACAATGTATTTCATGTTAGCTTATTGAAAGCATACGTAGCTAACCCTAACCATATCCTTGATTATGAACAAGTTGTAATACCTAGCCAAGGAGTCCTTGAGCTACAACCTAACAGAGTAATTGATGTAAGGGAGAGAAAATTGAGGAGTAGAACCCTTAGAGAATACCTTGTCCAATGGAAGGATTACCCTGAAGAAGATGCTTCATGGATAGATGAGGATGCTCTTCATCAACAATACCCACAGTTTCTCTTGAGATGAGGACATCTCGATTTCTCTAAGGGGAGAAGGATATAATATTTCCACACAATAAAAGTTAGTTGGTTAGTTCAAAAGTTAGTTAGTTAATTAATAAGTTAGTAAGATTACTAACTAAAGACTAACTAAGGTAAAAACTAACTAACATTAATTATTAATCATTTTTATTTAATTTAAAATATTTTATTTAGAAAAATCAAGAGTCGTAAATTCGATATTTTTTTCGAATTGGCAAGGACCGTGGCCATCCTTCACATAAATTACAACGTGAACGAAACTTATGAGTTATATTAATCACTAGGATAATGTGTATAGTTTGGATGGTCTAAAAAATATTAGACCTTTGGACAAGACTAGAATATTTTAGATATTTTAGAGATTATCTTAATTTTTTTTAAAAAAAGATATGGAGATTTCTAGAACTAGATGTCATTTAAAAGAAAAAAACAAGTGATGTGTTAGTTAGTTTGAAGATTTTATAAAAAGAAAAATAAAGAAAAGTGACTGGCGAAATCGCGCGCGCCGCGATTGCAGTTTACAAGCAGTAGACATCACTTCGAACAGAGAAAAGAAGAAAGAGTTAACTGAGAGCTTTCTAATCAAGTGTCTTGGAGTTTTACCCCCCTTTCGGAGCCAATGGAACCATCAGATTTATGATCTGAGCATCAGATCACTGATCTTTCCAAGATCCCCCTCCACAAAGAGCTCCACTTCTCAACCACAAGCCCTCTTCCCCAATTCACTATAAATACGAGGCATGGGAGAGGCATAAGGGACATAAGGAGACCCCGAGAGGCTGCAAGAAAGAAGAAGAGAAAATGAAGAATACTTCTTCAAGAGGCTGCGAGAAGCTAGAGAGAGAGAGAGAGAGAGAGAGAGAGAGAGAGAAAGAGAAAGAGGAAGAGAGCTAGCTCAAATCCCTTGTCTCGATCTTTAACTAAGCCATATTCTCTATCCTCTCTCATCTAAAATCTATCCCACCTTCCCTATCTCTCAAACTCCTCGTGGACGATGGCTCCAAAGCGACAAAGTGGAAAAACCATGGAAATCAACGCAACCGGTCAAGCAACGGGTATTGCCAATGATACGGGAGTGCCCGAGGTTGCGGGAATTGCCACCACAATTGGAACATCGGGTGTGGCTAATGCGAGCGCGAGTAAAGATGAAGTTCCTAATGTCGTCATGCCGCCAAACCAGGTTATTCATTACTAGATTATCAATTTTACAATATAAGATAAATTACATAGGATATTAGCTTTCATATTCTTCGCATACACATAACTCATCTAGAAAGACATATTAATTCAAGCATAAAACGATTAATCACTATGATTTCTAGCTAGAATAGTTGGGATACTAAGGCATTGAATCATGATAGAATTAATTGCCAAAGGTTATTATACATATGTCTTTATGCGAATTCAATATAGTTATGATCAAATGCGACAAGGTTAAGAATTGATTAGTGAAGGTTATAAAAACTGGTTATCTATTTAGGAATCCTAAAGACCATCTCGTTGAGTTTATTGACACAATATATTTTCTTAAGGGATTTTGCTTATGTTAGATAAGTGAATCCAAACGGAAAACTCATGCCCTGCTTAACATGTTTTAAGAGGTGTACTCAACACTTCTTTATGGGAAGAAGAATCCTCATTAGAATGGAAGGTTACCTTAGGATAAGGTCTACCTTGGCTATGTGAAACTGTGATTTACATGTTGGGATGATTGTCATTGCACTATTTGATACATATTTGAAAGGACTGTTTGTGTTTGCTAGAATCTAGATTTTGATTGAAATTATTGCCAACAGAATAAAAGGAAGGATCGCGCTAGGCTACCCCCAAGCTAGCGGCGAGACCCTACTCCAAGGGGGTCATGATTATCGCTACGAGAGCCTTGGACCGACTCCGTAGGCGAAAGGTCTATCAGTAGGGATAGTCTCGGGCAGTAGGAATTGTAGGTGCCAGAGGGGGCTCTAGCTGTAAATCCTGCATTGTTCCAAGAATCTGACGAGCCCCTTCGTGACCCAGGATGGGATCCTGGAACCCTAAATACTAGTTATGAGGGTGGAATCTTGGTGGACAGAATGTCCTTATGGAATTCTGTGTATCTTCCGCTAGGACGGAATGATGGAAATTGTAATAGACTTCCAATATAATAAAGAAGTTTGCTTTACTATTCGAATGGTATACATGTTAGTGAGATAAATTATGTGAAGGAACGTGTGACTAAATGGACTAATTAAGGAAGCTGGTTGTATATGTTCCAATAAATGTGTTGTAGGTAATTAAAAAACTAAAGATGACCCATCATCAGAGGAAAGCGGGTGGGCGTAACCCCCGACGGGTCCATCCAATGGTAGGGTGGTCCCGGTTAGCTGGGAGCTTTTCTACATCGAATATAGAAATAGGAAGACGATAAATTGACCAAGTAGTCATTAGGTAGAACCGACTTGCATTGTTTTAGGGGACCGGAATGGGATTTTGCCTTATGGGCAAGAGGGTTGACGTACCACACTCCCCTCCGTCTCCCATTCTCTTTGAACCACGTGCAATGGCAAGTCCGCTTCAAATTGAGTAATCCTCTAAAAAGTGGAACTCGAAATTACTGGCGCTAGCTAGCTGCTAAGAGACCCATCCGATTTTAGGAACCCAAGTCTTCAGGTCGATCCTAGTGGGTTCGGCCAGAACTCTCCCGTTGCGAAGTAGACTCGGTAGGGCCTAAGTGACAATCCCGTGATGTTCCAAGGGAGCAGTGGGCGGCATCATTTATGGAAAAACCTACTGATGGACTACTAAAAGGTGTATCGTGGATTGGGACTAGCGGACACCTCACAAGCCACCAGGTTATGTGCATGCTATTCATCCTGAGTTTGTTTGTAGGTTGAAGAAAGCCTTGTATGGCTTGAAGCAAGCACCTAGAGCATGGTCTGACAAGATAGGATAATATCTTGTCACTATTGGCTTTTAGATTTCCAAGGCAGATTTCTCACTTTATGTGAGAAAAACAGAGAAAGGTATTATGCTGCTTGTTATTTCTGTTGATGATTTGATTATCACAGGTGATAGTGATGAAGATATCCTTCATGTGAAAATGCTATTGAAGCAGAAGTTTGAGATGAAGGATTTGGGAGAGCTGCATTATTTCTTGGGCATTGAGGTGATTAGATCACCAAGTGGGATACGGCTCTTGCAAAGGCAGTATGGATTGGACATGCTGTCCAAATATGGGATGATAGGCTGTAAGCCTATTTCAGTTCCTTTGGAGTAGAATGTGAAGCTGAGCGCAGATGCAGGTGAGCTTCTCGAAGACCCTACTATGTACAAATGCATAGTAGGAAGTTTGATTTATATGACTATTACCAGGCCAGATTTGAGCTATGCTATTGGATTGGTAAGTAAGTTTATGCAGACTCCAAGGAAACCGCATTTGGATGCGGCTAGACGCATACTCAGGTATGTGAAGTCCACATTGCAGTATGGACTATTTTATGAGATTGGGGTTCACATATAGTTGCATGGATACCCTGATGCTGATTGGGCTGGTAGTATTTCTGATAGACGATCTACCAATGGATATGTGTTCTCTTTTGGGAAGGCTGCAGTCACTTGGAGCACCAAGAAATAGCCTACAGTTGCCTTGTCGAGTACAGAGGCTGAGTACAGGGGTGCAGCAATGGTTGCATATGAGGTAGCTTGGTTGCATAAGCTACTTTATGATATGCATCAGCCTACAGATTGGCCAGTTGTTATTTATTGTGACAACATGAGCATTATTCAACTGGCAAATAACCCAGTCTATCATGCTAGAACAAAGCACATTGAGGTGCATTATCACTATGTGCAGGAGAGGGTTTTACTAGGTCTTATTGATCTAGTTTATGTCAGCATAGAGGATCAGGTAGTCGACATATTCACGAAGGCATTGGATGCAGAGAAGCTGTGCAAGTTCAGAGACCTGCTTGGTGTGTAGGAATTGGGATTGAGCTCGAGGGGGAGTGTTGAGATATTGAGCTCCACTCATGATATGCCAGGGTGACCGTTGTGCATTTATGTCACCAACTTGTTAGCTGCAGATGAGGTTGGTTCACCGCCCATGAATAATAGCTAGATGATAGCTATCCTTATCTACTCTAGTTCGTGGCTCAGTTAGTATGCCACCTTAGTTAGTTGAGTTTGGTTTGAGACTCATATATAGGGCTCTTCTATTTCTCTGTATGAGTGTTATTTTTTGCTTACACAACTAAGAAGAGGAAAAATTGTTTTCAGCCTCCACTTGTGTGTGTATTCCCCCATTGTGCAAGTAAGAAAGCTACAAGTGAGACTCCTTCCTTCTCTCCCACAATCTTGACAGACTGGTCATATTGCTAGTGAATGCGTTCACAAGAAAAGAGCACAACAAATGTAGAATGACCACCACCAAAGTCAATTCATGAATGAAGAATTAAAAAAAGATGCTTCCGTTAACATCAACAACTTTGACATATTTCTCTAAGGAATCTTGTTCCCATAGTGGATCTCTATGTTTCCCTTAGTGGATTTTCTTTGTAGAAACCCTTGCCAGAGATGTAAAGTCTCAAGCTTTAACTTGACTAGGTTGCCTATGAGGTAGTCTCCTGGGCCATGTTATCTGTGGGGGGGGGAGCTAGCAATTGTAGGGACTCATCATTTGAGGGGGGTGTTGAGAAATAACCTCAAGGAAGTTACTATATGTATATCCTCTACATCACGTGCATTCAAGGTCTATTTATAAATATCCTTATCTATGAATTTTTCATGACTAAAACACAACCATTTTCTATTCAATCTATAAATAACCCCTTTATATTGCACCCTTCTATATGTAAAAAATATATAAAAATGGTATTTAAAAAATACCTTATTTTGAACCCATGTGATGTACACATATATTCATGAGTAACTTACCCGAGGAAATAACAAATGATGTATACTCCAGGAAGAGTTTTTTACTTTTCATTTCTCCCCTTTTCAGTTTCCCCCTCTTTATTAGGCGGAACTTGAATTTATCATATCTCTTTCTCCACTCCTTCTTTCTTACAGCCTCATTGTTGCTTGCCCTATCTGTAACCCTGTGAATTTTTATTTCCTCTACACAAACACCGAGTGAGTTTCACCCATTTTATGAGAGCAGAGCTTGTTCTACCAAAGCCCTAAGATTTTCTTCACAAAACCTTACAAGTATATTGTTCTCTTCCATGGATATTCTATGGTAAAGTTTTATCTTGTTTGGACAAAACTTGTGCAAGTTATGTGCATTCTCTGACATCTAATTTCTTTTGTTTTGGTACTCTAGGAGTCTCTTACAGTCCAGAACAATGATTTTTTGAACACTCAACTTCTTTTTCAATATCCTATGGTTTCTTTTTAAACAAAGTTAAAGGTATGTTGTCTTGTTTTTTTGCTGCTCCACAGTTAAATTTCATCTTGTTTGGACAAAATGTATGCAAGCTATATGCATACTGAGTTTTCCTTTGTTTTTTACTCCCGAAATCTTTGAGGATGGAGGACAATGATTTTTTAAAAACTCAAATTCTTCAACATCTTTGGGCTTCTTTGCAAAGAGAGCCACAGGTATATTGCCACTTTTTTCTGTTGCTCCATGGTTAAGTTTCAACTCATTTGGACAAAGCCTATGTAAGTTATATGTATGCTTTGACTCAATATTTCTTTTGTTTTCATACTCTAGGAATTTGTCAGTGAAGGAACAATGGTCTTGTTATATGTCAACTTCTTGTTTAACATCTCTAGGCTTTTTTGTGAAAAGAATTATAGGTACAATATTTTTTTAAATTGCTCCATTTAAATTTCATTTCATTTGGAGAGAACATTTGCAAATTATACACATGCTTGGTTATCATAGATGTCTTCATGGAGGAAAAACATCAGTAACATACTTGTAGTGGAGGTCTTCAATAGAAAAGATAGTGGTAATAATTGGATTTGTGATTACTATAAGTTGGATTGGATTTTGATGCACCTAAGTACTCAAGGGAGTCTCAAGGTCAAGTGTAAGGATGTTGCAAACCCTAGCAAACATTGGAAAGGTAGAATTTTAGAGTTCAGAAAAGTGTTCAATGGAACAAGTTGATCCAACATGTTTATACACACAAACAAATCTATGTACACGTCAAGAACTACATTGCAAATTATAAACAAAACAGTAATTTTTTAATTTTATCATTGTTTATTCTTTTTATTAGAGTTTTTTTTTTAATCTTTGCAGTGTTCTAATTCAATCTTGTTATAGTGACAGCTCTATATCCATCAACTTTGCATGAATGGCAGAATGCGGAATGTTTGAGCAGCAAGATACATGTTTGGCATGAAGACATAGGTTCTTTGATCTATGATTATAACTTTGCAAGTCAACCTGCAACTCAAAGTATCTTTTTTTATAATTCATTATATGTAGTAGAAAGCCATAGATTGCAGCATGTCCCATTGCCACCACTATCTAACGGTCAATGGTTAATTGGTAGCTTGGAGTTGTCAGGAGCATGTAAGTCCAAGATAAAATTTGACATCAATAGTGCTATGAAACCCACCATAGGCTCCAAATATGTGCATCTTAGTTGGTTTATTCCATTCTCATTGTTTGCATGTAATGTTCTGAAGAAAACAAAGATTACTTATCAATGCAAGTGTCCATCCAAGGAATGGATGAGTCAGCTATTGGGTGAGTCTTGGCAAGTCAAAAGAATACATTTTTTATGAGACGATTGAATGTAGGGTCTCACATTCAGGTAAATATTTTTTACTATTTTGAATGCCTTGATTTAATTGTCATAGGTCTTGCTTAGATGAATTTTTGTGTTATTCGCATTTACTTACCATTATTTTTGTTTTTATTACATGTATTTCATTGCTAGACAAAGTCTGTGCATTCACTTTTGATATAGAAGATGGCGACTTCTATGAGGGGAGTGGATCAGCTTGGATCAAGATACCCAAGATGAGACACATACAGCTCTCATAGATGTGGTTATCTTGTGGAATGGTCATAATCCTTTTGTGGTCAGCACAGAGAGCCATTGACCCATTTCTTTTCTAAGACAAGAATTCCAATTAATATCCAATGAGCCCCTCTGCAACTTCTATTTCAAGTTAGATAATAGAAATGTCAGGATTCATAGTGAGCAATCCATGCCATGTAAACAATATGCTTCTCCACATATCCTTGAGATAGTGGAATCCTTGTATTTTTTAAAAAATAAAGAACGAATATAAACTTTCGAGTACTTTCAATTTAGATAATCTTAGTTTACTATGATCCAAGTGTGCGATAATACATACTGTAATTAGTCAATCGTGCTAGTTATTTGCATAATGATATATTATAGCTCATCTCTTCTACTTATTTCTTAAAATTAAATATTAAATTCGATCCAAGGGATTTTGAAGACCTTTCAGATTTCTTTTCTTAAAAATTTTCTATATTTCCTATAGTTGGACTTGAATATACTCAGCGATCCAAGTATATTAGAGGATATAATAATGTAAAACGAAGCATTTGTCTGCATGAGCAATTTTAACGATTACTTAAAGTATTGAAATAAAGAAACTAAGGTAAGAGTTTTAATTTGAAACTTTGGGGTTAAAAAAGAACCTTTATTTAAAACCCTAGATACATAAAAGCTATAACTCCAAACTCATTTTTCACTTTCATTCTCTACTTCCCTGCCTTTGTGCTCTCCTCCCTTCTCTCTTTGTGTGCCATGGCTACCACTTCCGTCTTCGCCGCATGGATTAGCTCCACATGCTACACACATATAGGAGACCAAACATATACCCTAGGTTTTGTGCGACCTTGAGTCTAGAGAGCTCTGAGAGATGATTTTTTATGTCGAAAAGTGCTTAAAAATAGCCAAAAATTACGAATATCAATGGAAAAATAGACTTCGTCAAAGGTGTTGGCAATCAGTATGATTTTAAATGGCAAGTCTCTAAAGCTCTAGTGCTAATCTTCATGGAAAATAAAACGGTGGCAGATGGCTGAGCTGGAGTTCTCCTAGATGCAAAACAACGTCAGGAATCCAACACAAGTCTCGGATCTTAATTCCGAGGTCGTTTGATCCTCCATTTAATCCCCGCAAGGTTCGGGGTTGTGAGGCAGCTATTGGATCTGGAAGCGGAGAAGAGCGTGATGGCACCCAGCTTTGTAAATTTTGATGCCACAGAACCACCCGTCCAGATGGATCTCGAATCTGATGTTGTTTGCCCCTCCAAAAGCGAAAAAACCACTTGTCGGAAGTGTGAAAGCAAAAGGCATGAACTAGATAATTGGGATTTTAAGCTTAAGATCTAATTAAGAGCTTAAAGAAGCCACGAAATGAAACGTTGGGGGGGGGGGAGGGCGTCAGTTTTTTGAGCCCCATTTTTTCCCAAATTTTAATCATTTTTTTTATCAGTGGAGGCAGGAGGAATCCTCTTGGCCTTGAGATGCTTCTATCCTTCGCCCTCCATCGCCATAAACGGATCAAGGAATGATGCACTGAGCAAAGAGATAAAAAACTAGTATTTCTCTCTCCTCCCTCTCTCTCCTACATAGAGGCAATTCATGTGCAAGAAATCAAGAAGAAGAGAGGCTGAAGGATGCTTGTTCGGCTGTGATCGGATTGCTTCAAGATGAAGATGAGGCTGAGAAAAGAGGTTCAGCACTGAAGAATGATTGTTGATTGGTCTGTGGGCTGCCCAAAATAATTATTAAAAAACCCGCAACATGCAAGACACGTGGTATGCTCCAATTTTATGAAGAAATTTGCTTGTTTTTGTTGTTTCATGGTCCAAATGTTGTTCATATGCGACGAATTTTTGTTTGAACCTTGTTTGCATCATGGTTGAGGGCTACAACTAAAAAAATGCAGAACCCATAATAATTTAGAGTCATTATTAATTTTTTAAAACCCGCAAAATGTCATTTTTAATGGAAATTAGTAGTTCTTTTCGATTTTGAGTTGGGAAAAAGGAGTGGAAATTGGATAAAATCAAAGAAAATGTTAATTTTTAGTCAAAATAATAATACAATACAAATAAATCAGAAAATACCTATTTTTTATAAATAATAAATAGGACAAAATAGCAAAAATTGGGAAAATTGGGATTTTTACGCTCAAAAAATATGAAAAAATAAGATTTATATGCATGAATATTTGGTGAGGTTAAAGCATGAGGTCAAGCCTCAGTTTGGCCTTGTCCTTTGTATTATAGTACATGTTTATTATTTTTTTACATATAAAAATGATACAAAACAACCATTTACACCTATACACCACGGCAACACCTAAACGATGAGGGGGGGAGGAAGTTTGTGCGATGATCTAATTACTGAAAAGATACAAATTCTGATTTCCCTCTTTGTGCATAGCATTTAGGGATCGTTCCATAATTAAATATAGGCGACTAGTAGCACGGAAGTTCCGGTGCTAGTCCCTAAAGCAGCGCAGCACGTAACACTTAGTTAAAATTCTTGAAAGGGCTGTTTTTCACACCTCATATGGCTAGTTTTTTAATCATAAAATAGTTATGAACAATCGTCATACACCTTGGATCAAGCATGCCATGTGGTATCTCCTAGAATACATTGCAATCAATTGATAAACTTTGACCAAAATTGAGAGGACAGGAAACCTAAGTCATTGGTTAGACGGGCGCTTCCGTTGGAGAAAGTTTTGTAAGGCAAATCAAAATCTCATGGAATGTTGAATTATGAAAGAGTGGAGTTTGTGTAAATGTTATATGTGTTAGCGACGCATCTTTGGGCTAATTCCCGAGGTGTAGGAGAGTCACAGTGGAACCGTGGCAATTAGCCAAGAGGTGCTTGCTTATGTGTGTATTATGAGGCATTATGCCTATATGTTATGGGATCTCCCTCTGAGGAGAAGGGAAGGTGAACGTTGGACTACATATTGGATACAAATGCAAAATGTTCATAAGTATTTAGTGCAAAGTGAGTTTTAGACGCTCCTGGCCCGCAAGGCCGTGTGGTGGGGTTGTCTATCGTATGCATGAGGTCGGGTAGTACCATAGCCAGTGCTGGCCCATTTTAGGTCCCATCAGTGGTGCATCTGCCGAGAGCTGCCAAGAAGTGGTGGTTCATGAATCTAGGATTTTTAGGGACCAAATAGTTGGTTTATGTGCTCTGACAAGGACCGTCAAGCCAAAATTCAAAAAGCAGAACGTGCTGAGAGGGCTAGACGGCAATTGGAGATTGTAAGATGCTATTCTCCTCAAAGGAATAGCCTGTTGCACATAAGTGGCAGTGGTTCTAGTAACCTAGGTGTTATGAGTAGCTCTTTGAGTGCAAGTGGAAGTCTTGGTACTTCCCTATTTCTAGTTAATCAAGCCACAATAAGTGGGGGTGTAGCATTGCCTACACAAACTCATGTTGTCAATCCGGTTGTAGCCATGGCACAACCTATCGCAATTCCAGCAGGTACACCAGATTTACCAGCATTAGGAGCACCATTGCCCATTTTCCATGGGTTAGCAGAAGAAGATGGAGAACTCCAATTAAGGAGTTTCAAACGCTCATGTTCAACTGTCGAATCCAAGACAAAGGACACCTAATGATGTTCTTCAACATGACGTTAAAAGGAAGAGCGGCAATGTGGTGTCACGGTCTAGAAGCCGAAACCATAACTAGCAGTGCCCAATTCTTTACGGCTTTTCGTAGGGAGTTTGCCCTTGAGAAGGGTGGACAATATTGGTTGCATATTCTGAACATAACATGCCAAGAGACAAACAAGAATGTCCATGCATATGCCAAGAAACTAAAGCAAGTTCTTCACAAACTTAACGCTTATATTCCCATTCCAGCGGTTGCACAGTTGCAATATTTCCTACATGGATTGGATTTTAATATCCACGTGCAGCTGAGTATTGCTTCTTTGACCGATATTGCTAGTGCCATTACCCAAGCAGAAGGAGTAGAGTCACGCTTGCAAGCAACTTATGCAGGAAGGATAAATTGGAATGGTAATAATTTGGCCTTGACCAATGGGAGTCAAGGGAAACCCATGTTAAATTAGAGTGGCAGAGAGAGTATTATGTCGAATCTGCCTATGTTACCAGCTCCTCCTAGCATGACTATGCCTATGGCTAGTCATGCGGCCTCACTAAATAGTGGTGGAAACCAAACAATGAATCCTAATGTTGTCCCAGTTGGTCAGCGGCCGATTCCTAATCAAGTGGTTAGACCCGTGGGACGACAGACTAACGATCGCGGCTATGAGTCAAGTGCTTCTAATGTCCTTGGTGAAGTTAAGGACATGATGAAGCACTACACCAATATGATCTCTGAACAGTATTGAAAAATAGCCGTGGATGTCAATTTTCTTAAGAAGCAACAGAATTTGATAGGGAGCCAATGCCTTAAAGAGGGTGGCCCCCTCAAGATTTAGCTATAAATGGTGTGGGAGCCAACATTTCCCTAGGAATTGCCCGAATGTCAAATGTGATATTTGCGGGAAGTCTGGCCGCTTAGCTGCTACCTGTTGGAGTAAGATCAATTCTCTCCAACAAGGGAGTAAACAACTAGGTCTAGTTAACCATTGTGCAAAAGGGAATAATCTCCAACAAGACGATGGACCAAGGCAAATACCGCAAGGAGGAAAGACTGTTGTAGAGGAGTTACCTCATGGCAGTGGAGTTAGCCTTATTGAGGCTATACGTGTCAATGATACTGAAACTTCTAATCTACGTGCCGTAACAAGAGGTTAAAAGATTAAAGAGGGTGACAAGGGAATTGTAAAACCTGTCGAGGGAAGCCCTAAACAAGATGCTAGGGAAAAGGGAGTCCTAAATCCTAATATGAAAGGTGGACCATTAAGACCTACTGGCAGTAAAGCCGATCCCGAGGAGAATAAAGGATTGCCAAGAAATAAGGTAAAGGCTAAAAAAGAGGCACCAAAGCCAATGGAAAGACCAAAGGAGAGAATGGTTTGGCACAAGAAGAAAACTTTGGCTAATTACCACGACTTTGATTTAGCAAGTTCCCTTTGCGAAGTCAAACCAGACGTGAATCTCCTACAATTGATTAAACTTTCTCCAAGGGTACGCAAGGAATTCAAGAAAATCCTGCGTATAGGGTATATAGTAGAACCTTTGGGTATAGCTAGAGTGGGGGAAGATTGGTTCGATCATGCTGAAAAGCATTTCCCTAGGGTTCCAACATATATGGATGGAATATTAGTGGAGCACGCTATCATGGACACTGGATCCTTTGTCAATATCATAAGTTCAAACTTGATGGAGAGGTTAGGTCTAGAGATCCAAAAAGATGGCTCCATACTTCTTAGGATGGATGATGATAGTCTAAGACAACCAGAAGGTTGCATTACTAAGGTCCATGTTACAGTTGCGAGGATGGAATGCTATCTGGACTTTAGGGTGATAAGGTTTGCAAGACATCCTAGCTATCCAGTTTTGCTAGGCACGCCATGGATTCTATGGACAGGCTGTCAAGTTGATATACCCGCGTTGGTCGAGTGATTCTAGGTTAAGGTGCCCATCGTGTAATAGTGGATGCTTACCCTGAGTCTCCTCAGAGTGAGAGAGCTCCACTATCCTCCACTGAACTAGAAACAATAGATGATCCATCTGGTAGTGAGATGTCATCGAGCGATGGATCTAAGGAAGGGTCCACTACAGAGGATATTTATCAAATAACCTTGAATGAGCCAGCCTTACAGGGTGATAAGGATAGGAATTCAGAGTTGAGTGTTGATGAAGAGCGAACAACACCATCGTTGGAGTCTTCAATACCTGCAATTGGAAAACCTCTCATGTGGTCTCTCCTTAAGGGGTAGTGCTAGTCTTCTTATCGTGCACAAGACATATTTTGATTAGTTTGGGAGACAGGTCGAACTCTAAGCAAGCCTCGAGTATTGTCCTGCACTTGAGGACCCATACTATGTATATAATTCGGTGTAGATATTATGTGAGTGCTCGTGCATACTTAGATATTACGTAGTTAGAAGACCGCGGGCTAGTTTCTCGTAACAATGCGTGGATCAAGCAAAGTTGTCCATGTTGAGAAGAAGTACACGTGAACGTATATGAGACATCCTTTGCATTGTGACTGCACGACGTAGCATAAGTGAATACAAGGACACCGCACTTTTGGTAGCTGGAAGCTATTGGACTCGTTTGATGAGGACGGTGTACTTTTCATGGCCAATCGTGCGGTGCTTGCCACCACTGATTGCAATGGTACTAAGGTAGAGTGCAAGAGAGAATTGTGCAAGTGGGTTAGGGTGATAGGTCTAACCATAGGCGAGACAACCTTCCTAGGTATGTCCTACCCTTGATGTGCCGTGAACAATTGTGGGTGATGCTAAAGGGCGAGGGGAATAAGGACGGAGCCAGTCGACCAAGGTCATTGGACGTACCTAATTTGAGGACCCCTAGGTGCTGTGTTGTGATCGTGGGTGCGTTTTTTTTAATTTCTTTCTTTCTTTCTTTCTTTCTTTTTGTTTCTTTTTCTTATGCTTTTTTCTTTCTTTCTTTCTTTCGTTCTGTTCTCTCTCTCTCTCTCTCTTTTTGGGACTTACCTGAGTACAACCATTATAATATGTTGAGGCTAGCAGCCTTTCAATGGGTGGGAAAATGTCAAGCTTCGAAGGCTCAAGAAATGGATATTACAGTGATGATTGTGCCTTTATCCTCATTGTTAGAGAAGCAGTTGTTGAGATGGGGAGATACACTTGAGATATTGCAAACCTTCTTGCGACACACACGATGTTGGTACAATTGAGGTAATGACTGCCGTGAGCCAACTATAGAGCTTGACCCAAAAAGAGAGCGTAGCCCATGAATATGCTTGTGGGCGGTCTGCAAGGGTGATTTTTGCTGTCGGTAGCGTGGCTTTGCAGCGGCTCTTTGTGGGGTCGATGGTCGTGCGGTGATCGGGCATTGAACACTTTCGCACAAAGACCTGTATCATCATGCATCCACTCGTCACTTCATGAGAGTACATGCATGGTATATGTCGCAACTATAATAAACCAGTGCAACGCAAGGAGACATCACTTATTTGAATTCTATGGTGTTGACTTAGATATTTATCACCTGCGCTTGATTAGCTTTTTCTTTTGCTAAAGATGTGAAATACATTAAACGCAGATATGAAAAGTCTGTACAATTGGGGAACATGTCAACACTTAACCATTTGAAGACAAAGAGTCCTTGCTAGGTATCTTTTAATAAGCCTTTATACAACATGGGGCTACTCTATTTGTACGAGGCGGGACGAGTCTGGGTGGTCAGGCGATTGGGGCTCTGCTCTGGTGTGGGGCTCCCGTGGGGTTGGGCAGGGAACATGTCAGTCGGGACATGAATGGTGTAGTCTCAGGCCACTACCATTTCCAGAATGTCTTTAAACAATTCATTAAATTCTGCCCTATCCTTGCCTGCCCTTTCTGCCCTTGAGCATCTGGTGCCCGAGTGTACGTTGGGGGTTTGTGCCACTGGCGTTGCCACATGCTGTGCGTTGCTTCGAGTCTTGACTTTCTTGGCACGGGGGTTCTTCGGCCTTTGTCCGGGATGGTGTCGTTTAGGGCCTCACTTATTTGCATACCTCTTGAGGGTGGGCACGTAGCACACCGGTGGAGGGGCGTGTGCTACATGTTCCCGTCGACCGTAGAGAGCGTCCTTACAAGCTAGCTGCCCTTGATTCTCCATGTTTTCCTCGCACGGGGCTATAAGATGCAAATCAAGGATTAGGATTTGTTATGTGATAAGCCTTTCATATGTAAGGGATTATAATGCAGGTTATCAATCGCATAGGACGAGAAGGGGAGGGGTGGGGCATGCAGTGCTTGTTGTTGAGGGATGGCCCCCGTGATGTATATTTAGCCTCCTGCCATTAGCAGATCTTGGCTCACGCTGAGTTACGTCGGCTGTGGTCGTGAATTTAGGCAGGGCTCAACCTTGGAAGGATAGATCGGAAAGGGAAGAAGGTGTATAGAAAAGGATGGTACCCCATCTACACCATCAGAGTCATTGGTCAAGGCTTCCTATGGCGGTAATGAGGGTTGCATGCCCTTCACTTGGAGGTGGGAATGGCCACATGACTTTTAAAAGTGTGATGAGAGGAGGACCTGAGGAGCTTAGCCTATCAAACCCAACTCTTCTCCCTGCGCTTGACTATCATTGCTTGTGTGTGTTGATAGTATCTATACAGGGTGACACAAAAATCATTGTTTATATATACATCTATACATATACGAATCCGTGTCACCTCACGAGGATAGAAACCAATTGTAGAACTCTGGATTGTACTGGAGCGTGGCACACGTATCTAGTATTCGTGGCAGCTTACTCAATACCGATAGATATTTTGCCACGTCGAGTAGCATGGAACCTTGTCCAAGTCTACTGGCAATATGTAACTCCTCCTCAGTGAGAACCTTATAAAATAGAGCATTCTCTTGGCTAGTTCCAGCTAAGTCCGTACCCCGAATGGCAGTCAGCACTCGAAGGGAAGTTGGTGCCACATAGGTTGGGTCCCTTTGGGATCGCCATTTGGCCAATCGCTCCTCAGAGACTGTCATGATTTGAGCCCCTAGCTCGGCCATTACAACACGGCTTTCGCACCAACACTGCTTAAATTGACTCTGGCCTGCTAACACTTGCTTTAGTTGCTCTATGTCTACGAGATTCGGTCGGCAAAGCACTTCATTAAACGTGACGGTTAAGCGTAGTTCGTCAGCCTCCTCGTCAGAGATGAGTCGCATGCGTTCACGTAAGAGCTTGTTATAGTGCTCGTCAAGATGTTCTTGCTCTTCCCAAGATAAGGGGAATGGCAAGTAATCTCCAAGCTGCTCCTTGGGGATTGTGCCCACCTCCACAAGGACGTAGACATGTGCAAACACTTTGAGCTTAGCATCCAACTCAGTTAAGCATTCCGTGACACTTCTATGTTCAACGAGGGCTTGCTCGGTTGCTATCTCATGCAAAGTTCTAAGAGTTTCCTTAGGCTTTAGCATAGCTGGGGGCTCAGGCCTAGATGAGCAAGATTGGTCAACGCTAGGATTTCTTATGCTCTTGGGGTTCTCATGTTTCTCCTGAGGTTTTGCTGCTATTTTGTCATGGTTCTTCTCAGATGTGATTGGTATAGATTTGTCACCCAGTTGTGACAACATTGTATCCACTCTTGATTGGTCAATGTGAGTTCTATTGTCGGTGGATTGAGTGTTGAAAGCAACTATTGATGACAACGGCTGCTTTGATTTTTCAGAGCACATGGATGTGACTGAGTTTTCACCGCTATTAGGAGAGACATCAATGGGTTCATTGGTGGATGGGCTTGATGTTTTTTTCCCCAGCTCTCCATCGCTCTTGATCTCAATGCTCTTGGGATCCACAACCACCTGTGATTGTTGTTGTCTTCATTGTTTTCTCCTCTTTTTCCTGGTCAGTGAAGGTGCATCTCTCAATGACTCGGGACCCTGGACTAGGTCAATAGTTGATGTGCTTGGTTGGGCCTCAACTTTCCCCTTCTCTGGTGTGTCCTCATGGGACATGGCCGTGGCCTGCTGAATAGCCTCGCTAGGTTGTGAGAGCACAACTGACTCCCTTTTTGGAGAGTCTAGCTCTTCAGCCAACTCCCTTGTGTTTAACTCCTCCGGCCTAGGCTTTAGGCACTTTGGAAGTGCTGGAGTTGTCAATGAAATTGGTTTTGACACCTCCTCCACAGGTACACCACTAAGGACACGTTTCGCAAGGGGTGTTGTCACGGCCAAAGATTGTGATTGTTGTGGTCCCTGATTGGAAGTAGTGATGGCTAGTTCAGTGGACTGGCTACCATTGGTAGACTGCGGTGTCAAGTCCTTAGGCAGATCAGAAGTGGTTGTACCTTTTGTTGCCCTTAGAGCATTCACTTGCGTAGATCGAGTATCCGTTGATCTAGCCACGGTGGATTGCACAGGCACATCCTTAGGTTGAGAGCTAAGGGTGGTGTCGTGTCCTACCTCTTGGACATTTGGAAGCTTTGATGTAGGTCGAGATTGGGATTGAGTAGCGCACTTGACGAGTGTTGTGCTTGTGTGTCCGTTTAGGGGAAGAGGGTGTAGGAGACTTGGGACTCCTAAGTGGCTTTGACACTGGCTTGGAGATTTGCTCATGGCTGTTAGATGATTTTGCTATTTGCTTTGTTGAGCATTTAACCTTGCCATGAGCAATGTTGTGCCTATGATGCCTACTATCCTCTTGGGGAATCAAAGGATCCTTGGGCACTAGTGGCTTTTGTGCATCCTCAACAATTACATATGATGTCTGCTTGTCAAGCACACTAGGCTGAGGATCTACCCTCCAATTGGTCCCATTGGGTTTCTTGATTTCGACCATGAGGGGCTCGGTCACTCCACTATTTTTGACTTGGGGCTTGGTTTTTTGTTTAGATCTCCTCCTACGCTTCTTTGCTCTTGATACATCATGGCCTTCAGTTGACAAAGGAGGTTTAACAGGGGGTTTTGGTACCCAAATCCATCGGTTACCTGCATAATACCCTTGAGCACGTAGCAACACTTTGGATATCCATCGCAGCATTGCATTGACTCTCCATCGATGCCTACGTCTATAAGACTTGGGCTTTTTTTGGGGTCTTCAACGATATTTGTAAGTCCAGAGCCCGTCCTTGGCATTGTCTCTTGACCTTCTTTTTTCAGGCCTGGCCTCACTCACTGTTCTCGTTGTTCGACCTGTGCTTGTATTAGTTTTTCCAACAAGTCCTTGCTCTGGTTAGTAGGCTTGACTATTTCGTCAGCACCTTCCTTGCCTTTCCCTTGAGGTTTGATGAGGTCACCCTTGCTAAAGGTTGTGACTATCCTCACACCCGGTAGTGTCAGGTGTATCCTCTGTGCTAAATAGTCGGCCTCACACATGGTTGGCCTTTTGAAGGGTCTTCCTAGGAGGGTTTCTTTCCCGCAGCTAGCACTATTTGGAGGAACATGAAATAGGATAGGAAAGCTTTATGTTTCAATTGTCGCAAGGATTTTGCACTTCCCTATGAGTGCTTGTGGGTGTCCCCCATAAGGGCTAAGAGTTGCACTAGTCGGTGTGAGCTCTGGTTGGCCTAGTAGGGTCCATGATTCATAGGTCAAGATGTTAAAATCTGCTCCTTCATCAATTAGAGTATCGATAGTATGCTCTCTTTTCGCGGTGAGTTTGACCCTAAGATAAGCAGGTGGTACTATGTCTTCATCTTTTGGGTCCTGCCTTGTAAATTTAAGCCTTATGACAAATGTCCTTGAGTCCCCACTTGCATGACCAGACGTGGATTCTCCACCAATGTCTTGGGTTGTCTATGCAGTGTTGCTCAAGGTACATCTCTCATCAAGAGTGTCATGTCTAGTCATCTTGGCATTTGTAGCTTGCTGATGTTGCATTTTGCTCTGACTAGAAATGGTATGAACACAATGTCTTTGTGTTCTCGTGGTGTGGCCTTTTTGCCCTTGATGGCTAGATTGGCCCATTGATGTTCTAGGGTCTCTGTTTCTCTCAGTTCAGGTATAGGCTTTTGGCTGCTCTTTTGCAAGTGAGAATCTATGCTCGTGTAGAGCCATTACTACACTAGGGTCCAATTTTAAGGGCCTGTCACGACGCGCGTTTTCCCTCCAACCTACTTGGGGGAGGTGCGGAGGGGGTAGAGCCCCCTCTGCGGGGTCCGGGGGGGCAGTCCCCCGGCCTGCAGGGCCGTTACGGTAAAAGCCATACACAATTTGGAGGATGTTTATAGCCAAATTTTGAACTACGTGCTCTAAATTTTAGCCCAGTGGGCGGATCTATGATGTGCCTTTAGCTCTACGTGGTCTTTGGGGTCAATTTTGGGGTTTAGATGCATCAAAATTTGTGTTCTAGATACATGTCCAATTTGGACAGTTTTCTGTCCGATTTTCAGAAGTCCGATTATCAGAATCGAACGTCCGATTCTGGGTGGTCTGATCGGCCCAGTGGTCCGATTTTGGTCACGTCCGATTCTGGGAGTCGGATAGAAAAAGTGGTCCGATTCTGGGAATCGGATCGAACAGGGTGGTCCGATTTTGATTGGTCCGATTCTGGACTGGTTCGATTCTAACTGGTCTGAGTGTCCAAGTGTCCGAGTCGGATGGGTTGGTCAGATCGGATGACAGTCCGAGTGTCCGAGTCCAAGAGTCCAAGTGGTCCGATTTCCAAAATCGGACGGGTTGGTCCGAGTGGTCTGATCGGACAGGATGGTCCGATCGGACGGTTGTCCGAGCATCCGATTATGGACTGGTCCAAGTGGTCCGAGTTCGAGTGTCCGAGTATGGATTGGTCCGATTCTAGGACTCGGACGGCCTGGTCCGACTATGCGGCCAACGGCTCGCAAGTTGCACGCGATGCCTCTAGACTGACGTCTACTACACCGAATCATCCAGTGCCTTCCAGATAGGTGCAAGACACTACAAGGGAATGCCAGACATGCCTGGAACCACTGTGGTGCTCGAATCGAACGGCACTCCAAGGATCTATGCCCCTATTTTCCTATTTTAGCCTATTATACAACAAGAAAGAACCCTACTCTTTATTTCTTTTTCTTTGTTTTTGCCTATCCTAAATACACCCAAATCACAAAGTAAATATCTACACTACTTCATTGCACAACATAAATCTCAAGAAAGCAAAAAAAACTACTTGCCAAGGAGATCGAATACCATCTTCAACCCCCTCGCTTCCTACCTATCTCAAGCACCGGTTCGGGGAAAGCCCTTACTTCGATGCTCGATTCGAAGCACGCAAGCGCTCAAGGCTTGAATCCATTGGTCCTGGCAATGGAACCAAAATGTGGGAGCTTTCTTTCAACCGCTAAGACCCACGAACCGCTTATTGTTTCAAGTGTTCCAAGCCAAGCACTAATGGCTACCTCTCACATAACCGATGCGCCATCCATATCTACGGGTGTAGTGAGCTTACCTCCGTGCCATTCGAGTTACCTCCTCTCCCGCGCACTCCGGTAGCTCCACGATCCAAGTGCCAACTTCAAGCAAGCTCGATCCTCCCGCTCCAAGCTCCAAGCTCCATTGCCGCGAGCAAGTCAAGAGAAGAGAAGAGAAGAGAAAAAGAGAGGAGAAGATGGAGAGCTTCTCCACCCCACGTGTCCCTCACCCTCACACACTCACCCCCTCACACTCTCACACTCCCTCTCTCAAGCATAAGCTCAAGCAAGCAAGAACAAGAAGAAGAAGAAAAGGAGGAGAGCTACTTTTGGCCACACACAAGAATGAGCTTCTCATTCACTTTTCAACTTTATATACAAAACCCTAAATCCCTTTTGGGCGATCATTCCCTTTTCCCCTTTTTTACATGGCGGCCGTAGCCTAGGCCCTTTTTCCCATTGTCCTTCTATCTCCCTAGCTTCTTTTCCACCGCCCGTCTACATTTACAAATTGCACGGGTGAGAGCCCAACGCTCTTTTACAAGATTTCAGGGTGCACCTTTTTATTTTAAAATGCACCTTTCCCCTTTTGCATTTGCCTTGGACTTTTAAGGTTTCCCTTGCGCTTTTGGCCTTTTTTCCTATTCTTTCTTCAATCGGGCTACCTTTTTTCCACCTTTGCCCTGCGTCTTTTTTATTTCCTTTTGCTTTGCTTTCTTCGTGTTGGGGTTAACATATATGTTTAGCAGCGCATCAAAGGGCCAATCCCTGAGATGTAGGAGAGCTGCAGTGGGGCTCCAACTATTAGTTAGTGGAATGCCTCCTATATGTGTGTGACAAGGCGTTATGCCTAAGTACTTTGGGATCTCCCTCTGAGGAGTTTTAGGGAAACGTTGGACTATGAACTATAAATGCAAGAATTAAGCTTTAGGGCGGTTTGTCCTTCAACCTTAGATTGACGCTCCTGGTCTGCAAGGCTGTGAGGGTGTTTGTGTGTCATGAGCATGAGGTCTGGCTAGTGCTATAGCTAGTGCCGGCCCATTTTAGGTCCCATCAGTGGTGCGTCTGCCAGGAGCCACTTATAAGTGGTGGCTTTCGGATCTAGGGTTTCTAGGGACCAAAAGAAAGTTAGTTTATGTCCTCTGACAAGGACCGTCAAGCCAAAATCTAGAAAGCAGAACGAGCTGAGAGGGCTAGACGGCGGTTAGAGATTGTAAGCCATTATTCTCCTCAAAGGAGTAGTCCAGTATGTATACGAAGCAGTGGTCTTAGTCATTTAACTACTCCACATATTCCATTAAGTGCAGGAGGAAGTGTAAGATCTTCTTCTCCTCCACCAAGTCTACCCACTTCAAGTGGGGGTGTGAATCCGTCACTTCAAGCTCCTATTGCTAATCCAATTGTCACCATGGCACAACCTATTGCGATTCCTGCAAGGATGCCGGATTTACCAACCTTAGGAGTTCCCTTACCCATTTTTAATGGGTTAGCGGAAGAGGATGCAGAATTTCACATTTTTGAATTTCAGAGATTGATGTTCAATTATTGCATCCAAGATGAGGGACATCTCATGATGTTCTTCAATATGACGTTAAAAGGAAGGGCTGCGGTATGGTATCACAACATAGAGTCTGGAACCATAACCACCATTGATCAATTCTATGCAGCTTTTCGAGTGGAATATGCCCCTGAAAGAGGTGGCCAATATTGGTTGCGGGTCTTGAATGTAACACGTCAAGACCCTCATGAGAATGTAAAAGCATATGCCAAGAAGTTGAAGGAAGTATTTCATAAGTTGCAAACTTACATTCCCATTCCACCAGCTGCACAATTGCAATACTTTTTTCATGGATTAGATTTTAATATCCAAGTACAATTGAGCAGTGTGGCCTTGGCAAACATAGACACCTCTATTACGTGGGCATAGGGAGTAGAAGCACGATTACAAACGGCCTACTCCTCTTGAATGAATGTTAATGGGGGTTTAGTATCTAGCGGCAATCCATCATTGATGAATGGAGATCAAGGTATGCTTATGAGTAACCCTATTGGGAGAGGGAGTATGGTTTCAAATGTACCTTTATTACCGGCTCCTCCCAGGGTGACTATGCCCATGGCAAGTCAATTGGCTCCATCAAATGTTGGAGGCCAAGTTTCGAGTTCTAATGTTGTTCCTGTGGGTCAACAGCCAGTGTCAAATCAGATCGTTAGGCCAATGGAACGACGGGTTGATGATTGAGGCTATGAGTCGAGTGCATCTAATGTTCTTGGCGAAGTTAAGGACATGATGAAGCATTATACCGATATGATTTCCAAACAATATCGACAAATAGCCGTTGACATTAATTTCTTGAAGAAGCAACAAAATATGATAGGGAGTCGACGCCCTGAAGAGGGTGGACCCTCTAGATTTAGTTGTAAGTGGTGTGGTGAACATCACTTCCCCAAAAATTGTCCAAATGTGAAATGTGACATTTGTGGGAAGTCGAGCCATCTAGCTGCTACCTGTTGGTGTAAGATTAGTTCTCTCCAACAAGGCAGTAAACAACCGGGCCCAGTGAATCATAGAGCGCAAGGAAATAACTTGCAGCAAAATGATGCACCAAGGCAAATATTGTAGAGGGAAAAAACAAATATAGAAGAGTTGCCACAAGGCAACGAGGTCAACCTTATTGAGGTTGTACGAGTCCATGATGTTGAAACCTCTAACTTAAGAGCCGTGACAAGAGGCCAAAAGGCTAAAGAGGTTGACAAAGATAATACAAAACTAGTTGAGGCAAAATCCTAGCATGGAAGGGGGACCGCTAAAGCCGGTTGACAGAAAAGGCGACCCTAAGAAAGATGAGGAAGTGCCAAGAAAGAAGGCAAGAGCCAAGAAAGAAGCACCAAAACCAATCCAAAGACCAAAAGAGAGGATGGTTTGGCGAGAAAAGAGAACTTTGGCTACTTATCATGACTTTGATTTAGCGAGTTCTCTTTGTGAAGTCAAACTAGATGTGAACCTCTTGCAATTGATCAAATTATCTCCAGGAGTATGCAAGGAATTTAAGAAGATCCTACGTATTGGGTATATTGTGGAACCCCTGGGCATAGCACGAGTAGGGGAAGATTGGTTTGACCATGCTAAAAAGAACTACCCTAGGGTTCCAGCTTATGTAGATGGAATATTAGTGGAACATGCCATTGTAGACATTGGATCCTCCGTCAATATCATGAGTTCAGAATTGATGGAGAGGTTGGGTCTAGGCATCCAGAAAGACAACTCCACCCTTCTGAGAATGGCTGATGATAGTCTAAGACAACCAGAAGGTTGCGTTACTAAGGTCCATGTTACGATTGCGAGTGTAGAATGCTTCTTGGACTTTAGGGTGATAAGATTTGCAAGACATCCTAGCTATCGGGTTTTTCTAGTTAGACCTTGGATCTTACGAACAGACTGTCAAGTCGATATACCCGTCGGTCGAGTGGTTCTAGGTCGAGGTGCTAATCGAGTAATAGTCGATGCTTATCCTGAGTCTCCTCAAAGTGAGAGAGCTCCTTTATCTTCTACTGAATTAGAAACATCAGACGATTCATTTGGTAGTGAGACATCATCCAGTGACGAATCTAAAGAGGGGGTCCACCACAGAGAATATTTATCAAGTAACTCTAAATGAGCCGATAGAATCGCAAGATAGGATAAGAGACGCGGATGTGATTGAGTTAGACCTTGGCACGCCGAATGATTTGCGGCCAATTAAATTAGGTTCTATGCTCAGTTCAGTAGAAAGGGAGGACTATGTGTCCTTGATTCAAGAATTCCGTGACATCTTTGCTTGGAGTTATGATGAGCTAAGAGGCATTCCTCCCAGCCTGGTTGTTCATACTATTCATGTAAAAGAAGGCGGTCGTCTTGTGCGTCAGAAAGTAAGGCATATGCCTTTTGAATTGAGGGACGGTCTATTTGAGGAGTTACAAAAGTTAAGAAAAGCTGGGTTAATCTTCCCTGTACAACACACAGAATGGTGTTCACCCATTGTTATCAGGAAGAAGAAAAATAACCAGATCTGTTTATGTGTAGATTTTAGAGAGCTGAATAAGGAGAAAGTTAAGGATTACTACCCGTTGCCGTTTATTGACCAGATTTTGGATCAATTAGCGGGTAGGGAAATATATTCGTTCATGGATTGCTTTGCGGGATATAACCAGATGGCAATTGCAGAAGAGGACAAGTTGAAAACAATTTTTTTTTACGGTCTTTGGTACTTTTGCGTACCATGTGATGGCCTTTGGTTTATGCAATACACCTGGATCATGGCAACGAACAATAGACAAGACCTTTGGTGACATTTTCCCAAATGAGTTGAAAGTATTTATTGATGACCTGGGGGCAGCCACTATAAGGGAAAGGATGTTGATTATTTTGAGAAAGTGATTTGAGCGCTGCAGACAATTTTGCATCGCTCTTAACCCACGGAAGTGTGTCTTTGGAGTACCTTATGGGCTATTGCTAGGCCATGTGGTTAGTTCAGTGGGAATACCAACTGACCTTGAAAAGATCAAGGTTATAGTGGCTATGCGTCCACCACGCACTCCAAAAGAGGTTCATAGCTTTCTGTCATCGATAGGGTATTATCAGAGGTTTATTAATGCCTTGGCAGAAAGAATGTTGCCATTAACGAATTTATTATCCTTTAGCTATTCATTTTAGTGGAGCGACCCTTGCAAGGTAGCTTTTGAGGATGTGAAAAAGGAGCTAGTAAAAGCACCCATTTTGAAAGCATCTAAAAGAGGTGAGGTGTTCTATATATTTTCAGCAGCCACTATGCATAGTATCAGCTGCTGTTTAGCCCAAATCTGGGAGGATAAGTGGTATCATCTGATAGCTTTTGCTAGTTGAAAATTGGGCATTTCAGAGATCAATTATACCTACATGGAGAAGTTGTGTCTTGCGATGGTCTTTGGGACTAAGAAATTCAGGCACTACATCCTCTATGAAAAGGTAGTATTCTATACGAAGGCGAAGGGCTGAGATTGCTTATGAACAAGCTACAGCCGCTTGATCGTTTGGCAAAGTGATTAATCACTTTGCAGGAGTTCGATTATGAAACTAAGAGTAAGTCACCGACGTTGCAGTGTATTGTGGAATGCCTTTTGGATTTCGGGGAGCCGAAAGAGACTTTGGCTGAAGGAAGTGATATTGAGGCAATGTTTAAAATTGATACAGCTTCTATCCCATCTTGGTATGCTGTTATTACGCATTATCTATCAACGAGAGAGACAGGAGAGATGGGAGCTAGTTTATCAAAGTCTGAAAAGAGGAAAATCAAACAACAGGCATTGAAGTTTTCCTTGATCACAGGAACACTATATCGGCAGGGTGTTGATGATATTTACCGCCGATGTGTAATGCCTGACGAGGTTCCTTTCATCTTGGAGGAGTGTCATGACTCTGCATGTGGAGGAAACTTTGCAGGACAGTTGACGGCGCAGAAAGCGTTAAGGGCTGGATATTGGTGGCCGTCCATATTCCAAGATTCCTTTGAGGATGTTAAGAAATGTGATACATGTCAAAGACATGACAGCCACGAAAATAGGAAACATCCACTTATGCCTATTATGGCTATCCTTCCATTTGAGAAGTGGGGCATTGATTTTGTGGGTCCTATTACCCCGTCGTCTACTACCCAGAAGACGTATATTATAGTGGCTACTGATTATTTTACAAAATGGTCAGAAGCGCGGCGACGAGGCAAGACAATGCAAAAGAGGCTGCAAGTTTCCTTTTAGAGAAAATAATCTGCCGTTTCGGTCCCCCGAAGGAATTAGTGTCGGACCGTGGAACCCATTTTTTTAATAAAGTGATCAAAAGCTTGACAGAAGCTTGGAAAATCAAGCATAATAAAATGACTCCTTATAATTCACAAGCGAATGGACAAGTTGAAAGTACTAATAAGAAGCTTGTGGGGATCTTGTCTAAGATAGTCTTGAGAAGAAACGAGACTAGGACAAGAAGTTGTATGTGGCAATATGGGCGTACAATACCACGTTCAAGCAAGCTACCGGCCATACTCCATTTAAATTGGTTTATGGGGAGGAGTGTGTGCTACCCCTTGAAATCGAGTTGCCAACCATACGGTTTGCAATTAACCACTCTTTGGGAAATGAGGATTCCCTTTTTGAACGTTTCATGACTATAGCCCACCTGGATGAGCTGAAGTTGCAGAGCTTACTACACCAGGAGGTAGCTAAACGTCAAATGAAGCACTTGCATGACCTTAGAGCAAAGAAGTATACCTTTAAAAAAGGGCAATTAGTCCTCTACTATGATGTGCACAGGGAGTTGTTTCCAAGGAAGTTAGAACCTAAATGGGATGGCCCCTACAAGATTATCAGGTTAGAGAAAAATAGGTATATGGCTCTATTAGCTGATTTACAGGGAGTAGAGTTTAAAAATAAGATTAATCTTAATAAGATTAAACCTTATTATTTCTAAGTATGCTAATACAAAAGAAATGCATTGTAGGTCCATGCTGGGGATGATTTGAGACTTGCAAAAGAGCTTTAAAGCCGGTTGATGGGGCGGTTAATTCCTTATTTAGAGCACCCATATTTGGAGCAGAGATACCATTAGGGGAAGTTATCTAGTGGAGCAAAGGATACAAAGTGATTGAGCAAGAAGACGGAACCTTTGTGTGGGAGATCAAAGTCTTCTGCCATCATTGCTTGCGACTGTTGACGAGTATCCCTGTTGAGTTTAATGATGAAGGTGGGGTGGAGCCGTCAGTTCACCCTCTAAACATGCTAAACTTTGATTATCATAATTATGAATAGAGGAGTTCGCGATGGCAGGCTGTGTAAACCCATTGTGGACATATACATTATATTTTGATGGAGCGTACAGGGGCCCTAATAAAAAAGGGAGTGTTGGAGTAGTAATCCGAGATCCCCGACGTAGAGTTACGATGAAGTTAGTTGCTTATCTCGGGGTAGGATTCACTAACAATATGGCGGAGTATAAAGCCTTGATTATGGGATTGCATATTGCCAAACAAGGTGGTATTCGTCGGTTATTAGTAAAACGGGATTCCCAATTGATCCTGAATCAGCTAGGTGGGACATACACAATGCGGAATCCCATTCTTTGTATGTATAATTGAACTGCTATGACCCTACTTGAGGAGTTTGAGAGTGTGTCTTTTCAGCTAATTCCACGATATTGGAATCAGTTTACGGATTCATTGGCAAATCTTGCTTATGAGGAAGACCTTTTCTTTAATTGTGGTCCTAGTTTGGATATTGTGATCAATGATGAAACAGGACCCGGTCGCTTGTGGGGAATATTATCGGAACATGCAATATATGGCAGACGATGGTTGATATGGGTGATGCAAAGAGTAGCCGAGACCAATCTACCGTTATTATCCTGGACCCATAGGCTGATTAGACAACATATTATGCGTACGCCTCTTGCTCTATATGCAGGAGGGATGGGTCATAACCTTATGCATTTAGTTTAGGGCTACGAGCCATGTGGTTTTCCTCCTTGGAAAGGAGTCTATTATTGTATATCTGGATTCTTTCAGGGAGGGAAGTGTAGGTGCTATTTGGTTTTATTTCATTAGGCCAAGAGGGCCAATGTTGCGAGGTGTTATTACTTTATTTCGTTAGGCCAAGAGGGCCGATCCTTTTTTGTGGTGAAGTGTTTTACTTCGTTAGGCCAAGAGGGCCAGTTGTCTGTTTACTATAGGTGCGGTTAATAGTTTCTTGTTTTAGTTTTGTGCTAGACAGGTTCGAAGAAGATCTTGGAAGGAGCCTTTTGTTGCGTGGAAGCTTCTCGTGGCCCTATCCAGGTGATATCTCTCCTTTATGAGTACTGTGGTTGTTGTGCTATATGTGTTTGTGTGCTTGTAAGGGATTTTTCTTTTCTTGTTGGGGACCGGCGTCCAAGGCATGAAGTCCCACGTTTAGGTTATGTATGTTTGAGGGAGGTTTGAGTAGCAGTTGCCTCCTGTAAAGACATTGTCAAGCATTGAAAGACTTGTTTTAGACAATAGTCCTAGTGACCCTGTTCTGCTAGCCTACTAGGCAGCCGTTCTAGGAGTTCTTGTTAGTTGTGAGGCAATTAGAGAAGCCTACATAAAGGGAAAGAAACCCTGAATATATTAAAGAAAATAAAAATATACAGAGGTGTGTAAAAAGGGGCTCTAACCCCTATAAAAATATAAAAGAAAAGAAATGAAAATTTATGAGCAGTTGATCATCGCCTTGTGAAGGCCTGGTAGGTTCCTGGGGAGAAGTCAGACCCGGGACCGATGCCTTGTCTTCCTAGGGGTGGCATCTTGCTAGAAAAGAAGAAATTAAGAAAGGTTGGAGCGAAAATAAAAGTGATTGTCAAAAAAGGATTAAGTGTCGCCTCGCAAGGGCTTGGCAGGTTCTTGGGTACCGAGACAGGTCCTAAGACCGATGCCCTATTCTCCTTGGGTCACTACGCTCAGCTCCCTCCTTTTTACATACCCGAGTATGTCAATACAATAAAAACCCTAAAAGAAAAGCATTGAAAGACCTGTTTTAGACAGTAGTCCTAATGACCCTGTTCTGCTAGCCTGCTAGGCAGCCGTTCTAGGAGTTCTTGTTAGCTGTGAGGCATGAAAAGACTGTTTGTGTACTAGCACATAGGCTGATTTCGAAACATAACTGTTTGTGCATGATGAGACATCCACTATTGCATTGATCATACATATGGTATCAACTCCTAGAAATGCATAGCAATTGTTTGAATTATAGTTGACCCACATTTGAGATGGTGAGATTCCCCTTGTCGTAGGTTAGTCGTTCGTTTATTGGGGGAAATCATTGGTGAGGAAACATGGTATGTCCTTGATCTTGCTGGAAAAAAAGAGGAGTCTTGTGCGAATGTGTTTATGTATAAAAGCAGCACATCAATGGGTCAATCCCCAAGATGTAGGAGAGTTGCAGTGGGGCCACGACAATCAGCCGATGGGGTGCCTCCTATGTCTGTGATACGTGGCACTTATTGCCAATATGTGTGGGATACCCCCTTTGAGAGGTTTTGGGGAAGGTGCCATTGGACTCTTATCCATCTATAAACACAATATTAGATGTATCCAGTGTGCATTTAGTTATTACAGATGCTCCTGGCCCGCAAAGCCGTGTGGTGGTGGAGTTGTCTGCTGTGTGCATGAGGTCTGGCTAGTGCCATTTTTTATCCCATTATAACTTGCAATGGAACATCTCATTAAAATGGTGTTGGGAGGAAAAATAGTGTATTGGTAGAAGTAGCTAAATTTATGCTCAAAGAGAAAGGTGTGCCCAACATAGTATTGGCTAAAGTTGTTAATACAACTTTTTATATAATGAACATGTGTCCTATTGAAGCCTTAAAAGGCTTAACTCCTTTTGAAGCCTTTGCTAGTCATAATCTAGTAGTAAGAAATTTAAAAGTATTTGGAGTATTGCTTATGCTCATATAGCTAATAAGAATAAGAAGAAATTGGATTAAAAAACTATCAATTGTGTTCTAAGGGACTATATAAAGTTAGTAAGGCATAAAAGTTATATGAACCTAACAAAGGAATTATATTTTCATCTAGAGATGTCATTGTGGATGGATATGCTGTTTGGAAAGATCTTGTGTGTCATACAACACAAAATAATTCAAAATAAAACTTGTCTACAATTTGATGCTTATGCCAACTACACACATAGAAGAAACATAAGAAGGAGTTGATTTAGACATTAATGGAGAGGAGTATAGCATTGAAGAAGAGCAAATGGTTGCTCTTAGGAGGTCTACAAAACAAAGAAAAGTACATGAAAGGATGACATATCAAAGAATTGGTAGTTCAATCTCTCAAGTCAAAGAATTCAACTTTTCATTACTTGCAAATATTATGCAGCAAGAGAAACCTACTTTGCATGAAGATGCATGTCAAAAACATGAGTGGAAGAAGGATATGGATGAGGAAATGCATGTTTTACATAAAGATGAAACTTGGGATTTGTGTGAACTTACCAAAGGAAAGAAAGCAATTGGTTGTAAATGGATTTATAGGATCAAGTATAACAAAGAAGGAAAATTTGAAAGTCCTAAAGCTAGGTTGGCTCCAAAAGGATTTGCTCAAAAACATGGGGTTGATTATGATGAAACATACACTTCAATTGCTAAAATAAATTCACTCAAACATTTTATCTCTTGCTACCGTAAACAAATGGAATATATTAAATGGATGTACACAATGTTTTCTTAAATGGAACATTAGAAGAATAGGTATACATGGCTTAGCCACTTGGTTATGCAAAAGCAAGGCAAGAAAACTTAGTTTGGAGATTAAAGAAAAGCTTGTATGTATGCAAAGGTGACACTGTGTTCGTACTTTTATATATCAATGACTTGTTGATTATAAGGAATTGTAAAAGTATGATTGCTAAAGTAGAATCTCATGTTTCTTCAGCATTTGGCATGCAATATTTGGGAATCTTGCATTAGATTCTTGGCATTGAAGTTTACAGGTCCAAAAGAAGCAACCTTTATCTCCCAACATAAGTATGTCATTGAAATTCTAGGCAAATTAAGCATGTCCAACTATCATCCTATCAAAAATCCCATGGAATCCAATATGAAGCTCTCTAAGGATGAAAAAAGACTTTATGTTGAGGCTTCAAAGTATAGGGCTTTGATATAGCTTATTATTTGACTTTTACTTGGCCAAATATATGTTATGCAGTAAATAGCTTGGCTTAGTTTATGCAAGCTCTTAAATGTATCATTAAGGTGCATCCAAAAGAGTGCTTAGGTACTTGAATGGTACAAGATATTGGGGAATTAAATATGCAAGAATCTAATACTAGGTGTTCATCTTGTATACTCAAAGGGTGCATACTCTCAATAACTCTTCTAATCTAATTGGCAAGGGGTATATCTTTGGTATTCTACTACTCAACCCCAACTAAATTTCATTACAACTAATTGTAGACATGCGCTACTACTATCAAAACTAACTTGTGCATGAAGACATAATTTTTTACACATCTAATGATCTTCATAATGGAGTTTTATAAGCTAAAAATTCTAGCATTTTTTATATAGATGAAGGCAAGTCATAAAAATGAATTGGGTCAACTTCACTTACTTTGAGAATTAAACATTGTGTGTACCATGGGACTGTGTCTATACTTGGATGTGGTCCCCTCTACTTCCACCTCCCCTAGACATAGATCCTAGAATCTTAATCGTATGGCATGATTTGGTGGGCATATCTATTTTTCAAATAAGGATGCCTTCTACTATGCATTTTCAAATGTGTGAGTTCACTTCTTGGATAAGGAAATAATAGGATTGTTGGTAATAGGAATTCTTATGCTTACTCTTTCTATTAATACTTGGATATGGTATTTTCAATTAACCTCTATTACTAAAACTTTTCCAAAGAAGCATCGCACCCTAGACATGTCAACTTAATGCTATAAATAGGGCATATTATTTTTTATCTCTTCAATCCTAGGCTATACCACTCAATGACTATCACTATAGTTTGCAATTCTATATCAAACTCTATTAACAATAATCACAATCCCATGATCTTACCCCTCGGCTGCTCTACTTTGCTAAGGCATACTATAGGCTAAAGAAACTCATATTAGAAGTAGTCCCACAACTGTGAGTTGTATGCCATAGTTATTTCATAGAGTAACTTGGTATCAAGGACCTCTTTGTTAATTAGATTAACAAGCACTAATGTCTACCCACAAACACATGAATCGTGATTATCTAGGAAATTAGCTTCTTGAACAAACATCAAGTGGCCATCTTCTTTGTGCAAAAATGCTATGTCCACTACATTTTACAAAATCATGTGAATTGGAATGAAAAACCAAATAACATGGTGTTGGCTGGGGGTGAATAGCTAACAAGGCCCAAGAACAAAGAGGACAAGCTGCACAACTACTAAGAAAGAGATCTCCTATGTTGATGCTTGAAGAACATGGGCACATCATGGAGATGGCAACACAAGGAGCAACACTAGCATCTCAAGGATAAAGCGTCAATGAATTATCAACACACAATGTTGCATTAGAACAAGTAAATGCTAAGCTATGGTATCTAGCTAATGAATTAAGAATGCAGCTCACACAATTGAAAATTGGCATATCTGCTAGTTGGACAGAGTCAAGCCCAAAGGCCCACAATATCTCACTTGTTAGATTCACACACACAAATTTTAAGAACTCTAATTCTAGGGTATCATGCATATCCAAAACTAAAATCTAGTCATCAAACTCCTCTCTATCAGAGCAATCTAAAGCCATCTCCCAATCCATTTCATCATCACTCTATCGTTCTTCTATAAAAGTGTAGTTTGAAGTGTCCTAAAAGTTATATTTGCAATTGTTATCTTTGAAGGTGCATGCATTAATCACATGTTACCAAAAAACATACACCAAATCAGCTATTGAGAATTTAGGCAATCACACCCATTGTAGCCTCTTTATATGGAGAAGTTGGGCTAAGGATATGCAACTTTACTGAAACCCATAAGCACACTGGTGGAAAATGCTACTTACTCCTAAAAGACTATAAAGCATTGTGCTTGCCTATCATTTGAATACGATGTCATTTTGTACCTTTGTCCTTCTAGATAGTGTCATTATCTATACACACAAGATTGTGCTTATGAGTCCCAGCTTCCATCCTGGAACCTAATTCACTTGTGTGGCACTCATTGTCTCTAAGTCAATGTTATCATGAGTCTTGTATTTCTCTTCCATCTGCCATATAGCCATGCTCAAGTTCAATGCATCTCAACATGGTATTAGAGTCATTATCTATACACACAAGATTATGTCTACGAGTCCAAGCTTCCATCTTGGAACCTAATTCACTTGTGTGATAGTCATTTAAGTCAATGCTATCATGAGTCTTGTATTTCTCTTCCATTCGCCATAGCCATGATCAAGATCCATGCATTTCAACATGGTATCAGAGTTATCATCTATACACACAAGATTATGTTTATGAGTCCAAGATTCCATCTTAGAACCTAATTCAATTGTGTGACAGTCATTGTCTCTAAGTCAATGTTATCATGAGTCTTGTATTTCACTTCCATTTGCCATGGCCATGCTCAAGTTCCATGCATTTTAACATGGTATCAAAGCATGGGTGAGCATGGCTAAGCTCATCAAACTCCTCCCTTAGGATCTCTTCACCTTTGGTCTACTCAGTGTTGGCTCATGATTTCATTCTTCGCTCCTACTCCACTCTTTCCTTCATGGCAGCCATAGCCAATCTGCACCTGCCCTACTTTGAGCTCTTGGATCTCTTAAACTAGGGCATATCTCACTAAGCTTCCTTCTATGGACCTCTTCCCTAATTCAAGGGTGCTCCTTTGTGGTATCTCATTGTCAAACATTGGTAATCATTCACTCTAGCATTGCATGTGAATTCTTCATCATTGCCCAAATCTATGCCTATGGTGGTCGTACAACCTGTGCCACATCTCCAAGCCACAATGTTGACAGTTGATATAGGGCTTTTAAAGACCACCCATACCTAAGCTCTTTTCCACTCAAAGGGCTCCCCAAATGATCACCTCTATGAGCTCCAATGAGTGAAAAACCAAGTCCTTGTCTGAAACCCTAAAAAGGTAGCCATAACCAAGTCTCTTCAAGCTCATAAAACACTTCAATTTCACCTACTAGAGTTCCTGTCACTCTGATTTGAGTTCCTACTCAGTTTCAAGCAAACATTTGGGCATCAAACTAGCAAGGAGGGGAAGATTTGTGAAGATTTGAAGGACTTAAGCAACAACAATCAAGTTCAACTAGTATCTCTTGATACTATTTACAAGTGCCATTGCTTGTGTCTCTTGACACATCCAAAGTTAGCTCATTTTCTAGAATTTTGGTGTTGATTTACTATTGTTCTAGTCATTATGGCATGGGCAAAGAATCTCTGACATGTTGCTTCAAAGGAGTTGAGTTCCATACCTGGCAAACACGTATAAAGCTTATCCTGATGAAGAAGGGCCTATGGGCCATCACTAATAGACAAGAGAAAAAGCCTTGGGATATGCAACTCTTGCAGTTGCCTAGTAGAAAAGTAACTGACAAGGCTCAAGCTATCATAAAGCCTCAACTCAATGATAGCTATATCCACCATGCGAATATATGTGACACGTCCCGTGGCACTTGGAAAAGATTGGATACTTTGTTTGGTGCACAGTCAAAGTCCTCAAAGTATGGTTTATTAATTGAATTTTTGAGACTGGACATGAAACCTAACACATTTCTTGCAAGCAACACATCTAATTTACATGAAAGTCTCTTAACCCAGCTTGTAGGAATCAACTTTAAAATGTATGAAGATGCATGCATTGGTCTTTTGTTAAAAAGTTTGTCTCCAGATTATAATAATATCTCCACTACTTAAATCAACATGTCGGATCCTAAACGTGTTGACATTCAAGCCTCTCTATTTAGAAGAAGAAAAGAAGATCCAAAATAAACAAGAGCCAAGTACTTCTAAGGATGAACAAATGTTGCATGTCAGTTCAAGTACAAAGGCAAAAAGCATAAGCTAATTTGTGACTTTTGTAAAAAGATCGAAACATACTTAAAAGTTCTGTCATGCTAGAAAGAGGCATCATAAGGCCTATCTTGCAGCTATGAAGGAATAAGAAGACCATGGACATGAAAAAGCAGTAGAAGAAGAAGACCATTAGGAGCAGAAGGAGAAGTTTCACCAGTCCTTCTATTTGCACTACTCTAACAGACTTTTTTAAAGCCTTATATAACCTTGCCCTAATGTTCCTTTCATAAGCTTGTAAACTCCTCATGTAACCTATGAGGTGCCTCCTCCAACAGATCTAGAGGAGTCCTCTAGTAGTTGACTGAAATTCATATCCATGCACATCACCATCCCGTCTACCCATGGGAAACCTTGGACTTAGTTGAACATGGGAATCTCAGTTCTACTTCACACGAGAATTGTGGACAAGTCACTCCTAACAACAATCTAACACCCACCTAAGAAAGACCACTTTGCAATCAAGTCTTTCAGTTTTGCCATCAATTTTGCCATCAATCTCTCACTCTCTCAGTTTTGCCATCAATTTTGACGATGATAAGTAGTACTGAAGCATAGTTGTATTCCAATTGCTTGACATAGACAAGTACAAAACTTAGAGGTGAACCTGGAGTCTCAATCACTGACTATGCTCTTTGGCAATCCATGTAACCTAAATACCTCTTTGATAAAGACTCGAGCAATGTCAGATAACTTATAAGTTGTTTTGACTGGGATCAAGTGTGCAACTTTTGTCAATCTATCAACCACTACCATGATGGAGTCATATCCACCAGCAGCAGTAGGTAATCCAACAACAAGGTCCATACTTATTGACTCCCATTTCATTTGTGGAATGTCCAAGGGTTGTAACTCTCCAGGCATCTTAATCCTTTCTGGCCTTAGCTCTTTGACAAGTCAAACACTGAGTTACATACTTTAATGCATCCCTTTTTAATCATGGGCAGTGATAGCTCTTACGAACTTCATTGAGTGTCTTGGCATACCCCGGATGTCTTGTAATGGGGCTGTCATGTGCTTCCCATAAGATCTTGGCCTTCACTTCTGGTCTTTTTCGGATACAAAGGCGGTCATGGTAATATAGACAACCATTGCTAGCACGATAATCCTTAATCTTAGACTTTTCTTTGTTAGAGCTTCCCCCTTGAAGTACCTTAGCCATGAGTCCTTTGTATTCTTTATCTTGAGAAATAGCTTGGCATACAAGCTCAAGTACATGATTATCAAGTATGGATACGATTCTTAAGCTTTGAGAACTTCTACAACACTATTAAGAAAGGCTTTTCGGCTTAATGCATCTGCAACAACACTGTCCTTCCCTAGATGATATTTGATTTTAAAATCAAACTCTTGCAATATCTCTATCCATCTTCTTTATCTCATGTTTAGTTCAGCTTGGCTGAAGATCCACTTAAGACTTTTATGACCTGTCACTAAAGTGAATTCCCTTTCCAATAGATAGTGTCTCCACAATTTCAAGGCATGAATTACCGTGAGTAACTCAAGGTCATGAGTAGCATAGTTGGATTCGTAGGGTTTCAATTTTTTGGAAGTATAGGCCACTAGTCTTCCTTCTTGTACTAGCACCCCACCGATTGCGAGTCCACTTGCATCATTGATCACTTCAAATGGTTTATTGAAGTCGGGGAGTTTTAATACAGGTGCAGTGGTTGCATCTTCTTTAAGCTTATCAAAGCTTTCTTGATGCTCAATGATCCAGAGGATTACTATATTTTCCTTCAAAAGATTTTTCAAGGATGCAGCAATGAGGGAATAATCCTTGATGAAGATACTGTCAATCCAAAAAATCCTCAGATTTCTTTTACTGTCTTAGGTATTGGCCATTCTAGGATATCTTTTACTTTGGTAGGGTCTTCAGAGATTCCATTAGCGGAAACAATGTATCCAAGATATTCAATCCTGTCACTAAGAAATACACATTTACTCATCTTGGCATAAAGCTAATTTTCAGGAAGTGTTACAAGAGTGATCTTTAAGTTACCTTCATGTTCCTCTATTGATTTGGAGTATACTAGTATATCGTCAAAAAATACTAGCACAAAATCATCTAGATATTGTCGAAATATGTCTTTCATTAGACGATTGAATGTAGCTAGGCCATTAGTCAATCCGAATGGCATGACTAAAAAATCATAATGACCATACCTAGTGCTGAAGGCAGTCTTTGGGATATCTTGTTTCTTGATTCAAATTTGATAGTATCTGGACCTTAGATCAATCTTGGAAAAAACCTTGGCTCCATGTACGCGATCTAAAAGTTCGTCTATCTTGGGTATAGGGTACTTGTTTTTTATCATAACCTGGTTTAGTCCTCTGAAGTCAATGCAGAGTCTAAGTGTTCCATCCATCTTTTTCTAGAAGAGGACAGGCGCTCCCCAAGGTGAATTACTTGGGCATATAAATCCTTGCTCTATCAGTTGTTTCAGTTGTTCCTTAAGCTCAATAGCTTCAGGAATAGACATTTTGTATGGTCATTTTGACATTGGCTTGGCTCCAAGAATCAACTTTATTTCATGATCAACCTCATGCTTTGGAGGTGATTGAGTCAATTCTTCTAGGAATACATCCTTGAAGTCATTAATCCATGAAGGTAGAGTGCCTTCATTAGTCTTTTCAACCTTATTTAACCGAATCATGTAGATTGGTTGACCTTTTTTCAGTCCCTTCCTTAGTCAACTTGCCTTGGCTAGTTGGACTCTAGTTCTTCTAGCTTTCCCAAATGCCTTTACGGTTTCCCCTTCCAAGTATTGAAAGATTATTTCCTCTTCAGCACATAGAATCTAGGCTTTGTTCTTCTTGAGCCAATCCATTCCCAAAATGCAATCATAGCATCCTAGTGGTAGGATTCGAAATTCTGTTTTAGTTATATGGCTGTCTAACTCAAATTGAAGTTTCCCTATAGTTTCGGTTGAGGCAATTTCCTTTCCACTAGCCAATTCTACTATCATTTTTCTTGTCCCCCTAGATTCTAGATGCAATCTTTTAACTATCTTCGGTGCAAGAAAGGAATGTGTGCTACCACAATCAATTAAGATCGTAATGACATACCCTTGTAAGTAGCTGGAGATTGAATTACTGAACATTGGTGGTCCGCTCCTTTCTTTTCCACGGTAGCATGAATGGATCCTCTTTAAAATTCTTCACCTAGCGTGCATTCCTCGGGCTGTCCAATCATGGTATTTATCCAGGCACTAGCTGTTCTTCCATGTCCATGGCCTGGGTTGTTGTTGTCGTTCCCTTGGCCTCTTCCACCAACCTGGTTTGGGCTATGATTTTGAGGATGGTTAGGACAATTAGCCCTTAGATGTCCAGTCCTTCCACACTGGTAGCATTGCATGATTCCTATCCCATTTGGTTCTTGGGTGATTGCATTAGTTCTACCATTTCCTCAAGCATTGGTCATGTCGATACCACAGTTTGTGTAACCCCTTCCATAGTTGTTTATTGGATGGCTTCTTTGGCCATTTTGAGCGATTTCTTTGGCCATAGGTTTTGCTTGCATAAGAGCATCTTCGAGAGTCGTTGGCATCATTGATTCAAGGCAAGTGTCCAAAAGTGGATTTAGTCCTTGGCAGAACCTTGCAATCTATTGAGATGTTGTCATTGGGGGTGCATATTTGCGCAGACTCACAAACTTGGAATAGTATCCTTCCAAGGTTAGGCTTGGTTGTCATAAGTTGTAGAATTCATTCATCTTGATTGATTCAAAAGATGGGGGAAGATAACGTCCTTTCACAGCTTCTTTGATCTCCTCCCAAGTTTGGGACGCTTCTGTTACTTCTTCATCTTGGAAAATCTGTTTCCACCAAAGCTTAGCTTCGCTAATAAGACGAAAACGAGTAGTCATGGACTCATTTGTAGCAGCAGTTTCAGCGGCTAGAAAATAGTCATCCAAAGCCTCAATCCACGCTTTTGCATCTTGCTATACCTTGGGTCCTTCACCACTAAACCTAGGTGTTGGTGTCTGCTTGAGAAGAAACTTCTTCTCTTAGAGTTCCTTGTATGTTTCATCAATTCGCACTACTTTGGTGATTCTAATTATCTCTGTAACTTCTTTGTTACAAAACAAGGTGTCTCTAGAAATCAATAAGACTTTGGGAGATTAGGATACTCTTGAAGCTCATAAATTTTTGACTTTACACTCCTGCGTAATGGTTATCCTATCGGGAGAAATAACCTTTATATATTGGTCATACACCCAATGATGTAGGGTTATTGGCTCCCCATTAATTGTCACAATATCATTAACCCTATGTTCTTCAAGTAAGAAACATTGAACTAGTTTTAGTTTTTCAAGCCATTTCAACAACTTGAGATGGACTTTCACATCTTCACATAGAGTACAGGTAAGGGTCATCCCTTCCCCAAATTTGGGCTCCAGTTTTAGCCCTTTCGTAAGCTTAAGCAATTACATAGATGAGTCTTCTCTAAGATAGCCATTATGCTTTCTCTTAATTCCAACATGTTTGATTAGCACACAAGCAGTGGAGTACATGATCTAAAAAATAGCTCGCATAAAGCGTACTTCATCATTAACTTGTCAAAACATCTCAATTATCATCATAAGCTCATAAGCTCATAACTCACGCCCTTCAAAAACAATAATGAGATTTTATATTTATGAAAAGTACTTACAAAGATGTATTTGATCATACTATGATCTACCAATACATCATCTCATGGATCCTTTCCTCATGAAAAGTATCAGGGTCTATATTCTCATATCTTGGGGGATTCTCATGTACATGGCAAACAACATAATGTGGTGGCTCTTAGGGATAATCAAAATATCCAGTACCAAAATAAGGCCTTCTTGGCACTCTAACAACTCTCTCGAGTGGTACTATTTGTAACACCTTCCGGTATACCCACAAGGTTTCAGATAAAGGCTCATTCCCAATTTTTAGTAACCGCTCTACAAAGGCACTGAACAAAAGATATATCTTAACTATTCTGAATTTTTCAGCCCATCAAATCCTCCATAGTTCATAATGAAGAAGAATGTTATGCTCACAATATATCTCCATATGTGACCCATTCCTTGGCCATAAATCTTTCATGTACCATGAGTCAGGATAAGGTTGCAATAAAATTGGAGGAATAAAGATCATCTCCATCATCTCAAATATAGCCTCGTGGCATGGGAATTTATTCGACCCTAAGCCTACTTGATACATGATGGAAAAAATATCCCACAAATGTGTGGCTTCCTCATCACTAAGTTCCTGATTAGCACAATGCATATGCTAGTCTTAGTGCAAGATAATCAACAACAACAGTTTTCTTCAAACAAGTGTGGTTATTTTTTTAATTCTTTTTATACATTGACTACTTAACCTTACACTAAAAGCTCTTTTGAAACCTAGGCTCTTTTGAAACCTAGGCTCTGATACCATGTGTGAGGTGCCTCCTCCAACAGACCTGGAGGAGTCCTCTAGCTCGGGGGGGTCACTCATGAATATATGTATATATAACGTGAGTTCAAAATAAGAGGTTTTTAAAACAAAATTTCTATACATTTTTTACATACAAAAGGGTGTCATACAAAAGGGTTACTTACAGATTGAATAGAAAAGGGTTGTGTTTTATTCAAGAAAAATTCATAGATTAGAATATCTATAAATAGTCCATGAACACAGGTTATATAGAGAATATATATATAGTGAACCCCCCGAGTCCTCTAGTAGTCGATTGAAATTCATATCCATGCACATCACCATCTCATTTTCCCATGGGAAACCTTGGACTTAGTTGAACATGGGAATCTCAATTCTACTTCACAGGGGAATCATGGACAAGTCACTCCTAACAACAATCTAACGCCCACCTAAGAAAGACCACTTTGTAATCAATCAAAAGCAACAGTAAGGTTAACACCGCACTTGGTTCAAAGAGAGTGAGAGACGAGGGAGAGTGTAACTCGATCCCCCTACCCATAAGGTAAAATCTCAACTCCGGTCCCCTAAAACGGTGTTAAACCTGGTAACTAATCCTACCGGTATTTGGAGGGTTGTGATTTAATTAGCTATATCTAGTGTTGGAAAGTTACTTGAATTATCTGGTCCACCTAGCCAGGGGTGTCCCAACCGTCAGGATCAAAGCCTTCCGTTTTCCTCGATGGGTTTGCTTAGTTTTCTAATTAGCAAAGCATACTAACACACTGTTTGGACATGTATAATCAACTTGCTTTTATTACTCCATTGAACTAGGTTCATTAAACTCGACCTTTAGCACATAACAAATAATTCAAAAATCAGATACTTTATTTCGCCATCACTCTGCAAAGTGATACAAAGCTAACTTTCCACAGAAAGACAACGTCCAGCCTAGGATAGGACCTTCAAAACCCTCAAGATTAGTTTGTATGTGATCGCACTCTATCATGTTTATTGAATCCTATAAGCACAGTGGTGGAAACTGCTACCTACCCAAAAGACTATAAAGCATTGTCCTTACCTATCATTTGAATACAATGTCATTTCGTACATTTGTCCTTCCAGCTAGTGTCATTATCTATACACACAAGATTGTGTTTATGAGTCCAAACTTCCATCTCAAAACCTAATTCACTTGTGTGACAATCATTGTCTCTAAGTCAATGTTATCATCATGAGTCTTGTATTTCTCTTCCATCCACCATAGCTGTGCTCAAGTTCCATGCATTTCAACATCAACTACATGGGCTAGATTCAACTGATTGCGTTACTTACTATGAATCAAGTAAAAAACAAACCAGTTATGGTTGTAGCTACCACTAGAGGTTGCAATCGAGAGTACTCTGGTGTGGTGGCATGCTAAAACCCAACTATCTCTCCACCATATTGCTTCCACTAGATGGGTCCACTACTCCTTCCATCATGTAGGTCCATTAACTTCTTGTATTTCATCGATATGCCATGGATCTTAAAACATTCCCATTTTGTTTGTATATGCCATATAATGGTGAAAAGCTTCTTTGCCCTGATCTCATGGTAACAATTACGAGCATATTTTTTTGAAAATACCCATTATTTGTCACTTGGCCATATAATTGACATTTGGGTTTCGAAACAAATATAGCTTTGTGCAATAGCATATGAAGTTACTACCATTGCTGATTTGTAAGGGACAATAATTTGTCTTTCTTCTCTTACTATAAATCCATTGTACCCTCTCATTGTCTTAATAGCTTTAAACATATGCTAGTACACCTTGCTAATATAACAAACTTATCAGTGACCACTAGGTGAAGCAAAACTACAAATGGCTTAGAGATACCATCCACTTTTTCTACATTGTACCAAAAAGAGATGGATTCGCATAAGGAAAAAATGCTCATGCAAGTTGTGATAATCAATTGATACTTTGTAGTTGTCAAGTATATTAGTCAATTTTTATTTAGCTAATGAGATCTATAAGCATGAATAGAAGCCATAACTAGCCACAAAAGGCCACAAAAGGGGTAGAATGCCCAAGGGATATTGGGAAGCCCTAACCCTAAACTTCTTGTATAAAAAGAATGAGAACTAATGGAAAAGGCTATTCATGTGTGTGCAAACTTTGTGTACTTTATTTCTTGCTTCCCATTGTGTGAGAAAGAGTGAGGGAGAGAATGAGAGATTGAGAGAGTGTGTGTGTGAGTGAGAGTGAGGGACTAAAAGAGTGAAGCTCTTCCATCTTCTCTCCAAGTTCTCTTACCATTTCCATGCTATCTCTTATGCATGTGGAGACTGTAGAGGTTGAGAACTGAAGTGCACTCACTTGGATCATGGGGTTTTTCCACATGCTTCTATCATGTTTGATAGAATACCTAGCAAACACATTGCAATTGAATCATCGTACTCGTGGATTGTATTAGTGGCTAGGTGAGAGCTAGCTTAAGTGTTTTTGGGTTGAAATTGCTAAAATAATAAGGATGTGTCCATTGGTCCCAATGTTGAGCTCATGTAGTGCAACATTTTAGTTTCGTTGCTAGGATATGGACACATCAATGATGAATCCGGTCATGCAAGTTAAACCACAAAATGGAATATGGTACATGTGTGTTAAGTCCAAAACATGGATACGTAGCTAGGTCATAGCTGTAGGTTCCATATTCAACATTTTTATTTATGCCATTTAACATAAGCAATGAATAAGAAGAGCATGTGACCATATTTTTGGAGAATATTGATGAAATTGAAGAATGTAATAGTAACAAAAATCAAAAGACAGTGTTAAATCCTTCCCCTTCTAGGAAGGGGCAACCAAGGAAGTATGTAAAAGAGGGCAAAAAATTTTTAGAAATGCAAAAGCACATGAGAAACAAAAATGAAGCAACTATTTAGCACATGTGATTTCTAAACTAGAGAATCACTTGGAATTTATTTTGTAAAAGAGTGCCAAGCTCACTCCCATGCAAATTGTAAAGTCCAAAGTGAGGTGCAAGTTCAATGAATTTCAGCCAAGCAAGTCAAAAAATAGTTGTAAAATATAAATGGTATATACAAGGTAAGAGAAGGCCAATCTAGGCTAATGTAATGGTCTAAGAAGGGTACCCAAAAAATTGAGACAATGTATAAATATTGGAAATTGAATGGATAAGCTCATTCTTGTGGGGTGAAAACTTGAGAGATCTCTTCTTTCTTATTGCATGCTTCTTGCTTGTGTGAGAGAGGGAGAGATTGAGAGGGGGGGAATGTGAGTAGAGTGAGAAACCAATTGGAGAAGCTCTTGCTTATTATTATTATTATTCTTCTTCTTCTTCTTCTTCTTCTTCTTCTTCTTTTTCTTCTTCTTCTTCTTGGAGCTTGTATGGGAATTGAAGCAAAGGAGGTAGAGCTTGCTTGAGGCATGTTGCAAGGATTATGGAGCCATTAACGAGCCTTTCACAAATAGACTACAATGAGATGGCAAATCAGTGAGTTTGCTACATTCATTTAGAGAGATTACAATGGTTAGGTGAGAGGTGGCCTTAGCCGTGTTGCTTGAAATGCTTAAAAAAATAGGCATTCCGTTAAGTCTGCTATGCATGGCTTGTGAAAGTGGTAACATTTTGGTTCTATTAATGAGACCTATGGAATCGAACAACTAGGTGCATACTATCTACACTAAGCGACAGAGTAGAAGTTTGTACGCCAAAACGTCATATGGATTAGTGTAGGATGGATGGATCGAGAGAGGCAATTGATTTGCACTTTTATATTAAGATTGTTGTTGTTGTTGTTGTCGTCGTCGTCGTCGTCGTCGTCGTCGTTGTTGTTGTTGTGGTTGTTGTTGTTGTTGTTGTTGTTGTTGTTGTTGTTGTTGTTGTTGTTGTTGTTGTTGTTGTTGTTGTTGTTGTTGTTGTTGTTGTTGTTGTTGTATGTTGGGTTATAGGTAGGATTGAAGTTGAATGGAAAGATAGAAGCAATAAAATAAGGTCCAGAAACCTCCAAAAACCCTTAAAAATATGAAACTCTTAAGCCTCTAGTGGTCAACAAAAAGGAAAAAGCAAGGGGCTTGCAAATAGGGGTCCTGATAAAAATCTATGGAACTCAAAATGCAATTCATTTTTTCTTATTCTAGCTATCACTTTTGAGTTCTTGCCTTTTGAGTATTTGTGCTTTCTAAGTTTTTCTTTTTGTAAAAGCTTTGGGGTAAGGGAGCTATAATAATAGGAGAAGATGAGTGAGAAGAGACCACGGATTGGAGTGTGGGACTGACAAGCATTAGGGGAGTTTTGAGGTCTTGAAAATGCCCTGTAAGAATCAGGGATTCATCTAAATGTAGCATTATGATTGCTTGAGCCCATCGGTCATCCTCTATATCAATCATATTTGCAAAGTTTACAACTCTATTACCTTGAATAAGAGGCCAATACCCTCTCTCCATCATTTTGTATTTTATAAGTACCTGCCATGGATGGAAATCCTTACCATCAAACTTTCGAATTTGAGGACGCACATCAATATATGTTGTGGTCATTGGGAAGGTCTTACCACTTGTTAGGACAAGGGCAGTGTCTAGTCCCTTACAAACTTTTCACTGAATGCGGAAGCAATTTAGACAAAGTGAAGTCAAAGTTGCAATGAAGAGAAAGGCCAATATTTCTAGGTATGACTTTGGTGGTCCTTTCTTATGTGCAAACTTCTTCCGTGGTTTAATAGTCTTTTTAGGTTTTAATGAAGTAAACCTAGATTGGACTTCAGGCTCCTCCTTGTGGTACAGCTTAGTGGATGAGGCTTGTGTTGGACACGGTTTGTCTATGATCTCAATGCTTGTTGCTGATGACTCTGAGGAGAGTATGATGACACTCATGCTATTGATTTTACTGACCAAAGTACTTGAGACAATGTCACTTACGGTATGCAATACACTTCTTGTGCATAATGGTCTATGTGTTCATTTTACACATAACCTTACAACAATATATGAAGAGGAATAAAAAACTCACTGGGTTTTAGTGAATGCCAAGCAAGCTATTCAACCGATGATTTATGATTAGTGTTAAGAGAACACTATTGTCAAGCTTAGTGAAGTGCTTGAATGGAACCCGGTTGGAATTCGGCTTCCCGATGATTGGTGATGTCCGTTAATCATGCCCAAGAGCTTTAGACTCTGGAATAGGATTCAGAGACTCTGCTTCAGTGATTAGAATCACTATTAATGAAGCTCAGAGTGTAAAAATCCCAAAATGTCAAGTTTGGAGCTTGTTGGCTATGGCTGCCCAAAAAAACATAGTTAGGGTTTGGCTTGTAGCAGCGAGCAGAAGAGGAATTTCCCAGAGCCCTGTTAGTTGAGGATAGCCCACTTGGGGGTCTATCAAACCCCTATGATAGTGGCTAGGATTGCACCGCCTGCTGCCCATGATTCAGCCTGAGATTTGCGCCTGTCCAGACTGCGCCGTTTTTTCGAATGTTGGCAATGCTGGCCTCACGCGTGGACAATGTCAGTGTTTGAACTGACAGGGAGCTGTGCCCTGATGTGGAGAAAAGATTTTCCGAAGAAATCTCAGGCTAATATGGCCTCATTTGTCCTCCTCAAGTCCTCCAATGGAGGTAGGTTGTAGGCAGCTATGGAGGAAAGAAGGATAGAGTGAAGAAAATGACAGCTAATGTGCACTTAGTGATGACTGATGCTGAGGGAAGCTGAGGAGATCAGAGATGGCTCTAATACCATGTTGAGAATCACGATTTGCAGCAATAGAATGTGTGCACAAGAGGGAGAGAAGAGCTCAAAGTACAAGAATGAAATCTTGCTTACTAAGTTGCTTAGAGTACAACTTGGGTACATCTCTCACAAGTGATAATGACCCATAGGCTATTTATATAGCCCTTTGCCAGCTAGGGTTAGGGTTTCCCCTGCCATTAGGGCTATTCACACCCATCTGCCCTTATACTCCCTTGCTTACAGTGGGTTTCTATGCCCATCTTCTAACACGGTGCCTATAACCACGGAAGATGAAGCCACAGCTTCAACACCTTTACCCACACCTTCTATACCCAAGGCATCAAAGAAATGCAAAAGGACTCCTAGAAAGGATAGTTCTCAAAAAAAGAAATAGCTTTGCCATATCGCCTTGTAAGCCTTCATATATAGAAATTTGCCCTTCAGCCCTTGTATATCTCATAGAGATGGCAGATAGACATCTGCTACAAAATTTGTACATATATTTTATATTGACAGTAAAGATATCTTTTCTTGAATGCCCTTACAATGTATATTATTTTGTCTCCTTTTTTATATCTCTAAAAAATAAATTACAAATGTTTGTTAGTTAGGAAGAGATCTTGATATACATCTAAGTAGATATAATATGATGTGAAAACTTACTCATTTCTTGTCAAGTTGGAATACAAAGGAGCATGGTAGTTCAATGTCTTCATTTTGTAAATCCATCATCACTTGATGTAGCGTACATGATTTTTTGATCTTTAAGATTGCAATAATATCCTCGTTGAACCAAATTTCAAGATCCACTATAGGATCTTTACTGAAATCATCAAGATTCTGGTCTAAAGCAACTAGACTACTACCAACAAAATGCCATCGACTATAGTAAAAGCTAAGGATAAAATTTTGAGTAGCAATCATATATTTACAAGCTATAGAGTCTTGATCTATCTTACATATAATTTTTCATTCTGTCCTTGTATCCCATCCTTCATCGACAAATTGTATGACATGGTTATATGTTAGTCTCTTCACTGAAAGCATGGTTTTTGTTATTATTATCTCCATATTAGAGAAGAAATCAATAAATATATTAATAGGCATAAACAAAGTAACTTTGCTTAGCCTACTTGAGATATTAGATTTTAATGCTTTTTGGATCTCAGAAAATATCTTACATCTATAGCCCTCACTAGTAGCTGGACTTGGCAAAGGCCACTCAAAAAGCTTGAAAAATATGGCAAAAGAATGAGGTTTATTGATCCCCATTGGCAACGCCGCATAGGAATAACATAAGAATGGTCATAAAAGAATATTCCATTCTCTGCAAGCTCTGTTTTCTTTCTGCCTCTATACATTTCTTCTCTAATTGAACCATGTATAATATCAATAACATCAATAATAGACTCCACTGGTTGCCATTCCTCAAGATTAGAGGGATAGACATCTACAAGACAAACAAATATTATAATGGAAAAAACTAAACCATGTTTAAGAAAGGAAAAACTTTAAGAATCAAATTCTTACAATTTGGTCTATGCATTGGAAGCTTTGAAGATCCAAGTTCCAAACACAGCTCTCTATGTATGTGATGCTATTCTTATTTGCTCCAAGCTTAAAATCTCAAATTCTGCCCTTCCAAGCAGAGATAAATGAGCTCTCATGTCTTTGCCTTTTTCCATGTTTTGCTTGTTGCATGGTGATCCAACTACCTTTGCTAATGATAGTAGGAATCCATCTTCCATCAGTTTGGAATGAGTTAAACACTGATATGGATATGATTTGGGAGCTTGGATGCCTTGTTGAAGGTCGAATTTCTGTATCCATGGTAGAAGAGAGAGAGAGAGAGAGAGAGAGAGAGAGAGAGAGAGAGAGAGAGAGAGAGAGAGAGAGAGAGAGAGAGAGAGAGAGAGAGAGGACTAGGCTACCATAACAGAGGGAAAAACAATAGAGGAATAAAAGAAAGGAGGGAAACAACTAAGCGCCATGCTTTTCACTAATTTGAATTTCGATTACATCAATCATTATCATTAATCTAGATATATCATTAAATAAAAGTAGTCGAGACTCTATGCCATTAATGCAAAAGATGTCATAATCACGAATATAATAGACTAAAAATAGATAATAAAAATACAAATTCGTAATATTATTATATTTATATGTTTTTGTAAATGATTTTTTAATTTTTTTTAAATAGAAGTTCCGTTAGGGAGGCTTTTCTCTTATTGGTCTAGAGCACTCTCTCTCCACATCCTAAAAGGCATTTTTGAGACCTCAAAACTCCCCTAATGAGCGAAGGAGGTGGATCGAATGTGTTCCTTTGACAGACACACAAGGATAACCCTTAGAACCATGAGTGGTATATTATCGTTTCATTTCTTAGTGACTCATACAAATCCTCTATGGGAATTCAAGAGCCTATCTAGTCACAAGGTCCTCTCTCTTCCTCCCTATTGAATCTGTAGTCTTTTGGTTATGTAGTGTAGACCTCACAGACCTCTACAATATTCAATTGCACTTTTGTTCTTGATTGAGGCCACTAAGCCTTAGAGGGGTTTTACACCATGAGTTTCAAAATGGACCCAAAACAAACATGCATGTCAAAGAAAGGAACACTACACAGTTTGAGAACTACGTCATTCGTGAAGCCAAAAGTTAAACCTTTGTCATTTCACACTCAAGGATCCTACACCATTGCACCATTGTATAAGTTGTAGGCAAACACCTCTTAACATTGATACCCTTCATGCTTATCTCTTGCCTTTGGATGAGTTGGGATTTGGGATCCAAGTATGAGCATACAGCACTCTTTCCTATGACTCACAAGCACCCACACTTCAAGGATAGAGTTGAATAGGATAGGAATCGATGCAGAGAGGAAAAGAGCGCAAGAAGCCGATCTCACATTGAGCAAGCTTCTTAGTAAGTGACTCATAGACAATAGGCTACATAGGAGAGGGGATCAGCCCTAGCAACTTCATTGCAATGCTAGGAATCATGCTGAATTCGAGGAGCCAAAATAAAGAACCCCATAGTTGCCAAGCAACTCAACAAGTACCAACTTGACAACGACCCGTATAGCTTCATTGCAATGCTAGGAATCATGCTGAATTCGAGGAGCCAAAATAAAGAACCCCATAGTTGCCAAGCAACTCGACAAGTACCAACTTGACAATGACCCATATAGCTTCATAAAGCAGTTCGAGTAGGTGTGTGAGGCTACCTCATATTCCTAGGCAATAGATTAGAGGCAATGAGAGTTGGGATGGACACCTGGGATGACCACACCGGTCAACTTAGATGCCATCTCCTCTATCTTGAAAGGAAACAACCAATCTAAGAATTCATGTGGACCATTGGCGAAGTACATTCCCTACCCCGAGGATGAGCGAGACTAGATGCACATACTAGCCACCATCAACTTGCCATTTTTGGATGAGGAAGAAGATTATAAGAAGGCTACAAGAAAAGTCGGTGATTCCCATAAAGCCACCTCACCTCAAGCTCCAAAGGGTAAGACTCTACCATTAGTACCACTCTGTATGATGGCTAAAAACCCTAACAGGAAACAAATACCCACTCCTTTGCATGTCCCATTTAGCACACTCAAACTCCAGGGGATTCTTCAGTGTCTAACAAGGGAGCTAGCTAGTCACCTAGCTACTAATCTCAAGCTCCTCCAATATCTCATGGATTGATTCAAGTTTAGGAACATCATGAACTTGGATCACATGATCATGGAAGAATCAGTCGTAAAGTAGCTTGTCAACCAGTGCAACCTGGGAAAGTATGTGGAGAAGGTTGGACAAGTTGTAGACTACAACATGTGCACGGAGTTCGTACAGACCTTCAATGCCAATAGGAACCATGGCACCATAACAATGCAATGAAAAGAAGAACCTCGCAAGGTCAAGGTGGAATTGAGCCCAAAAGTAGTGAAAAAAGCATTGGGCCTAGTCAACAAGGTCAAGAGGTGGCCTAAGAGGGATGCCTATGGCATGTTAGGGATGGACAAAGCCCTATTCCATACCAATGGCAGCATCAACCTAGTCAACATCCCAGATCCCAAAGTCATGTTGCAAAAAAAGGTGATCCAAGCTCCATTCTCTAGCCAAAGGTACAATGCATTGATGAGCAGAATTGGAGTGCCCCTATTAGAGAGCCTTGCAGCCAAATTCCTGGATAAGGTGTATTGGAATGGCTACGTGTGAAAAACCATTGAAGCTTCGGCAAAGACACTAGCTACAGGGACAAGACCAGCGGTGCGGGATGGGGAGTCTCCGACTTCAATACTAGGGATGGCAAGGAAGAAATCATCATCAAAAGCATCGATCATAGGGTTTAGTGGGGTGTTGACCGCTATAATCTAGGAGGTTGTGGAGAGGCAAAAGGTGAAGAGGAAGTGGGGGAGACACTTGAAAGATCACCACCCCAGGAGTAGGAGCAATCAAGCAAAAGGACAGTGAGCAAGGGCAGAGAACCAAAGGTACTATCTAGCCAAGGAGGGACCAAGAGGCCAAAAAAGACAACCCCTCAAAAGCACCAGCAAGAGACCAGGGAAAGAATGACCAAGGAAGAAAAGGCCAATTTGTAGAGAGTGCAAGCGGAGTCAAGGGGGTCTAAAGAAGAGAGAAGGAGGAAAGCAAAGGTAGAGGTGGAAGAGATGCATAGGAAGGAAGAGGAAGATTTAGGTCAAGCCATCCATATGTTAGTGGAGTAGCCTTCTAGAGAGGAGGAGTTAGCTACTATGACCCCACGAAGGAAAGAAGGTGCGAGCACTAGCACAACAGCACAAAAAGTGGAACCACCACCAATGGTAGAAGGCAAAGTGAAGGGCATGTTGTATCCAATCCCACTTGTTCTAGTGCCCCAATTTGTAACTCCCATAACCACCCAAGGCATCACTAGCACAGTGGATGCAAGAAAACTCATGGCATGGGTGCAATACCTAGTGAATAAGGTGCAAGAAATAGCCCTAGATTCGAGTGGTGGGGGAGCTCTAATGGATGATTGGAACAAAAAAACCGAAAGTTGCAAATGTTGAATCTAGGCAAGACCCCAAGAAGTAAAGGATCGAGGTATCTACAATACCATGCATATCACACCACCATCGCCCATGGGCTACAATGAGTATATCATAGAGCTTCTCACACAACTAGATAAGGCAAATGTAGAGAAGAAAACAATGATAGTTGAATTGGAAGTCAAAAGAGAAGCGTTGGTAGCCTTCTAGTTGGAAAGGATCCACTAGGTAGCAAGATACCAAAAGGAAATCTACAAACTGAAGGAAGAGCTCAAGGCAAAGGAGAAGGAAGAAGTTAATTGGCAAGTAAGGCTCAAAGAAGAACGACAAGAATTGATAGGGTTGCAAAGGGAGTACAATCTCATTCTTGTGCAACATGAAGAATTGAGAGAGCACTTGAAGAGGATATAAGATGAGGCCATTGAAATGTTAAAGAAGAAGCTGGAGATTACCTATATGGCCATAAGGCATGACCTATGTGTCCAAGCTCACGAAGCAAAACCGAACCTAAGCCAATGAGAGCAAAGGGAGTACCTACTAAGGGCAGGAATAATACTTCAAGAGATGGAATAGCTAGGGTATGTGGAGGATTAGGGACCACAAGAGCCAGTGGAGAAGAAGATCAAGAGATACAACTACTACTTGAAGTGGGGCACAATTTTGAAGTGAGGCAACATGACAAGGAACAAGTTCCCCAACCACCCTCTCCAAGACCAAAAGCTTAGCAAAAAATGCCACTAGAGGATGCAATTGCAAAAAGAAAAGTGGAGGTCAACAAAAGAAGGAAGAAGATGTTAGGAGAAGTATGAAGAAGACTAAGGGTATGACCCCTAGCAATTTCAAAAGCTCCCATCCTGCAAAAAGCAGAATACTTTCCGATCAACTAGAACCTAGAACTTGCAGTGTAGAAACTATGGGAAAACAAGTACAAGCCGTTTGAATTTAGCTTTCGATACCCACCCACACTAAGCTAAATATTATCCCCTAAAGTGGTAAAGGAAGTGATAAGTAGAGTCAGCCACCAAAGTGGAGGTGGAGAATTTGGGATGGGAACATGGATACACAGATGTCATTTTGTAGCACCCTACCCTACGAGAGGAATGACCCAACATACATGCCATATGCATTACACTCGGGCAATATTCATACATTTTGTACTCATTCTACTTCAACTCATTCCAGTCATCAATTAGCTATTAGTACATCAAGGGTATCTAAGAATCCCAATTGCATAACATAAATATGCTTTCTCTCAACTAAGACAATTCTGACTTTGAGTAACTGCACTAGTATCTCTGATTGTACCAATAATATATAAGCTTAATACCTTGCTTTTTATATCTAGACATTTCACATGACATCCAAGAATGATATTGTACCATTGTAAACATTATGTACTACATAACCATTCTGCAACCAAGCTATCCAGTAGTGAACAGACAAGCAGCATGTGACATAACCCACTCAGCTCCATGATATCATAAACATATGCCACACTCACTAAACCTCAAGACACGGGTATGTAAGTATCACTACTCATACACTTTCCAACCTCTAGTTAGACTATAACTAGTCAATAGCATGTTAAACCAGCCTCATATGAGCCAAGCTTGATCACACAATGCTCATGGACATGCATGGGTTTATCATTGATCGTTTAACACCATACCAACATCAATAATTAGCACCCTAAGCTCCACAAAGACATTCAGTTTCACAAATTGTAACGATTCCAACTTATATAAATGCACATAGTCCAATACATGCAAGGATTAGGTACTCAAAATTTCCTCAATTACTTGTTCTAATACATTAATATTCTGTCACAGGATTGCTGACATGACCATGAGTGCTTTACCCAACCAAAGATAATTCCATAATTATTTATTAGTCCTCATTGCTCTCCTCTTGTTCATTATTCTCTTCTCATTACATCACACACATACTATCTACAACCACACTAGTAAGTCAACCTAGGTCATATATCTTGACCATGATTAACACTCTGATGGCCCGGCTTATTTAGAGCACACACATACACACCTATTAGTGACAACTAAGCCACATAGCTATCATATCAGGGATAAGATACTAGTGACGAGCTTGACTCTCTCAATAGAAGAGAGAAAGACTAGAAATGGAGAAAGATAGGAAAGGAAGAGAGAGATGGTTGGCAACCCATGAAAGGATGGGAGAGAAGCTTGGGAAAGTGAAAAGACAAGTTGTATATTCCAAAAATGATAGTTGTACATGTGTCTTTCACACATTTTATATGCCCCTACTCAATGACCCCACATAAGAGTGAGAAGAAGAGTGTAGAAGAGAGAAAGACTAGAAATGGAGAGAGAAAGACAAGAAAGGAAGAGAGAGACGGTTGGCAACCATGAAAGTATAGGAGACAATGTTGGGAAGGTGAAAGGAAACATTGTATTATTCCAAAAATGATAGTTGTACATATGTCTTTTACACCTTTTATATACCCCTACACAGTCTCTTATAATAGTTTACATAGTACTAGCAATACTGCAAATGGTGACCAAAATAAACTTGAGTTAAAATTGAATTATGGAAATCCCCTATAAGTTATCTTGTAATAATGTTTGACATGCAAATGCTTGTCAAATCTTGTTCCAATCCCAGAAAATCAAGTAGAGAGTGTTGACAACTCTATCCAAGAGGTCAAAACCTACTCTATTTGGATTTAGAGGCAGAAGAGTGCACATATATAGCTTAGAGAAGAAGAAAGTTAAGAGAGAAAAACTCAAGCTGTATTGAAAGGTATCAATAGAGAAGATTTTCCAGACTAGGTATACCCTAAAGGTTTATTTAGATATATCAATAGAGAAGACTTACAAGACTAAGTATACCCTAAAAGTGAGTAGGCATTTATAAGGTTAGGGGAAATAACCTACTAAAGAGGGAAAAAAGTGACCCTTACTCTTCAAATTATTCTTTTTTTAATATGCCATCACTAAAGAAATATGGTAACAAATTCAACGATTCACTCTTCAAATTATGCTCTTCTTAGTTTTTCTTACCTATGCCATTGACTAATTGGACATACATATTTTGATGGCAAGAAGAGTTTGATTACCTTGTGTTTCTTTTTGTGGTTTTTGCATTTTCTTGAGTTTGTGTTTTTTTTTTTTGAGTTTTTTTTTTCCTTGATCCTAACCTAAGTTATATAAAACTTTCTCAATCTCACTCTAACACATCAATTACTTATCTATTTGGCCTTCTTAAAAGCCATGCATGTTTTGGAGTAAGCAAGTCATAGTATGGGAGTTACAACTCCTCACCTTGTTCCCCCTATACTCAAGAAGACAAGCCTCCTCTTCTACTACATGGTAACAGTATGAGGACCTCAATAGTCACTTCCATCCTTGTTCTTGGCAATGAAACCAAAACATTAGCCTCAACACTCGACACCATCACATTGGATAGAGATTTTATTCTTTCAAAAGCTTCAACCTCCTAAGATCAACTATCAAGTTCACTCTGTTGTATCACACTTCCCAACCATGCATCTTTCTTTTGTTACCTCAAGAAAGTAAAGAACACAAGGCTAGCTTTGACATGTAGTGAACTCATCAACTTACCATCCCATGTTATAATCAAATTCTTAAAGGCTTGAAGATGGTTCTATGATGCAAGTGATATGCTCTATATAACAACAAAATGCATCAACTCCTTTCCATTCACATTATTGAGATGATCTCTATAAGCAAATGCATCAAGTCCTTTCCATACACATCAAACATACCTAGCATTGAGAGAAGAATATGAAGAAGGAGAATGAGAAGAATTAGAAGAGGTTTTCTTTATTAGGCCCTTTGCTCTCTCACAAATTATCCCTTGCACACAACTCCAAAGTCAACCTTTTATCAAATGGGAAGAAAACAAGGTAAAAAAGAGATAGAGATGACATTTGCTTCACATAGTCCCTCATTCCTACACACAATCATGCACACACACACACACACACACACACACTCTCTCTCTCTCTCTCTCTCTCTCTCTCTCTCTCTCTCTCTCTCTCTCTCTCTCTCTCTCTCTCTCTCTCTCTCTCTCTCTCTCTCTGGTGCGCAAATCGAAAGCTGGATGCATGCGTAGTGAGCACTAGAAGGTCCCCAAGAACAAACAACTCTACATAAACTTCATAAAAGTAAAAAGAGAGTTTGCACGACATGAGACAAAAACACCAATTGGGTACAATCTCCCCCCATGCCTTGTGTGAGTACTCCACAAGGCATGCATTTATAAATTTATTAATCTGCAAGATCAAAAATAGCCCAATTTACAATTAACATGCTTTGGCTTTTGTGTTTGCTTTTTCCCGAATAAAGAATAAAGCAATTAGGCGTCCAAAGAAGTCGGTGGGCTGTGCCCAAATACAATGTTCAATAATGAAATATTTAAATCGAGTGCCTATGCGCATAAATAATAATAAATGTTTGTCAAGTGCTTTAATAAATAAGCGTGTCTAAATAAATATTAGTGCCATACCTTTAATGATAAGGCATGTGCCCATCAAAAATGATCATTTCTTCTAGGTAATCTGAATACACACCATCACTCGATGCTTCCCAACGCCACCCTACATGCTCTACATATCAATTGAAGCATTCACAATTGTTAGAAAATAATAAAATTAAACCGAAAAAAGTGAATACCTAACAATCTTCAGCTACAAAATAATAAAATAGGTTGAAACTCTATCCTAAACTTACTTTAATATGAGTGCACTCTAACTCATAAACGTCCATTAATTTAAATATGTATTTTGCAAAATCACCCACATGCACATTAAATTAATTTGACGCCCGAAAAGGGCAGGCATCCCTGTCAACTTCTCACACAAGGAATCCACCTTGTGTACGAGCCCGAGCAAATAAATATAGTTTTACAGAATCCACCGCAAAAACTCACGAAATCCACCATGGAATAAAAACCTCATGGAATCCAACGTGGTCTCATGGAATCCACAGTGGAATATGCCTCTTGGCATCCTACCCCCGGGGTGGGATAGCAATTGTCCTCAATTGCTATTAGCTCAATGTGGAGCGAGCAGTGAGGGGTAAGCACTTAGGTCACAGCCGTGTATCCATTGGGCTTCTTCAACAAGATGATTTTTAAACTTAACCAAATATCTAGAATATCTATAGCCAGTTCTAGTGGTCATAAAGCCAGTGTCTAGAATAGTTTCAAGTTCAAGGATTTTAGTTTCTTCTTCTAATAAAGGAGGGTTTTCATAGACAGGGTGGACAGGTAATTGGCCTCTAAAAGGTCATAACAAACTTATATGAAAAGTATTATGAATTTTCTAGTGCTGGTGTAGTTCTAATTTCAATACATTGTCATTGATTTTATGAATGATTTTGAAAGGTCCATAAAATCTAGGGGGGCTAACTTAACAACAAGGTGTTTCTCAACACTTTGCAGTCTTCTCTTTTCAATATGTAACCAAACATAATTATCAACATTGAAACTCATGGCTTTTCTTTTCTTATTAGCTTGTTTAGTGTATGATTGCTGGGCTTTCGCAATCATATCTTTAACTTCAACAAAAATAGTAGCATGCATATTGGCAATATTATCAGCAATTTTAACTTTGTTGAACAATTATGTAATAGGTGTAGGCAATCTATGTCCATAAATGATTTCAAAAGGTTTTTTTTTTTTAGTTGTATATGGTGTATTATTGTATACAAATTGAAGTAAATGCAAATGTGTATCCCATGTTTGTGGTTTTGAATTTGTGTATGCACTTAAGAGATCTAGAATTGTGCTGTTGGTAGCTTTTGTTTACCCATTGGTTTCAGGATGAAATGCAAATGAGAAATCAATCTTAGTACATAAATTAGCAAACAAAGTAGTCCAAAAATTATTGCAAAATCTAGAATCACGATCAAAAATAATAACTTTTGGTAAACCATGGTTAGTGAAAATGGTCTTCAAAAACAATTGTGCAGCTTGCGATGCAGTTAAAGTTTTCTTGCATGGAAGAAAATATGCTTGTTTGCTAAATCGATTTACTATAGTCCAAATCATATCATGATTAGCTTGTGTGTTAGGCAAACCAGTTATAAAATCCATTGAAATATGTTCTCATGGTCGTTCAGGAATTGGTAAAGGCCTTAACAACCCATATTGCTTACGATGGGGTCGCTTGACTCTTTGTCAAATTAAACATTCAAAAACAAAGTTAGAAACATCAGGTTCCATTTGTGGCCAATAAAAATCTTTAGCCAATATTCTTAAAGTAGAAATAATACCTCTATGGCCTTGATATGGGAGACAATGAATTTCATGCAACACAAATGATCTAAATGGAACGATGACACACAATCTTTTCTCATAAAACATAAATCCATCAAAATAAAATAAAGAATCAATTGGAATCCAATTATTAGCAACCAATTTATTGTTAGATATGATCAATGCCCCACCCTCATTAGGTGCTACCAATGATCCATGGTGCTCAAAGTTGTAAGGCCCCCATTATGAGGAGAAGCCAAGTGTGAGCCCGGACATTGGTGGAGTCCTGACTTGTATATCAGATGAGGTCTATGTGACCAGATGGCAAAAAGGTGACCATTGTGGGTCTAATCTTTGGGTTAGATGGAGTGGTTAAGCTGGTAGCAACTCGAGGTGCATTGCATCGAGTTGCGGTGTAAGGGAGTTAAAAGGGGCCCCTATTGTGGGGTCCGGGGGCCGCGGAAGTGGCCCTTAGCTGGGGGGGTCCCATGGGGGCCAGTGGCCCCCCTGGTGGGGGTCCGGGGGCAGCGCCCCCGACCCGATGGTAAAGGGAATATTCCCTAGAATATTCCCTGGCCGACTAGTGGAGGCTCATATGGTAGGTCCCGACCTAACGACCTTCGCGAGCTATAAAAGCTAAACCCCTTCGCAGCCATCTCACACTCATCTTTCACCCAGTCAGAGTTATTGTTCCAGCTAGCCTTAAGCTCTTCACCTATCTTCTGTCTAGATCGCCATCTAAGCTTCACATAGTGGAAGCGCACGGGTGGACAAAGCCATCTTTGTATCAGTTGTTTGAAGTTAAAGAAGTTACTGATTCTCCTCTTATCTATTGTGTACTCTCTATCTCTTTCTCAGATTTTGTTCGCTGTGCCGTGTAATATTTTACATGGTATCAGAGCCCAGGGGGCTTTAGAGATCGGAGAGCGTGCAAGAGGCAAAGGCTTCAACAGCAAAGAGAAACTATATCGACTCCAGGAAGCGGTTCTGGCGCATCAGGAAGCGGTGCAGGAGGTGGTGCTGCTGTACCGGCTATTCAAACACTGAGGATTCGTCCACCAACCTTCAGCGAAGGCAAGTTAGATGGTACAAACTACACCTTGTGGAAGTTCAAAATTACAACTATCCTTGATTCTTATGAGCTTCTGGAGACTATGCTAGGGACTGATGCAAAACCACAGCCTACCCCCGACCCATCAAATCCTAGTGTGATGATTCCTCCGAATGCAGATCTTCTACGAGCTTGGAAACGAAGGAATGCAGATGCATTGTGTGCCTTAGTTACAAGCTGTAGTGACAATGTTTTGACTTTGATTCAGCATACAACCAAAGCGTCAGAGGCTTGGAATGTACTAAGGAGTCAGTATGAAACACGAAACCAAACAAGGATTCAAAACTTGGAGAATCAACTAGCAACGGAGAAGTTTGCTGAAGGAGAGACAGTTGAAGCATTCATCACTCGGATTAAGAATCTGCATGACCAGATGGCTGGTGCTGGGATACAAAAGACTAGCGAAGAGCTAGCTCGGAGGTGTCTTCCGATTTGTCCACAAAAGTTTGATGGACTAGTAACTGCCCTTAATACTCAGGTGAGACCTCAAGCTTTGACTTTTGAGGAGTTTTGTGCATTATTAATGGAGGAGGAGTTGAGGCTGAAAGCCCGAGAAGGAAGCAACAATGGAGATGCTACATTCTCTGCCAATACAAAAGGCAAAGGTGTTTCCTCCACCAAAAATGATGGTGAAAAAAAGAAGAAGGGCGACAAGAAGAAGTTTCAAGGAGAGTGCTTCTACTGTAAGAAGAAAGGACATGCAATCGCAGATTGTCGTGTCTAGAAGGCAGATGAAAAGAATGGTACCCTTAAAAGTAAAGGGAAAGAGACAGCCAATACGGCTGAAGCAGAGTTGGAATTATTCATGGCGACCATTGAGGAAGTGTGCTCCTCGGCGCAAGAAGAATCTACCACTGACTCTTGGGTGTTGGATAGTGGGGCCTCCCGTCACATGACCAACAAGAAAGGTCTATACAGTTCTATGCAGCCTCTACAAGAATCCATCATTGTGACGGTTGGAAATGATGCTTAATGCCCTGCTGCGGGCATAGGTACTATTTCTTTTGTTGCTGCAAATGGTGAAGTCAAAAAGCTTTCAAATGTGTTGTATGTTCCCGAAATCAGGAGAAATCTCTTATCAGTGCTGCCATAACTGATCTTGGTCATGAAGTGAGGTTCAAGAAGACAGGTGCAGAAATTATTGATAGTGCTGGCACAATTGTTGGCAAAGGAGAAAGAAGGAACAACCTATATGAGCTAAGTGCTCTTACAGCCACCGCTGGAGTGGGCACAAGTAAGCTTTGGCATGAAAGGTTTGGACACATCGGATTTGCAGTATTGAAGGAGATGCAAAAGCAAGGTATGGTTGCTCACCTACCTACAATAACTGAATTGAAGGAACCATGTGAAGCTTGTATGATGGGCAAGCAACAAAGAAAGGCATTTCCACAAGAAAGCAAGAATAGAGCACAGGCTCCTCTAGAGTTGGTGCATGCTGACTTGTGTGGTAAGATGCCTACACAGGCCTTGGGGGGATCTTCTTATTTTATGTTGATTGTCGACGACTACAGTAGGAAGATGTGGGTGTACTTCCTTCATGATAAGGCTCAAGCTTTTGGTAAGTTTAAAGAATGGCTAATACTTGTTGAGAATGAAATAGGGAAAAGTGTGAAGAAATTTAGAACAGATGGTGGTGGTGAGTTCAACTCAAAGGAGTTTGAAGGCTTTTGCAAGAGCAAAGGGATCAAGCGTCAATTGACGACGCCTCACACACCTCAGTAGAACGATGTTGTGGAACGCAGGAATCGCACCATTGTGGAGATGGCAAGATGCATGCTAAAGGGCAAGGGATTTTTGGGCTGAAGCTGTTAATACTGCAGTCTACATTCTAAATCGGAGCTATACAAAGGCTCTCAAGGGAAAAACACCTCATGAGGCTTACACTGGTAAGAAACCATCTGTCTCACATTTCAGAATTTTTGGATGTGAATGTTATGCACATGTTCCAGATGAGAAGAGAAACAAGTTACAACCAAAAAGCAGGAAATGTATCTTCTTGGGTTATAGTGATGAGCAGAAGGCTTACAAATTATATGACCAAGAGGCAAAGAAGATCATCGCGAGCCGTGACGTGGTGTTCAAGGAGGAGCCGCATACAGTGGAGGAGGAGAAGGCAAGTTCTTCCACTTTATCATCAAGCGAAGAAGTAGTCCACTATGAACCTGTCCCGAGAGATATCCCTATCCTTAAGGAGGAGGAAGCATCATCTTCAGATGATGAGGAAAAAGTTCACCAACCTGACATCACCCCACCGGAAAAGCCATTGCCGCGCTGGGTGAAGCAGCCCTATGACCACAATAATCCTATGCCTACATCTGTTGAGGAGAAGGCAGACGGACCAAGGAGGTCTCAGAGAATAGAGGAGCAAAGGAGGGCTTCTGCTCACATAGTCAATATGGCCTTGATGGTTGAGATTATGAGAGAAGTAAAGGAGCCAACTGACTTAGAAGAAGCACTTGTTGCAGATCCATCATGGAAGGCTGCTATGCAGGCGGAGTATGACAGGATAATGAAGAATGACACTTGGGAGCTAGTGGATCGACCAGCAAAGCGGAAGGTTATTGGCACCAAGTGGATCTGGAAGGTAAAGTACAAGGCTGATGGTACCTTAGAAAAGTACAAAGCTAGACTGGTTGCCCAAGGATTTTCACAAGTTGAAGGGTTTGATTTTCAAGAGTCATTTGCCCCAACTACCAAAATGACCACTATTCGCACGGTACTTGTAGTGGCTGCCCATGAGAAGTGGCCAGTGTACCAAATGGATGTTAAGTCAGCATTCTTAAATGGTGACCTCAAGGAGGAGGTGTACGTGGCTCAGCCACCAGGGTTTGAGGCCCCCATTCTGAGAACAAAGTGTGTAAACTGAAGAAGGCATTGTATGGGCTGAAACAAGCCCCCAAAGCATGGTACCAGCGGATCGATAGGTTCTTTTTAAACCTAAACTTCAAAAGATGTGCCTCAGATGCTAACTTCTATGTTTACAGGGATGGTAAAAAGTCTGTAGTGATTGTCCTATATGTGGACAACCTTCTTATTACAGGTGACTATGAAGATATGATCAACCAAACTCGAAAGGCTTTGAGTTCTGAGTTTGAAATGACAGACTTGGGCTGCTGCACTATTGTTTGGGGATTGACGTCTGGCAAGAGCCAGGAAAGATCTTCATCTCTCAAAAGAAGTATGCATGGGAGATATTGAAGGCATTTGGCATGACCGAGTGCAAGGAGATAGCTACACCTATGGAAGTGAATGCAAAGTTATCCGTCGAGGATACATCAGCACTAGCAGACATTGGGAGGTATAGGAGGTTCTGATCTACTTGTGTAACACCAGACCAGATATCAGTTTTGCTGTTGGTGTTTTGAGCAGGTTCTCAAACAAACCTCATGAGAGTCATTGGAAGGCTGGGATGCGGGCGCTCAGATACTTGAAGAAAACTCTTGACTATGGTATCACATACAATTTCGGAACTTCTCTTGTGGGGAACTATGACTCAGATTGGGCAGGAGACACTGATTCCAGGAAGTCAATTTCTGGTTATTGTTTCTCTTTGGGTTCAGGAATTTTCTCTTGGATTAGTAAGAAGCAACCAACTGTGGCATTGTCTTCTACCGAAGCAGAGTACAAGGCAACTTGTTTTACTGCATGTGAGGCCGTATGGTTGAGAAGGATTCTATGGCATATGGGAGTGCAGGATGAAGAACCAATTGTGCTGAGATGTGACAATCAGAGTTGCATCGCCATTGCCAAAATTCCAGTGTTTCATGCATGCACCAGACATATAGAGATCCAGTATCACTATGTGCGTGATTTGATGGAGGATGGGATAGTGGAATTGGTCTACTGTCCAACAGAGGAGAATGGAGCAGATATCTTCACCAAAGCACTTACAAAGGATCTGCTTCAAGTTCATCTTCAAAGACTCAACATTGGGCCGAGGAGATAGTTCACCTATGGGTGGATATTGAGGGGGGGTGTTAGATATGATCAATGCCCCACCCTCATTAGGTGCTACCAATGATCCATGGTGCTCAAAGTTGTAAGGCCCCCATTATAAGGAGAAGCCAAGTGTGAGCCCAGACATTGGTGGAGTCCTGACTTGTATATCAGATGAGATCTATGTGATCGGATGGCAAAAAGGTGACCATTGTGGGTCTAATCTTTGGGTTAGACGGAGTGGTTAAGCTGGTAGCAACTCGAGGCGCATTGCATCGAGTTGCGGTGTAAGGGAGTTAAAAGGGGCCCCTATTGTGGGGTCTGGGGGCCGCGGAAGCGGCCCCTGGCTGGGGGGTCCCAGGGGGGCCAGCGGCCCCCCTGGCGGGGGTCCGGGGGCAACGCCCCCGACCCGATGGTAAGGGGAATATTCCCTGGAATATTCCCTGGCCGACTAGTGGAGGCTCATATGGTAGGTCGGGTCAACAAGCCGACCTAACGACCTCCAAAGCTATAAAAGCTAAACCCCTTCGCAGCCATCTCACACTCATCTTTCACCCAGTCAGAGTTGTTCCAGCTAGCCTTAAGCTCTTCACCTATCTTCTGTCTAGATTGCCATCTAAGCTTCACATAGTGGAAGCGCACGGGTGGACAGAGCCATCTTTGTATCAGTTGTTTGAAGTTAAAGAAGTTACTGATTCTCCTCTTATCTGTTGTGTACTCTCTATCTCTTTCTCAGATTCTGTTCGCTACGCCGTGTAATATTTTACATTTATTCCAATCAACTTGAAAACTGGGGTCGTGGTCATAGATGTCTTTCAAAATAAGAGAATCAAAAGATAAAATGGAAATATTATGGATAATTGGTCTTCCACTCAATGCATCAGCAACAACATTCTCTTTTTTGGGTTGATATTGGATAAGTAGATGAAAGCTTTGAATGAAAGTAGCCCATTTGATATGACAATCAGAAATTTGTGGCTGACTAAGGAGATGCTTGATACTTTGTTGGTCAATTTGGATCATGAATTCAGATCCCATTAGATAGTGTTTCTATTGATGTAAGGCTTGAACTACAGCTAACAATTCTTTATCATATGTGGAATACTTCAGCTTAGAGGGTTTAAGTTTGCAACAAGAATAGGCTATGGGATGTGCATCTTGCATAAGGACAACTCCTATTCCTAATCCACTAGCATCACTGAATACTAGAAAGAATGGTCGATTAAAATCAGGTAATTGCAAAACACGTGCATATGTTAAAGCATGTTTCAATAAATCAAAGACTTTTGTTAGTTATCATACCAATGATATACAACACCTTTCTTTAACAATTTTGTCAAAGGCAATGCAAGTAATGAAAAATGTCGCACAAATTTTCTATAAAAGCTGGCAAGACCTAAGAAAGAACGTAACTCATGCACATTTTTAGGGATTGGCCAATTCAAAATTGCTTCTGTCTTTTTAGGATCAACTTGAATACCATCAAAAGAAACAATGTGACCTAAGTATTCAATTTGGGTTTAGAAAATTTCACTCTTGTCAGGGTTAGCATATAATTGATTCTCTTTCAATAATTTGAAAACCAAAGATAAATGTTCACAATGTTCATTCTCATTCTTACTAAAAACCAATATATCATCAAAGAAAACAATGACACAATGCTAATAGTTCAAAAATATATGATTCATCATACGATTGAATGTAGCTGGTGCATTGGTCAAACCAAAAGGCATAACAAGGAATTCAAAATGACCAAATTGAGTTCTAAATGCAGTTTTGAAAATGTCAGGTGTATTCAATCGTACTTGATGATATCCAGATTTTAGATCTATCTTGCTAAAAATACTAGCTCCTTGTAGTTTACCCATGAGGTCATCTACCCAGGGATCGGATATCTGTTCTTAACAATGATCTTGTTTAGGGCACGATAGTCAATGCACATCCTATAAGTATATTTTTCTTCTTGACTAACAAGACAGGTGCACCAAAAGGAGAACTACTGGGCCTAATGAGTCCTCGGTTCAACAATTCTTCATCAACTTGTGCTTGGATTTCTTTTTGTTCAACCTAATTGTGTCTATAAGGTGCTTTACATGGTGGTTGAGAACCTGGGATTAAATAGCTTCACTTAATCCCTTGGCAATGCACAGGACGACGGCAGCTGTTTGACGACGTCGACTATGATGAGTACGTCCTACTACCACAATCATTGGACTTTTGGAGCTTAATCTTATTCAGGTTTATAATCTCCAACTAATTGAAATTCTCTTATCTGTTTCTCTAAGAAGAAAACATCTTGCAAAAGAGCTTGGAAAGTGGTCCTCCATTGTCTGGAAGTGGTCCTTCGCGATCTGATAGCATATCAAGGGGTTCTTCACCGCCATAAACACACTACTATTGACGGTTTGTCGTGAGATTTCCTGTAGAGCCCGTTCGTTCCAAGAGCTTCGACTTCGCACGAAGATGTCAAGCGATTGGAAGCCCTTGATTTCACCTTCTTTGTGATACCACTGATGTGCAAGTCGGATGCTTGATGCGTACGTAGTAAGCGTCGAAAGGTCCGCAAGAGCAAAGAACTCTACATAAACTTCATAAAAGTAAGAAGAGAGTTTGCACGACATGAGACAAAAAAACCAATTGGGTACAATCTCCCCCATGCCTTGTGTGAGTGCTCCACAAGGCATGTATTTATAAATTTATTAATATCCAAGCTCAAAAATAGCCCAATTTACAATTAGCATGCTTTGGCTTTTGTGTTTGCTTTTGCCCAAATAAAGAATAAAGCAGTTGGATATCCAAAGAAGTCAACGGACTATGCCCAAATACAATATCCAATAATGAAATATTTAAACTAAGTGCCTATGCACATACAAAATAATAAATTTTTTTCAAGTGCTTTAATAAATAAGTGTGCCTAAATAAATATTACTCCCACGCCTTCTTTAATGATAAGGCGTGTTCCCATCAAAAATGATAATTTTTTCTAGGTAATCTGAATACATGTGATTGTCTTGTGCTTCCCAATGCTACTGCTGCCTGCTCTACACATCAACTAAAGCATTCACAATTGTTAGAAAGTAATAAAATTAAACTAACAAAAGTGAATACCTAGCAGTCTTCACAGCTACAAAATAATAAAATAGGTTGGAACTCTGTCCTAACCTTAATTTAATAGGAGTGCACTTTAAACTCATAAATATCTATTAATTTAAATATGTATTTTTTGAAATCACCCACGTGGACATTACACTAATCTGACGCCCAAAAAGAACAGGTGTCCTCATCAACTTCTCACACAAGGAATCCACCTTATGTACAAGCCCTGACAAATACATATAGTTTTACGAAATCCACCGTGAAATAAAACCCTCATGGAATCCATCGTGGTCTCATGGAATCCACCGTGGAATAAAAACCTCATGGAATCCATCGTGGTCTCAAGGAATCCACCGTGAAATATGCCTCCTAGCATCATTCTCTCTCTCTCTCTCTCTCTCTCTCTCTCTCTCTCTCTCTCTCTCTCTCTCTCTCTCTCTCTCAAGCAATGGTTGCACAATATGGAAGAATAGAAGTAAGATTGTTGGTCACTCAAAGTTTGCATACTCATGAATAGGGTGCTCTATTCACTTTCCACATTTTATACATGAAAGTTAGGGTTAGATCTTTCATAAAATTATGATTAGGATTAGGATTTACACCCTTTTCAATTAGGGTTAGCCTTTCTACCCAAATTTAGTATCCTACATATTCTTGTGGCTTAGGACCAATCCTCTTTATTAATGCTTCCACCTTAGGCTAATTAGACCTAACCTAGGCTAAAACAAAATAGAGTTACATTGTTGCAACCCTCATATGCATTGCGAGTTGACTAATCCATCGTTGGGAAGTATTACAACCTGCAAAGAAATGAGCATGGTTCTCACAAAATATTGCAAAAAATAATATTGAGACACATGAAATGAATTATAAGTGCCTAAAATGACATAATAAAGCTCAAAAAAATAATAATTCTTCTTACAACATAAATTTTTGTATTTTTACTTTTACTTCACTTTGATTGTCTCCCATATATATAGTTAACATTCTTAGTAACCACAAGTTGATGTTATTAAGATAGGAAGAACTTTGTGAGTGTACACTTCTATTCGAAAAACACATTGGGATAATGCAATGCTTGTTTGAGTGATGGGAGAGAAGTCCATCCAAAGGAGGTCGATGACCAAATTCACTTTCGAAGAGATACATCAAGAGCCAAAAAGAACTCTTGCAAGAGAGTCTTAAAGTATCTTTTTTTCCAAGAGTACATTTGCAAATAAATATGGACTATGATCTTTCAACTTTTACTTGAAATAATAGATGTGACATATTGTCTTATAATGCCACGGTTCTTTTTTCACTTCAATGTGTGCATGAATGCCTCCAAAATATGTCATTGCAAATAGACCAAAAATCAATTTGGTTCAAGCGCACGTGCAAAGTTTCTCAATTATGCACAAAAAGTGAGGATATATATTCATTTATGCATATGCACACACAAATGAACGAATAAATAAATAATTTTGTTAAATTTTAGTTTGTTAAGAAATTTAACTCACCTAGCTATATAGGTTGCTTTTAAGCTACGTAAGTTTGTACTTACCTAAGTTTAAGTTTATTGATAGCTTATTATTATTATTATTATTTGAATTTTTAAAAGTGAGTTAATAAAATCAGTTGCACGAGGGTTTTAAGGAGGGGTGAAAAGTTGTATAAGTTGTCGTCGTTTGTGAGTGCCCCCCCCCCCCCCCCCCCTTCTTCCTCATTAGCTAGGGTTTTAAGGAGTGGTGGAAACTTGTATAAGCTATGATTGAGTACCCCTTCCCCTCATTAGCTAGGGCGATGCATTAATTATCCCCCTTCCCCCTATTTTTAATTTTAAAGATATAGATAGATAGATAGATAGATAGATAGATAGATAGATAGATAGATAGATAGATAGATAGAAGGAAGGAAGGAAGGAAGGAAGGAAGGAAGGAAGGAAGGAAGGAAGGAAGGAAGGAAGGAAGGAAGGAAGGAAGGAAGGAAGGAAGGAAGGAGAGAGAGAGAGAGAGAGACAGAGAGAGAGAGAGAGTGTGTGTGTGTGTGTGTGTGTGAAAATATAAGGGATAGAGAGAGAGAGAGAGAGAGAGAGAGAGAGAGAGAGAGAGAGAGAGAGAGAGAGAGAGAGAGAGAGAGAGAGAGAGAGAGAGAGAGAGAGAGAGAGTGTGTGTGTGTGTGTGTGTGTGTGTGTGTGTGTGTGTGTGTGTGTGAAAATATAAGGGATAAGGGATCAACCATCATCTCGAGTTTCAATGCACAAGATAATGTCCCCAAGAGAGCCATGTCAAATTTGCAACCCACATCTAATAGTACTCCATCATGATAAACCACAACGTCTAAGTAGTTGTCCATTAGCACTCAACTTTTCTAGATGTGAACATACTACCATTTTTATAGGAGAATAGTACTACTAAAGAGGAAGATAAGCTAGTAGCCTAAGGGCATAAACACTATTTAAATAAGGAGCTTCTTGGCCATAAAATTGCCTAGAAAGGATATAGTATTAAAGATAAAGATAAGTTAGTAGCCTAAGGGCATAAACCCTATTTAAATAAGGAGCTTCTTGGCCATAAAATTTCTTACAAAGGATCTGGTTCTCCCTAATAGGAAAATAAGGGACTGAAAAGATATAATTATAGGTTAGGAATCATAGCATGTAATGTGGATATGACTACAAGGATCTTATAAGACATTGAGTCCTACCTTGAATAAATTCCTTTTGTGCTAAGCCTTAGGATTACCTTGAAAATAGTTAGACAAGAGGGAAAGAACTTGAAACTAGAAACTCTTCATAAATACTTCCTATTGAATAAATATTTGGCCTTATTATAGAGAAGAGGAGTGTTCATATGTATGCAATAGTTTTTAGAGTTATGTTTGATTTCTAATATTGACATGAACTAGAAAGATATATAAGATATGCAAGTTTTCTTGAACCGCGCATTGTGCTTGCATTAGGGATGATTTTAATGGATAATATTTTTCAATTGTTTATACTTTTACAAATTCTAATTTATTTAAAAGTAAAGTGTAGCTATAATTTTGAACTTTTCTATTAACAAACATTTCTAACGTATATTGAGGTTATGAAGGCTCTTTTGTCATTCATGTGAAAGAGAAATTTAGGGAAATAGGTTCAATTCACCCCAATATTTATATGTTTTGGGATATTCACCACATTATCTTTTATTCAAGGTTTATGTAAAGTATGAGTAGTTAATTAGTTGCAATTAAGAACGTTCTAACATTTCAAGAGAAGTTCTACTCAAGTATTGACATAAACAGAGCTTTATTAAAAAAAAGGTAAGGGATAGTTGAGTAATCATTGAATAATAGGGTTTCATGCTTGCATTAGAAAGCTAGTAGTTGCATTACGTATCCAAATTTTATATTAAAATCATTGTGAAGTAAGTCCACTAGATATTCTTCACTTCTCATTATCAAGGATCTAAGTCTTCTTAAGCTACTAACCTTGACCTCCTAAAATTTATTATGCTAGACGAACTTATTGAGCAAGAACATTTGAAGAATATGAACCTAGTTCTCAAACCTTCCACCTACGACCTCCTAAACCATGAATCTACCAATCATGAATCATAAATCACTCCACACACAAATAAGTGTAGACATATTTCTTCATAAATAGTATCTCTATTTTCATATACATGCATTCCAATTGAAAACTTCTCTAGGATGTAAACTTATTTAATGTCTTGATACATATTATTCTTTCTTTATATATTAGCATGTGTGGCATACATTTTGCTAATATAGTGATGTGACTACCTTGTTTGAGGATGGCCTTGCAACCATGGCTAAAATGGGGATTATAAATCCTTTGTACAAGCAACTAGCCATTATAGTAGTAGCGAGGCCATACTTATTTTCATCCCACACATTCTCCCTCCTTTGTTTCATTTTAATTTTTCTACATGAGTTTGAAGTGATCCAACTCTCTCTCTCTCTCTCTCTCTCTCTCTCTCTCTCTCTCTCTCTCTCTCTCTCTCTCTCTCATCTAGGGCATAAGGTGACCCCATCAAATAGCAAAAGACACCCAATATCAATCCAATGATAATTTTATAAAAGATGCATCTTTTCTAGCCACTTAAAAGCCATGATACAAATTCTTAACTATTACATATTGTTTCATGTGAGTTCACAAATTTGAGCCATGAAACATTTTTCATGTCATATTTTATAAAATCATAAAACAATGCATTCTTGAGTGTCAAGAGTCAATTGGCCCCTCATTGTGAAATCTTGTGTGAGCATTCCACTTGGGTATGTAGCTTAACTATTGAAAAATTTGTATAACTCACTTGGAAAAAGATACATTGGGGGACCATTAATAAACATCACTCTATTAGCCCCTTTACATTGCTTCTTCAACCGCAGGCCTTGACCATCACCACTCAAGCTTATAGCCCTTGGCCCTCCACAAACCACAAGTTAAACAAACCATCAATTACATATCACAAAAGTAGCAAGTCTATTTCCTTTCCGAGTGTCAACCCAACATACATTAATAACCTGCTTGTCACGATGGTAATTACTAGTAATTGCTTTTATCTCCCTCCATTCAATTAGCATGCACACAAGAACATCGTCGCTACAAATTAGATCAACTACCTCAAATTTTGTAATTATAGCCATTGTCCCCCCAATACTAAAACATAAAAAAATTAGCAATTTTAGATTAGTTTATCTATTAAAATTTCCACCAATTAAATCCCACTTTAGTTATGGGTTTTCAACAACTTTTCTATTCACGAATTTTCTTAAGAGCGATTTTCTTGCTTCCTAATTACTTTATTTAAGTGGTGTTAAATGTATTAGATCTTGGCAACATTGATTCTAGCTAGTCCAAGTGAACAATATTACTAGCTTATTAAGGTATGTTCACTCAGCACCTTGGTTTACCCATCGTGAGAATTGGCACCTAGTCTTCCTTGCTTAAGGATTCATAAAAATGTTGTTTGAAGTGGAGGTATGGGCTATAGAATTAGTGTAGTGTCAAGAAGCCATTGTTGATAAGTACCTATGAGATTTTCATTTAATTTATGAAGTGATGGTAAATCTTTATATCAATGAAAAAATGTTGCAATTGCATATTTAAAATTCCCTACCCTTTGTGACTCCTCCCTTCCAAAACATTATCATGTATACACCCATGCAAGGAAAACTAAGTGAGTAACGCCTTCACACACCATATTATCTTTTGTTACCATCAATGATACTCATTGTTTGTCTACAAAAGTAATCAACTAATCAATGGAGATGTAAACAGAAATTGCATATCATCAAGGGCAATGAGAGACAATACAATATTTAGAGAAGAATGCTCAATGGAAAAGTCACCTTCCTTTGCCTACGCATGTATGTACACTCCAACAACAATTCCACATGAATGAGCTAGCAAGCGATAGGGTTTAAAATGCAAGTGCAATGATGGTTCATCAAATGACGACCAACTTTACAAAGGTGGTGGTGGTAAGTGCAACTAGTTGTAATTGCCATCATACATGAGTTTCTTTAGTTTATATGTGTGCATATACATGCATACAATGCACACTTGCACACCCACACACACACACATTACACATGTATTGGTTGACTGGATATGTATTGGTTGACTGGATATTATGATAGGGTTAGCATCTACGTATGTGGCTCAAAGTTGCACAAACAATCGTGATAAGTATGATCTCTTATTTTTACCTTTGTTTCCTCGAACACAAGTCATTGCAAGAACTTATGCATCCCATCTATTGTATGCTATGGAAAAAGCAAGGAAATCATGTAGCTCAAGTACAAGTCTCTTACTAATGTATTGCTACACCAAAGAGTTTGGGTGGTACCACCTTATTGGATGCCAAGCTTTGTTTGACAAATTTGTAGATGGTCATATGATGGTCCTAATGCATGCAACACCCTTGGGTAGACACTCCTATAGCTTTCTTTGAAAAAATCAATATCACACATGTTTGCACTAGAATCCGTGCCTTTTACATTATGTTTGTATCCGACCCAAGCAATCAAAGTATCATGAGCTTTTCTTTTATCACACTTGATTGCCTCCTAGCAAGTGATTGTTCGCTTCACTATTTGGCATGACCATGAGTCTAGAAAGGAGGCCGATTCCTTGTGAGAAAAGGTTTTGGCCATATCCATGTCACTTGATTGACTCGATAAGCACATGAACCATGATAAGTTTCATAAAATGGCATGACTAGATTTGAGAACTACTTGAAATGTTGTCATTCCTAGTTAGTCCAAGGTTTATTCTTTACACCATATCCATCAAGACTTTCAAGCACCTCAAGGTTACAAGGCTAAGCTGGTTGACTTTGGCAAAACAACTTCAACAACATCGACTTTGCTTGCATTTCAACCTTTATCTTCATGGCTGGACTAAGCTTTTGTGAAACCAAATAATTTTTTGAAACTATCAACCAATCAAAATTATCAAGAAATGGTTGACAACAAAAGAGGGTAACTAAAGAAGTAAATAAAGTTAAATCTGCTCAAGATATTAAAGCGTGGTATGATCATTTACTTCGATTCGAGAGGTCTAAGCTTCCTTACCAAGTGAGTTTTATACAGCAGCTTCTTATCAAGGTCTCCTAATAAGGGATATGCTACATGGTCACACAAGTTCTCCAATGATCTCTCTCTTCTCTACATGTGATGAGATTCTTGTTCTTGTTTGTCTCTATATCTATTACTTGATTGATAGATAAATCTAGGGTTTCATTTCCCAAGAATCAACTTTAGTCACGCATTAGCCTACAATCATCCATTCTTGGGTGTTGGGCAAGAAACTATCTACTGCTGCTTTACAACTACAACTACCCCGTCTTTCACATTTTCTATATTGAGCTGGTTTTTGACACACCTAGCAAATGCAACTATTTTTATTTTTTTGTTCAACCTCAAGTAACTATGGACATGTGCACCATGTTCAAGGATTGTTATTATGGCAATTTACTTCCATGGTTTCAACTAGTGTGACCCTCAAAGACATGGCTGCTCCATGGATGCACACCACCATGATGATTGTGCCTGCTTCGTTATTCCATTCTACTCACACCTTGTGTTTTTTATAGCCTTTTGACTCCATGTATTGTTCTCTACCTGGTTTTAAGTATGCTTGGTTGGCCAGAAGGCCCTTTCTAAATATTTCAATTTATTAATTCAAGTTTCTTCACAAAAACAAACAAAAATACGCTACAAAAATGCACCTATATGGGCGCATGGCAATATGTAATGTTACTGTCTTTGAGGAATAACTATTTGATAATATTCATATAATGACATAATGATGCCCATGATCCTGAGTTTCAGTAGCAATACAGAAGACATTGCGATGAAATAAGCTAATCTAAATTCAAAGATTTCCAATTTTTCTTGTTCAGACAAAACCACTGGTTTTCTGTAACTAACAAACTCACTTTATCCCTAACACTGTCCTAACCTTGTCTGCATACAAAACACCAGTTTCAAACACACTCCTAAAAGCTTTACTTGATTATCTCTGCATCTCCAACCCATCTGGTCACTCACAGCAGACCTATGCATTAACAAACACTAACAATGGAACGCACAATCCACATCCCATGACCTTGGACATGGATACCACAGACCCTGGTGAATTAGAAAGAGAAAACTTTGTAACATACAACACGATCAGAGCACATCAAAAACTTACACAAACAGATTCTTAACCCTAAATGAATGACTCTCAGATGAGCTGTGTAAAGGATAAAATTTCATTCCACATTTGAAGAGGAACCAGTTAAGAGCAAAATTTAGCCTCCACTTCACTAGTTCCATAATTTCAATGCATGAGCTGAAAGTAGATGGACAGCTTGTAAATTGAAATTCAAAAACCAGACTATAGAATCTTTCCCCGTAATTGCAGGTCACCAAACTGATTGATTCATTTGGTTTGTACTAAAATGTAAAGAGGCTTGTTCCCCAACTTTTCACGTCCCTGCAAATCACAGGAAAATGCACATATTAGTTATATATCATTGTTCACCACAACAATGATGAAATAATTGTCCCCACAAGCTTACCTTCAGTTCAGGTATCTCAATTATACATGCACATTCCACTACTTCAGCTCCAGCCCTCTCTGCGTACAAAATTTCACGTCAACATTTGTACCCACATGGGGGATGCAAAACAAAAAGGAGCCCATAAAAAACAGCTTTCTCAAGTCAACACCTGAGAACAAACAAGCTAACTCACAAGGACAGAAAGCCCAAAAACCATCTCCCTAACAACGTAACCAGTCAGCAACCCCATGCTGGATTGTTGTGATAGCTATTGTGTACCTATAGCCCCTACCCCATTAGTAAAAATACTACATACCAAGTAAAGACACATACCTCCATAGCTATGGGCAGTGGAAAAAATTCTTGTAGCACGAGTCAAAATTTGCTCAATTCATGTTGTCGAGGAGGGATGATACAAAGACCGTCCTAGCTAGCAAAAGTGCATAAGTTTACCCATAAACAAGACATTCACCAAAAGGCCAAAAGCAGTACAGTTTTATCCCTGGTGAATCAATTACAATGTGGAGATTCTTCTCCTAACTTCAGATAGTGCATTCAACTAGATATTCACCTACCCATGCATTCATCGTAAATGAGCAGTACATTGGTCCTCATTGTACAGCAAGACGTGCAAAAGTTAAGCATTAACTGGCCACTCAACAGTACCAAAGAGTATTCTATCAACTGAAGACTCTCAAACAATAAAGCCTCTGAAAGACAGACTAGCAAACAGCATAAGCATAGGCATTTGTCAAGACTAACAGAACTATAGAATGCAACTGATTGAGATGAATGGGTAGCCTGAGGCACCAACATAGATCCCAAAAGTTCTAACAGCTCAACAACTATGCTTGCACTTACCCATAAACAAGCTTGTTTGAATCATGGAACAAAGATATTTGATTTAAACAGCCCTAGACCCAAGAGTAAAACTGAAAATTGTAAATAAATGTACATGCAAGAATGTTTCCTTTTCAAGTTCAACAGCCCTTTGTGTGAATGTGAAATCTACTCGTCTGTGCCAGGAAGCAGTTCTAATCTCAACTAATTGCCAGGAAACAGAACCCTCCATGATCAATAGGCCGCAGAGATACCACACAATCACAATCTAATCAAACACCTTCTCAATCAGCATACATGCAAAAAACTCTTAATCATCACACATGGTTCAAAAAAACTCTTAATCGTCACACATGGTTCAAGGTTAAAACACCTAATGATCAAGAAATTACTCATGATGAAGCTAAAAGAGAAACTCAAAAATTCAAGGTCTAAAAACACGCTGAGAAGGCTGAGCTACTAACAAGCTAGAATCCACAATTATTGACCAAAAAGGTGAGCACTGTGATCAACTTGCCACTGAGCTGAACGAAAGAGGACCCAGGTAAAGGCTGAGACAGCTTACCACCTAAGCCTAAGCCTAAGCTCAACTAAAACGCCAAAAAGAACATTCAATTGAAGCTAGTTGAAAGCAGCAAAAGTCTTCCTGGGTCCAGGAGAGGTATGTAGAAGGGGAACAGACAAGAAGAAAGGGATGTCTACACTGAAGCATGCATTCCCAGCAAATGCATACTGGGGACTGCGGACACGGTAGGAGGAAGACCCAAGCAAACAAGAACAACATCATAAGGTTGGCTTGGCCATTCCAATGTGAAGCCAGTAAGGAGCATTCACAAGGTTCTTCATTGAGTACCTTAGAAATGGAGAATCTTATTGTCAGACACCATATTGAAAAATGCTTGACTTTCAAGATGCACTGTGCATTTAAAAAATACCACTGTGAGGAAACATGGCATGAAACCTTTGATCATGTTAATTATGGCACTCCAAAAAGAATACTTATTAGTGGGAAACTTTGCAATTTGCTATCCTGTTCTTTTATGGGCTCCTTGATCTGTTCAGAGGACGTACCAAGTAATCTGATTGCAGCACACAAGGTGCCACCAGTTGCAATGAGATCATCGATGACAAGGGCACGATCACCTGGCTGTATAGCACCAACATGCATTTCCATTCGATCTGTCCCATACTCAAGGGCATACTCTTCATATAGTACTTCACCTAGGTAAGATCATCCCACACACATAACACCCAGAAAAGAGCTGTTAGGGCAACCTTCAAAGGAGTAAATAAAATTGAGACATTACTACAGTACCTACGCATCTCGAATGCTTTTTCAATAAAAGCTTCAATACAGATATAAACAGTCCATACAGGTTCAAACAGTCAAAAGACAAGCTCTTGATGAAGAGATTCACATCGAACCAACCTGGTAATTTTTTAGGCTTTCTCATGGGAACAAATTTAGCACCAATGGCCAATGCAACAGGCGGTCCAAAAATAAATCCTCTAGCTTCAATACCTGCAACAGCGGAAGTACAACAAATAATGTGATGCCTTCGCGGCAAAGCTCCAACAAGAGAAACTCCAGTCACTTGGTGTTAGCACACTGGTAAGTTCTACCTGCAACTACTGTGATGTTCTTGTCTTTGAAACGTTCTACGAGGATGTCAATGCTGTCTTGGAAGGCTTTGTGATCAAGCAGCAGCGTTGTGATGTCCTGGAACATGATGCCTGCTCAAAAAAAAAAAGTACAAACCAAAACCAAAAGAGAGCAATTATTATTAATTCTTCTTCACAAAACACAATACAAAGATGCAGACGCTGCCTTCGCCTCAGCATTGAAGGTTTCAGAGAGAGTATGTACTGCAACTCACAATGGGGATGTACAGTTCAAAGTAATGATTGCCGTTCATAACTTATTTTAAAAACACAGAACAGAAGACTAACAGTGGAATTACATTGTCTGAACTGCAGTAAGGACTAAAGAACTCTATCTTATAGTGTTATGAACATAGGGAACCCCAGTAGGATCCACTTAAAGCCTCGATGAGAACCTCAAACAATCCTTCAATCGCAGAATTTTTAGCCGCACTTCTGGCATTTTCAGTTCCTAATATGCAACTCTACAGGCTAATTTATTGATTCCCTTGTGCTGTACCTGATCTCCGGCTGTACTACGTACAACAATTTAATCAGAAAAGGAGGGGGGAACAGAACCTGGCTTTGGGAAGTCTGGGACTACTCGAATGATGGATGCGATGCGCTCGACTCGCGGATCTCCTTCTTTGCAAGCTGACATTTTCACCAGGCGTGCGGATGGTTGAGGAGGAGGAAGGCAATGCAGGGACAAAGAAGAGAAGCAAGCTCGATGCAGGGCGGAGTAGTTGGGAAAGGCAAGGCTCACGGATGGAGCAGCAGCAGCAACAGTAAATGATGCTGAATGGAATGCAGTATTCATATGCAATACGATCCGAGTGTGTGAGCGCGCGTGCGTGCGTGCGTGTGTGTGTTTGGAGTAAAGTCAAAAACCCCCTTCTTTCTCTCCTGAAAGGGAGGGGGGAGAATCAAGAGGCAGAAGATTTTGGAGGCAGGTTGGGAAAGAGATGCAGGGTTATATACCTGATTTTGTATGCAGGTTGGGAAAGAGATGCAGGGTTATATACCTATTTTGATTGATGTGAGACGGAGACAGGGAGAGAGAGGCAGGGACAGAGTGTGCATGGACGAGATGGTCTGATGAGATGGCCCCAAAAGCTGAAAAGATAAATACACAGACACAGACAGAGAGAGAGAGAGAGAGAGAGAGAGAGAGAGAGACTCAACAGAGATTTTTCTTCTTTACAGAAGAAGTTGAGAAGAAACAACACACAAATGACAATGAATCGATGGTGATGATGATGATGAAGCAGAATTACTTTACGGGGTGAAAAGTAGAAATAAATAAATAAGAAAAAGTAGATATATATATATAATACAATATCAATTTAAAGCTTTCGAAGGGATAAATAACAGGATAAATAAGCATATTAACAATTTTAACCTGATTTTTCACCACCCCTCCCGCCCGCCCCCCTTCTCTCTCTCTCTCTCTCTCTCTCTCTCTCCACAACCCCGCAAACCGATGGGTGTGCCGTGTGCATGATCTTTTGCGTATCTATGGAGTCTAAGAATCTGATTTTCTGCCTTTCCCCCTCTCTCACTCACACTGATGGCTCGCTCTCTCTCTCTCTCTCTCTCTGTGTACTGTTACAGCCATAGCCACCACATAGCTCTAGGCTCGCACAAGGATGGAGAAAGAAACCACATGCTTGCAATTTATCGTATGGCTCTCTGGCCTCATACACAGGTGGAGAAAGAAACCCACATAATTGATGGAACCTGGGTCCTAAAGAAGATGATAATTCATCGCATGCGATCCAACCCATTGATGTTACTCTGCTTGCAGTAGAAAAGAAGCCGTCACGACAGAGAGAGAGAGAGAGAGAGGCCGACCAAAAGACAGAGACAGGCAGCCCAAATATGGCTTTTCCTTTCCTTTGGCTGCCAAGCTTTGTATGTGAAGGGGGCTGAGGGTCGAGACGCAAGGGCGAGATCTTCTTTTGTCGGAGAAGGGATTCGTTTGTCAGGATACGAGTCCTGACTCTCCCCTCCCAACAAACCCAACCATAGGTCTCCACATAGCCAATGGGTTGATCACAAAAGACCATAGAAAAACAAATTTTTAAAACACCAAGACAATAGGAAACAAAGGCTCTAGAAAACAATTTTACCTCTCACCATGAAGAGTACCCAACATGAAACAACACCCAAGCTCATGTACTCTCTAAAAACAGCCTTTCCTCACAAGTTGCCTAGCCACAATTCAATGGTTACATTTTAACCACCTTGCCTTCCGGGGTGGAGTTTTCAGTCATATCACATTATTTAGGGCTACACTCATGTATGTATAGTGTGCGTAAGTGACGGTCGTTGCACACCAACCCCCCTACCAACCATGGCATGTAGTAGTATTCACATGGTGGGCTTTTCTTTGTTCACATATAAGCCCTACCACATGAGCAGATCAAACAGGAATGGCTCGCTCTTGGTCAAAAGTTTGAGTCTATCTGGCAAAAGGCCCATATTCAAACCTCTTATCATCCATCATCTACGACTCTGCAAAATCAACTTTCATAACCCTTTGCACATTCTCGTTTATGTTTTCCTCGGCTTTTGAGGAAAATCTTATCATTTCTACTGTGAAAAGAAAGGTTTCATAATCCAAATCTAGAGCAAGGTAGAATAGAATACCATTTTAAAATCCTACAAGAATAGAGAATGTCACAGATTGCAACTTTAGTATGCGTAGAATTCTTGGAATTTTTGGCGATAGCTTTTATGCACTTGGTCCAACAAATCTAGCTTTAGTATGAGGCAAAACTCTAGATTATTTTAATCCCTTCCCAGTATTGCTTCTAACATAGGAAGAAGATCTTCAATTTGAAGAATGGTGGTCTATTCCTTGTCCTCTTATAATAGCAAAAATCACCTTGCATGAAATCATTATCATGTTGTATTTTGAAGATTAAATTCTTGAGAGTATATGATACTTAAGTCTAGTTTTGAGCTATCATTTATTTGAGGAAATACAAATCTTGTCCAATCTTGCTTGCCTCCACCTATTGTCCCAATATCAATCATGCCATTCAGCATGGGTATACCTTACTTGTTATTAAAGTTATATCATGAAGCTGACGTTTTAGGACTAGAGCATTCCCCTACACTTTCACTATATATTGTACATGATGTGCCATGAGAGCAATTGCTCATGCATGTGGTCATACTCTTGTCTCCTAGTACGAGAATATGTGGATTATAATTTTTTTTCCTAAAAGATTCCCAAAATTAACCTTGACAACAAATTATCTAGTAAGACTCATTCTGTGAGCATGTGATCCACCCCTTTGACCCTAGCATAATTGATTTGACATCTTAATTAACAAAAAGAAGAGTAAATTTATTCCCTTTCATTACCTTGCCAAAAGCATACGTAAGTAGCAAATGTATTTTTGTCATAATCCTCATGACCTACCTTTACTCCTTGAAGTGCCAAGACTTTGCATCTTTTGATCATACATAGTTTCCTTTTCTACTTTAAGCATAAACATATAATGTTTTAGGAAATGCATGTAAATTTCTTTTCAACTCTATTCATCTCAACAATGATAAGGATTATAGTCATCTTTATTTCTTGGGTGCTAGCTCTTGCATTGTTGTAGTTTGCTAAATATTGCGCTCTTTTCTTGGCATTGAGGAGAATCTTCGAGGAGAAATCTCTTACAAAACTACATGTATCTCAATAGGTGTAGCAACAAATCTTGGAAGGTAGCAAATGGAACCTTTATGCATATCTTAATATTATTGGCACACCAAAACTTTGGGAGGCTCTCTACACCTACCCCACAAAATGCATGCCCTCTTACCTACATGCATGATTGTTACATTTCTTAGTAGTAGATAAATAATATTGTCCAAAATCTCACTAATAGTTCAACTTCTCCTTCTAGCTAATGCTCTGACCATGGGGAGCCTAGCTCCAAGAAGCCTAGGATAGATTAGATGAACTTATTACTCAATGTTGTTTCTTTTGCAATGTAACACAGTTTGTAATCCTCTCTTGTATTAATAAAAATTGATGTTGTTGTATTTGCATACAATGTAGTTTGTGATGCGTGTCATATATTATTATTTGTATTTCAATGTAATACTTATTTGTCGGATTTTTACGCAACATGATTTGTCATTTAAATTTAATACACATCGCTTTATCGAATTCATTAATAACAAAGGAAGTGTGTTAGGTGTGACAACCTGGGCACTCATATTATTGCGCAGTGGATTCAAAACCCTTGCAATATTGACCCCTCCATCTGCATATTGTCCTGATCTACGCTAGGAACATTGCTTTCATCATACACTCATGTCTAATTTACTTTAGCTCATTATCTTGCATGCTAAGTAGCAAATCAACATGGTCAACTTTTTTAGAGCCCAAGTAATATCAGCATATAAATGAAGGCCTAATTATTTAAATCTCTCCGTAAATTTTAATGTGAATTTACATGTGGTAAAGCAATCCATGGTGCTCTCTTAAATATAAGCATGATCATGGCTCATGTTTGTGAAGGAATAAGGTCTTTGTCTTAATCAAAATGAATCTACATAGGCCTTGATAGAATTGGATGAGAGTTTATCTTGAGCATTCATTAAACTATGGAATTTGGTGCCATTTTTTTGCATAATAATACATGCTCTATTCACAAATACTAATGCAAATATATGCATCAAGGTTTATCTGGCTAAAAAGTTTCAATTTACAATATCGCTACGAGAGGGCTATCATACAACCCCTAATTGAAAACTTCACTCAACTTAGATGAATGCTACTAGAAAGGAACTAGTATTCTTGTTGGAATTAGTCTTTCCAACTTTTTGCCACTGGCAAAACATAACAGAGATCAACCAAATCATAGTAAATTTTCTACTTTTGTGTATCATTAGTTTGCAAGTATGTCAAGCTCATTTTTCCTTAAGTAAAATATTAAGATTTTTCTTTCTGAGTTGTAAATGATATCCTCCAATGGATTTTGACCTTGGATCTAAGGCCATTGAACCCAAATAGGTCTTCAAATACTTGAGTTTTCCATTAGGTATAGTTAGCAATCTCAAGTAGTGATATGATTGGCCTTTTGATAGACTGCAGTCCAAGTTCTAGATCTACATTGCACCTTGCTATGGGCTTGTTATAATCAAAATTTTCCTCTCATCAATGATTAACTTTGTGGCTAGAATTTGTCATTCTTCTTTGACATTTATAGAGCTTGAACCCCTTGCAAGAGAAGGTAAAAGCACCTTAATTTTGGATGCTTACAAAGGATTGTCTCATAATATCCATGGTCCATCAATTGGAGAGCCTCAATTAAGCGTGATAATACTCCATCAATCCACAAGCTTGGCATATTGGAATGGTAAGACAAGCATTCTTGTTTGTGGCTGACAAATTACAATCCCAACCTCATTTGTGTCACAAAATTTAGTCAATTATTGAAAACATCAAAAGGATTTAAGTAGCTGGGAAGACCTAATAGGCACAATGATACCTCACTCATTTTAAGAGTGATCAAGCCTCTTATTCTAACATCTCTTACTCTTAGCCTATATTTTAAGAGGGATCAAAAGGTGCATTGAAATTTGAGTTGAATTTGAATCATACTATGGCTAACTAGATTCAAGAGGTCATTAACAAGAAGAAAGAGGGTTGGCTTTCACCTCATATGGTAGGCAAAGATAATCCATTAACTTTTTGGGCAAACAAGAATCACAAACCATTGCTTACCCTTAAAAAGTGAGCAAATTTTAGGACCAAGAATCTTGGGTGAACTCAAAAGACATTGAAATTTTGGGTTGAATTTGAATCATGCTAAGGCTAGTTAGATTCAAAGGGTCACTAATAGGAAAAAAGAGGATTGGCCTTCACATTATATAGTAGACAAAGATAATCCATTAACAATTGGGCTCAACAACTCATAAGCACACATCACAAACCATTGCTTAAGCTTAAAAGGGGAGCAAATCTCAGGACTTAGAATCTTGAGTGAACTCAAAAGACATCAAACTTTTGGAAGAGGAGTAACCTTAGAAATCCCCCTCTTTCTAGAAGTAGAGACTCAAGAGGGTGTTAGGAGCCAACCTTAACATAGTTTTAATTTGTTACTATGCAAGTTTCTCATGAATTAGCTCTTAAGAAAAAAGTAATTGTTTAATTTGAAAAATATCTCTTATGTGTGTCATCTACAAGAGAATAGAGGAGGATGTAACTCACCTTTTGAAACTGTGCATAACTTGGAGTAGTATGGAAATAAGTTAGCAAATTGATGGACAAAGCAAGTCTTCACAACTATATGAATATGAAACATGCTTACTGGGAGATGGTGGAAGAATGAACCAAAACTTAATAAGGATCTAAGATCTAATAAGAGGCATAACTTTGAAAGAAGATAGGCAAACCAAGGATTCTCTTTTACATAGGCAAATCAGTCTTAACATGGGGTGGTTTCAGATGTGGCTCTTATTTGTATAAATTCTATGCAGTATTCAAGTAGCTTTAAGATAACTTAGCCCCTTATAAGACGTGCTTCTCTAATAAAGGGAGTTTTCTAAGCCTCACTTTTAAGGTTGTTGATTTATTGTGCTTTGATGGACTATCATTCTGAGAGTTTTAAATACTTGCTAATATATCCAACTTCCACATTTTAAAAGACACAGGCATAAAATCAATGCTTTAAAATAGTGGAGTATTTTTGTTTCTAGAGTACTTTCAAAATAGAAGGTTTTCGATTCTAAGGTTAGCTTAATTCTAATATGGTCAATACTTATGCAATTATTGATTATGTTTCACTAAAAAGTTTGACTTGTATCTATCTACACTAGAGGACTCCCAAAACATTGGTCTTATTCTTGTCATCTTCACAAATTTCAATGATCCCGCCTTTCATGTAGTTGTATCTACTAGTTAAAATTTGAAAGTTATAGAGGTAAACTCATCTTAGGACTTCATTTTCATTTCAGCAAATGATATAGCCATACCTACTCCTCTTTCACTTCCATTATCTAAAAACTTAAAAGAATCGATGTGAATGCTAAAAAATTAAAACAATACAAAGAATACCTTATACTGGGCCCAACCTTTCATATCAATCCCTTTTCAATTTTATTGGGTGAAGGTTACATGCTCATTTTATGATATTTCACTGCAGCATATGAAGGGTATCTTCATGCAATTAAAACTTATTGTGTCTTCAATGTGTCCTTGATATATCCATTGGTATGCTAGTTGGAATATGCATTAAGAAAGCTGCATATATACACCAATGGTCATACCAATGCAAGTTTTTTAAAAATGTTGATGATCATATACCAACTAATGTGCCAATGGGCATTCCAATGTTGCTTAAAGACACATAAAGCTTAAAGTTACCCTACTCTACTCATTCTCACTGCATTATTGAGCTTGAGAGGTAAGTGCATGAATGTGATTTAATTTCTTGCTTCTTGCTTGATTTATGCTTGTTTATAGGATCATGATGAAATGTACCTAGGTTTATGGTTTTTCCACTTTTTTATGGTTGGAGAGAGAGAGAGAGAGGGGGAGAGAGAGAGAGAGAGAATGAAAGAATGAGTGAAGGGGGAGAGAGAGAAAGACACAAAAAGAGGGAAAGAGTGGAACCAAGAAGAGAGAGAGAGAGAGATAGAGAGAGAGAGAGAGAGAGAGAGAGAGAGAGAGAGAGAGAGAGTGTGTGTGTGTGTGTGTGTGTGTGTGTGAAGAGAGTGATAGAGATGTCTATGTTAGTCTCAAGGGGTATAACCATAAGAAATCATCTATATAACGTGTGTTTAAATATTATTAAGAAACACCCTTTCTTTACATGCTATAAGGCCATAAAATGATCCCATTTATTTTACTAAACTTACATTTTTTTTTCAAATTATAATTTCAAAAATCCATTTTGTCAATACAATCCTGTAAATTTTACTAAATAAAATACCCTTTCTTTTGAACTCACGTGGTATCTTACATGTTCTATAAGGTGCACCCCCTAGGATATTAGAGTGATATATTGTTAAATCTTGAGTGTAATATATTAGCTTTAATTGGCAATATTAATATTTTATTAATGTTAGCTAATGCATGATTAGCATCAAACAACCAAGATTAATTAGTCTTGATTAGTTTTTGATGATTGCATGCACTTAAAAATCATAGGAAAGGGGAGTGGCAATTATTTCATACATGTAGACCTTAAAATATTAATCATACAACAATAATAATCCAAGTATTTCTATCTCCTTCTCTCTTTTATATTATGTTTGAATGATAATAGTAAGGATGTTAGTTCATGCTAATACATTATTTAATTTAAAAACAAAACAGATCATACAATAGATATTTTAGGAGTATTGCTAGCTTAATATGTTAGTAACACAATAGAAGCCTATTTGGTTTAGGGTTAAATATGTTATTAGGCTTAGGCTTTTTTATTTATTAAGCATGTGAAGATGGAGGCCCATTTGATAGCATATATTATTTTAGTGGTAATCCTTCTTTGTGACAATTTATCATGTATAGCAAGCCACTTCTTACAAGGAGCTATTGAGAGAACTCCCAGCTTGGAGGGGATTCCTCTCATGCCATGCACAACTCATATGTCTTTGTAAGGGGATCATCTTTCCCCATGATAGTTGACACTCCTTAGAGAGGGAGCTCTGTATACACTATAAGGCATACATGACAGTGAGCATTTGCATAGTATGTACATTTATAGTAGTAATATTATAGTATTTTTGCATGTAGCTTGTTGATATGTATCAAACTAATTTTAGTTGTATTGAATTGCTTTTAGAATTTATTTTCAACTATTGCGCATTATGTATGTTTAGCAAACATATAGTCCATGTGTGTTAGGATAGCAAATAGGAATTTGGCCCTACCAAAGGCCAAATCTTTACTTTTTTTTAATCTCTACACTCATCGATATATGCATCACTATTATTCTTTGCACACATCAATTTTTGTGTCAATATACATGTCATACATATTGGTGTTTTTTTTTTCATTTATGTCGATGGATATGTTGTGATGGCCATATTGTTGCACAGTTCCAATGGTGGGACCTAACATTTTAAAATATTTTGACATGTATTTTCATCAAAGATTTTGCATGTGTACCCTCCACATGTTCTAGTATTTGAGTCTAGATGATAGATCAATTATGTCATAGTCCCATTGGAAGATATAGTTAAAGGATTAGAGGTCCTCAAAATGACCCATGTGTCACCCCACGTCACACATGATTTATGTCTAAGTCCAAATAGAAGGCATAAAATCTAGTAAACATATTACATGTTCCTAAAAACCCCCCATGTGATTTTGGAAGTTGTGAATGAGCCTATGCCAATGGAATGGATTTAAAATATGTTCTTTGAGAGGAAATCCATTGGTTCATGCTTCTCTCATAATTTATCACAACTTATATCGATAAAAGCTATAACTAGGCTTTGCGTTGAAAGAGCTAGATGTTTCATATAATCTTGACCTTTGATGTAAAAAATAATGCATTGCAATAAGTTTAAGTGGGGTGTTGGTGTCATATACATGATGCAATGTAGAGTAAACTTGATTTTCGTAGAACTAAAATAGCTCCATTAAGTGGAGTTCTAATATTCCCTTAATATCCCCTATAAGTAGACTCTTTAGCTTAAGGTTTCTTAATGTTAGTTAAGTCACTAGTTCTTGGATCCATTTAAACAATTGGTGTACACATGAAAGGTTAGACCAAGATACTACATAATTGATGAATATTCTCATTCTAGGTGTAATAACACATCTATTACGGTATAAACATTATTTGCCAATAGATGTCCAATCAGTCTTTGTTACAACATGATTTACATTGATTTCTCATTTTCAATGAGAAATTTTATGGCAATTCTTTCGTTTATTTGGCAAACTATTTGATGTACAACAATGTGTTAAAACCACTTCAACTAACCTATGTGCAAGGCACATAGCATTGAATGTTTATACTAGAGTATCCATGACCCTCTTATGGGGCCCTATAACAAGTCTTCACACAAATTTCTTCTAATTGGCAAATCTATGTTATGTCCTTGCAAATCTAGAACCAATATTCTCATTCCAATTAGTGTATGCACTAGAAAGGGATTTTTCCAGGCCTTTACAAAAGGTGCCATATAAAAAAGATTCAAGGGATTGACTATTCTAGATTTGGATGCTTTGTTCACCTCAAACATTTACTTTCGGCAAACCTAGCTTCAACTAATTAGCATATCTTATCTACACCATATAAGCTCCTAGAATAACAAATTCATCTAAGATGTTCTTCAAGATATTGTATATCCCTTGGATGGCTCTCTGTGTGAGTGTATAATTGAATAGAATTTGTACCTTGTTAAAAATATTTGAAGTTTTTGTATCAACTTATATGATACATCATAAATAGACATTTGAGTTTCTAGATAGAGAAATTGAGTTATATAAAATATTATAGTATGAAAAAATCATGTAGTCTTATAAGGACTCTTGTTATTTCTTAATGTTTCAATGTGGGGTACTCCCAAACTTAAGAAACGCTTCATCTAACAATGCTCTAAAGATAGAAACATGAGAAACCCATCCTCTGACAGTGTTCCAATAATATATATGTACTCAAACTATACAAAACATCTCCTTTGTATTTCAATTTTTTACATGGAATATTTCATGCGGGATTTGACATTAAATACTACTTTGAAACTCTTTACATTTTAGATGTAACAAGGATGTGGAAACAATCTGTAAAGATGTAATCACATTACTTAACAAATGGCTAAGCAATTGCAAACTAGATTTGGTAAGGGAAGGAGAATCAACACCTCTGAGCATCCACCTTTGTGATGTTGAAGGTCAAAAGTGTGTTGTGCATATGAGGATAGCTTGAGAGGCAATAAAATATGGCTCATAAAGGCCTTAGTCTAGTGTAACTTATGGATTTAGGACTATGGCAACAAGCCACTCTAACATGGAGAACATTGATATGAAGCTATTTTTAAGTTGTCCTCTTATAAGTTCTCCAATTTCTTTCTTAACCAACTCTCTTGTCCTAGACACTTGTCTCAATTCCTTTCTTGCTCTCTTGTGAATTCTTCAATTTATGGTAAAACCTAAATCATTAGTCTAGCCTTACAAAAATAATTGTCTTGCCCTATGTTTATCATATAAAGGTTATAACAATAATAAATTTCCACACATAAGTGTATTAATAAAGCCGTGCAATGATAGCACCCAAATTTAATAACTTGCATGCCAAAGGTCCTTCATTGGTAAATACAAAAATCATTGTGTTGGGGATAAAGGCACTTCTGTGTTGGGGGTAAAGGCGCCTCTGCCTAGCCGCTCGTGTATTACTACACTGACAGTCACTACCACTGCACACTGCAGGTGGCGGGCGCCCATCACCGTCACTTTATTCTTTATTCTTTTAGTGATGCTTTGAATAAAGAAAGGCCCGGTCACACATTGTGACTGTTGGAGTTCCCATTTCTAGTCTCTCCCTTTCTTGCTCTTGCTCTCCCACCATAGCTCTCGAGTCCAACCTTCGATTCGTTGCTCCCTTTCAATTGGTATCAAAGCTTTGCTTTCCAACTCTTGAGCTTGGTTCATGGCATTCTCAGCATCCCATCGACTCCCTACTTGCATTGGGTCTCCTTCCCGGCAGCCATATCTGACCCCTTCGAGCTCCCGTCACTCCCCAGCTTCCCGAGCACCTTCTCGGCATTGTTGGGCACCTTCAGGGCATTACATCAGAGGTATTTGATCATTTTCTTCAGGGTTTACTTCAGTTCTCAGGTCTCACAGGCTGTAAACAAGATTGGGGCAGCCACCATTGAAGCTTCCTTGCTTCATATCTCACTTGTCTTTGAACAAGACTTAATGGAGCTTGTTTGAGGCCTTCCTTGGCTTTAACTGGACCCCTCCGAAGCTTAGCCACCATTTTTTGCAGCCCCAAGACCAGCATTTACAGTTGGCAGAATCACGCAGCCCTCCCATATGTGTCTTCAGCATTGATAGTCACAACAACAGCTCTCCCCCTCCATTGGCACTTGGAAAGGCTCCATTTCGGGCATATGAACATGCTTTGATGCTTGGTTTTGATGGTTGATGTGTTGGCATGGCATTTGGACTGATTTAACACTATTTTGGGACTGTCATAACAGTCCACAGGTAGTTTATGATGGTGTTACACTGACATTTGATGCTACAACTTCTTTGGCATTGTCATTTGATGCCCGGTTGGTCCCGTTTGATGCTCGGATGTTAGGGGAATGTATGCCTATTGTTTGGAAACCATTTGGAGCTGATTTTGGTGCTGAAATTCTCAGTTTTGAAATCACTGCTGTACACAGTTGGGCTGAAGTCATTTTTCTCATGTATACTTATGCCTATGCTTTTCGGGCTATGTTTCAGAGATATATGGTGATGTATTGACACTTGGGGCTCAACATAGAGCTTGGTTTTGATTCGGGATCGTTGGTTGAGCTTGAGCTCACTTTGGAAAGCATTTGGATGCTCTGTCTTGGATGTACTTATGGCATGTATGTTGCTTATGTCTGACCGGTCTTGACATGCTTAGCCTATGCCATTACTACATGCTAGTTACATTGTTTGGAGCCTATTGCTACTGGAGCTCGGTCTTGGCTTGACCTTGGATTCTCGGAGCTTACTTGAGCTATTTCTTGGCCTGCCAGAGTTGTATCTTGGGATGCACTTGATGTCTTACATGCTTATGGATGCTACATACGAATGCTCTACCGCCTACATGTTCGGGATGTACTATTGATGTATTGTCTTGGACTTATGTCACTGGCACTGGGTCTTGCCTTGGCTTGAGCTCTTGAGCTTGTACATACGGCTTTTGTGCTAGTGGGAGCATTCCTAAATGCTTATCAGACATTGAGCAGGTGGTACTTTTATGCATTGAGCCGTTACATGCTATTGAGCAGTTACAGACACTTGAGACTTTGGGACTTCTTACCTTTTGGGATGATACATCATATGTCTTGGTTCACTGTATGCTTATGAGCTAAGTCTCAGTTTTGGATCCATATCTTTGTGAACTGACACCTACTTATGTCAAGTTTTGGTAGTGGCAGGAACACTTTGCCCCGTTGCCTGGGGGGTGTGCCTACTCATTGGCAGATATTTGTATGACCTACTTGGGTGTTGGATTCATGCTTATCAACCGTCATATGCTTAGGTATGCCCGCATGATGCCAACTTTGGTGTTGGCAGTATCTTATTGCCTTGGGATCCGATTTTGGCACTGTTAGCTCTCTTTTACTGAAATCTGAAATTTATTACAGCAAGCATATATGTATGGGCTGACATAGATTTTTCATGCTGAAACACTCTAAGATGATGTACTTTCACTAGTACTTGGTGGGCAGCAACTTTGGTTCCACTTTCTTCGCCATTTTCCTCGATTTTGGTGATTTTTTTTGTCATTTTCTACAGTAAACAGCAAGTAGTTTTGAACTATCTATAGTCTTCCAGCCTGCATTATGGCGAGTTCGTCCACTGATCATGCTATTTTCAACATCACTAAGCTTGATGGTACGAATTACTCTTATTGGAAGAGCCGGATTTGGCAGGTGTTGGTGCAGAAATCGCATATCAAACCTTTGAGGTTAAGCGGGCATCTGCTTGCAACTATGCTAGATGAGAAATGGCTTGAGCTTGATGAGTTATGCAAGTCCACTATTGTATTGTCTCTCACAGAACAAGTTCACTATAATGTCTTTGAGGAAGAACAGAGTGCATGGCAGTTGTGGGAAAAGATAAAAAATCTCTATGACAAGAAAAGTCCAGCGAGTCAGATGTATTGGCTGAAGCAGCTTATGGATCTGCGCATGAAGGAGAATGTGACTATGTCTACTCACTTGAGCCGGTTCCATGCTATACTCAAGAACTTGACTTCGCAAGACATCACTTTTGCAGAGGATGTCACTCCTCTTTTCTTGCTTGGTACTCTTAATGAGTCATGGGATGTATTCCGCACTACATTATGTGCCTCTATTGCTACCTTGAAATTATCTGATGTTGAGAGTGCTCTTCTGTAGGAAGAGGTTAACCGTAAGAATTTGGATGCCTCTCCTGTGTCTCATGCTATGACAGTTAGAGGCAGGAATGATGGATATGGAAAGCATGGCAGTGGTAGTGGCCGTGGACGGAATTCTCAGAAATCTCGGTCCAAGTCTCGTGGAAAGTCACGTAGCAAATCCCGTGGCAGAAATGCAGATGTTACTTGTCACCATTGTGGGAAAAAGGGCCATATTAGGCCACAATGCCATGAATTGCGCAATGAAAGGTGCAAAGATAAGGGAAAAAACAAAGTGCAAGATAAGTCTTTTGATCGCAGCATAGTACCTACAAAGTCCAGTGTTAAAATTGAAGAGATCAATGTTATGCAGCCTGAGAATATTGATGATGATGATTATATCCTAGCAGCTTATTCTAGTGCTTCGCAGATGACAGAGATACACTCTATGTATGCATAGTGTTGGCTCTTGGACTTAGGTGCGTCCTTTCATGTGACACCTTGCCGAGAGTGGTTTCATTCATACCGTACTGTTTCGGGTTTTGTGCGCTTGGGTGATGATAGCTCTCTTGATATTGTGGGCTTTGGTGATGTTAGGCTGCAGTTTCCTTCTAGCAGGAGTTTTGTTATGTAGGATGTACGTTATGTACCTGCTTTGACACGCAATCTCATGTCAGCTGGACAGCTTAATGATGCAGGATATCATGTATGTTTTGGAGACTCTGCATGGAAGATCACTCGTGGCAGACTTGTGATTGCGAGAGGTGCCAAGGCTGGCAGTCTCTACCCCATGATTGTATCAACTTCTTCCCTTGATCATGTTTTATATCTGTGGGTTCTATCCCACATGTATCTCTTTGGCATGCTCGTTTGGGCCATATGTCTTTGAAGGGAATGAAAATGCTTTCTGGTTTGCAGTACTTACCACCCCTTGATTATGGATGTTTTGATTCATGTGAGCATTGTCTTTATGGTAGGCAGACACGTCTACGCATAAGAAGTCTGGTAGGCCACGCATGAGTGAGCCCTTGGCATTGGTACATTCGGATATCTATGGACCCATGCCTTGTAAATCTATGGGTGGTGCAAAGTATTTTGTTATGTTCATAGATGATTTTTCACGAAAAGTTTGGGCTTATCCCATTAAGCTGAAATCCGATGTCTTGGCTGTGTTTCAGAGACGGCTTGCATTGGTTGAGAACCACTCTGTGTATAGGCTAAAATGCCTAAGGACAGATAATGAGGGTGAGTATGTCTCACGTGCTTTTGAGCAGTTATGTGATGAGAGGGGTATTAAGCATCAGTTGACCGCCCCCTACACCCCCCCCAGAATGGTTTGGCTGAGTGGATGAATAGAACCATCCAGGAGCGTGTACGCAGTATGCTTAGCCATGCAGGCCTACCATAGAGCTTTTGGACTGAGGCAGTTAGTACAGTTGTGCATGTCATAAACAGATCACCCTCTAGTGGTTTGGATTTCCAGGTTGCAAAGGAGGTATGGAGTGGAAAACCTCCCTCTTATGTGCATCTCCGTGTCTTTGGATGTGAGGCATTTTGCCATGTGCCCAGGGACAAGAGAAGTAAGCTGGATCCCAAGAGTGTCAAATGCATTTTCCTTGGTTATGGGGATACAAGCGAGATGGGTTACCGTCTCTGGGATCCGCAGGCATGGAAAGTCATCCGCAGTCATGATGTAGTCTTCCATGAAGACAAAATGCATAGGCAGCCTGAGAGAATTGTTGAGATCTACAGGGTCATATTTCAGGAGGAGCTGAGAGCTCCCGCACAGCCAGTTGGACAGCCTATAGCTGCAACAGATGCTCATGGTCAGGGTGTTGGACAGGCAGCAGAGCCTGACGTGAGACGGTCTACTAGAGACAGACGTCCACCTGATAGATTTCAGCCCTCGATGCATTATGTCTTGGTTACAGATGCAGGAGAGCCTTTCACCTATGATGAGGCTATGCGCAGGGGTGACAGTCACTCCTGGGAGAGGGCTATGCAGTCCGAGATAGAGTCCTTGCATAAGAATGACACTTGGGATTTGGTTTCCTTGCCTACGGGCAAGAAGGCTTTGCCATGCAAGTGGGTGTACAAGCTAAAAAGTACCCCTAGACACCCCAAGCCAGCATACAAGGCTAGATTGGTAGCAAAGAGTTTTAAGCAGGAGTATGGTGTGGACTTTGACGAGGTCTTTTCTCCTATGGTTAAGATGACCACTCTGCGCTTAGTCTTGGCTTTGGTTGCTTAGCTTGACTTGGATTTATACCAGATGGATGTCAAGACGGCTTTCTTACATGGGGGGGACTTGCATGATGAGATTTATATGGAGCCGCCTAAGGGCTTTGCAAAACTTGGCAGGCAGCACCTAGTGTGCAAGTTGAAGAAAAGTCTTTATGGCTTGAAATAGGCACCTAGGGAGTGGTATCATAAGTTTGATGCCTTTATGCAGTCACAAGGCTACAACTGGAGTGCTATGGATCTGTGTCTTTACACGAAGAAAGCCCGTGATGGTTCTTTATTGATTTTGGTACTCTATGTGGATGATATGCTGATAGCAGGGAAATCTCATGATGAGCTAGATGCTCTTAAGGCTCAACTCAAGAAGAGCTTTGAGATGAAAGATCTGGGACATGCCGCTCACATACTTGGTATGCGCATTAGAAGCGACAGGCATCAGGGACTCCTCTACTTGTCACAGAGGGAGTACATTCATAAAGTCCTTGAGCGCTTCCACATGTAGGACGCAAAGCCTATTGGTTGTCCATTGCCTTCTTATGTGAAGGTATCATAGGCTGATTGTCCGACAGATGAGCAGATGGCCGAGATGGCCAAGATTCCCTATGCATCCATAGTGGGCAGTCTTATGTATGCCATGATAGCAACTCGTCCAGATATTGCCTTTGCAATTGGTGTTATGGCACGCTATATGGCCACACCTGGCAAGAACCATTGGGATGTCATGAAGGGTATCATGAGGTACCTGAAGGGCACTGCAGATATGTGCATATGCTATGATAGCTAGGATACAAGAGTCGTGGGGTACACCGACTCTGATTATGCAGGACATGCATATAGTAGGAAGTCCACTTTCGGCTATGTATTCACCTATGCTGGAGGTGCTGTTGCTTGGATGTCCAGGGTGCAGAAATGCACGGCCCTTTCTACTATAAAGGTCGAGTATGTTGCAGCCACTGAGGCTTGCAAGGAGGCCATTTGGTTGGGTCATTTAGTTGCTGACCTTGGTATTGATGCTATCCCTACACTGCATTTGGATTCTATGAGTGCTATTCAGTTAGCCAAGAATCCGGTCTTCCATGCAAAGATGAAACACATTGAGGTGAGGTATCACTTCATACGTGGGGTCATTGAGGACAAGTCTGTTGATCTTGTCAAGATCTCGACTGACCAAAATCTTGCAGATCTACTCACGAAAAGCCTCTCTACAGAGCGCTTTGCCTTCCTCAGGAGGTTGATGGGTGTGGGATGAGATGACGTCTTTCCTCATCCTGTTGTACATGTGTACATGTTGTACTGTCTTTTTTCTTTTTCTTTTCACTCCTCACTGGGGCAGATTTTCCTTTAAGTGGGAGGTTGTTGAGGGTAAAGGCGCCTCTGCCTAGTTGCCCGTGTATTACTACACTGACAGTCACTGCCAGTGCACACTGCAGGTGGCGGGCGCCCATCACCGCCACTTTATTCTTTATTCTTTTAGTGACAATTTGAATAAAGGAAGGCCCGGTCACACATTGTGACTAGTGGAGTTCCCATTTCTAGTCTCTCCCTTTCTTGCTCTTGCTCTCCCGCCATAGCTCTCGAGTCCAACCTTCGATCCGTCGCTCCCTTTCATTCTACCTAGCCGCCCATGTATTACTACACTGATAGTACCTGCCACTGCACACTGCAAGTGGTAGGTGCCTTTATTCTTTATTCTTTCAGTGATAGTTTGAATAAAGAAAGGCCCAATCACACATTGTGACTGTTGGAGTTTCCATTTGGTCTCTCTCTCTTTCTTGCTCTTGCTCTCTTGCCATAGCTCCTCCAAGAAAGCTTCGACTCACCTTTCAACTAGTATCAAAACATGGATTCATGACTACTTGAGCTTGGTTCGTGGCATCTTCAACTTCCTATTGAATCCCTACATTCATTGGGTCTCCTTCCCGGTACCCATGGCCAACTCTCTCGAGCTTCCGTCACTCCCTGGCTTCCCGAGCACCTACCCGGCCCCTTTGGGCACCCTCAGGGCATTGCATCAGAGGATTTTCTTCATTTTCTTCAAGTTTTCATTGAAGTTCACAAGTACAGCAGGTTTTGCAAGAGCAGGGGTAGCCATAGCTCCCACCATTGGAGCTTGTTCATACCATATCTTGCATGAAGTCTTTGTAGGCTATCTTGGGCTTGCACTAGGCCTCCCTTGGCTCATGATTGAGCCCCCTTTCACCTTTTATAGCCTTACTAGAAGTAGTAAAAGCCACCAACTTTCTTGCTTGACATTTATGGCTGAAAAGTCATTGATGATGATTGACTGATTGCTTGACATTTATGGCTGAGATTTACCAAGCAGTAGAACACATTGATGATTGACCGATTGTTGGGGAATTGAAGACATATGTTTTGCCATGATCTTGGACTGATTTTTGGGCTGAAAAATCTTAGTTTTGAACAATAAATCACTATTGTACAACAGTGGGCTGAAGCCTATTACTTCATGTTTGCTTATGCCTCTTGGAATCGGGACATGCTTTGGAGATGTACTTTGATGTATTGATCATCGGGAATCGACTTTGAGCTTGATATTGCTTCGGATAATTAGTTGAGATTGAGCTCACTTTGCATAACATTTGGATCTCCATCTTTGATGTACTTATGGCATGTACTTCACTTATGTCTAACCGGTCTTGACATGCTTGGCCTATGCCACTACTACATGCCTGTTACATTGCCTGGAGTTGGATGCTACTGAGCCTTGCTTTGGCTTGCCCGGAGCTTACTTTGGCTATTTCTTGGCTTGCCAGAGTTACAGTTTGGATGTACTTGATGTCTATGGATGCTATGTATGGATGCTACAAAGCCTATATGCTCGAGATGTCTCATTGATGCTTGATCTTGGACATTTGTCACTGGTGCACTCTTACATGCTTTGTTCGAGCTTTCTTGCTTGATTTATGGCTTTTGTACTAGTGGGAGTGTCTTGATATGCTTGATAGACATAGAGTAGGTGGGTTTATGCTACTTGAGCATTCGGATACTTGAGACTGGGATCTTCACTTGGATGTTGCATGGTTGATATGTTGTGGTCCTCACAAATGTACTTGGGCCGATTTGGGCTTTGCACTCCCTGAGCATACACCTATTTGTGTCAGGTCCTAGCAGTGTTGTGTACACTTTGCTCTATTACACACGGGATGTGTCGACTTACTGACAGATTCATTTGACATGCTTGGGTGTTTGCCCGATGTCCGTATGACTGTCACTTGCTGATTTATGCCTACTTGATGTTGGTTATGCTTTGATAGTCAGTGGTTGACTTGGTGCATTCATTTTGCCTACAGTTTGCTCTCATTATACATGGTTGTAATTTATTACAACAAGCAATTATGCATTGACTGTGATGTATTTTTCATGCCGAATCATCCTGATTTTATGTACTTTTGATGGTACTTGGTGGGCAGCATCATTCACTTTTAGTTCATGGTCACTTTGTCTTGGTTTTGGTGGTATTTTGGCTATTTACATAAAAAAACAGCAAGCAATTTTGAATTTTCTGCACCGTTTTGGATTACAATATGGCATCTTCTTCCACTGACAATGCTATCTTCAACATCACTAAGCTTGATGGTACGAATTAGGCATATTGGAAGAGCCAAGTTTGGTAGGTATTGGTGCAAAAATCGCATATCAAACCATTAAGGTTGCATGGAGAGCAGCCTGAAACTATGATTGGTGAAGAATGGATGGAGCTTAATGAGTTATGCAAGTCTACCCTCATCTTGTCTCTCACTGAATAGGTGCATTACAATGTGGTTGAGGAAGCACAGAGTGCTTGGCAACTTTGGGATAAGATCAAGAACCTCTATGACAAGAAAAGTCCAACAAGTCAAATGTATTGGCTGAAGCAACTTATGGATCTATGCATGAAGGAGAATATGACAATGACTGCTCATTTGAGCCAGTTCCATGCTATCCTCAAGAATTTGACTTTGCAAAGCATTACCTTTAATGATGAGGTTACTCCATTGTTTTTGCTTGGGACTCTAAGTGAGTCATGGGATGTATTCCACACTGCCTGGTGATGGAAAGAATGGACGTGGCAGAGACTCATAGAATTCTAGGTCTAAGTCACATGGTAAGTCGTGCAGCAAGTCTCCTGGGAGAAATGCTAATGTGACATGTCATCATTGCATCAAGAAGGATTATATACGCCCACAATATCATGAGTTGCGCAGCGCAAAGAGAAGAGGAAAGACAAAGTACAAGAAAAGTCCTTTGATTGTAGCATGGTGCCTACGAAATCCATTGTGAAAATCGAGGAAATAAATATCATGCAGACTGAGGACTCTGATGGGGAGTACATACTTGCAGCTAATTCTTGTGATATTATGCCATTGACCGAGGTTCACTCTATATATGCGCAATGCTGGCTTTTGGATTCTAGTGCTTCATTTCATGTTACTCCATGCTGTGAGTGTCAATTGGCTTGGGTGATGACAGGTCACTTGCTATTGTTGGCATTGGGGATGTACAACTGCAATTCTCTACTTGCATTACTTTTCTATTACAGGATGTATGTCATGTACCTGCACTTACACATAGTCTTATGTCTGCAGGGCAATTTGATGATGTTGGGTTTCATGTCTCTTTTGGGGATTCTGCCTAGAAGATCATATGTGGCAGACTTGTGCTTGTTAGAGGTGCCAAGGCCGGTAGCCTCTATCCTCTTGTAGTTGATGGATCCTCTATTGATCATGTTTTGTATGTGGGTTCCATCCCACATGTATATGTCCTTGAAGGGAATGAAAATGCTTTCTAGTTTATAGTACTTACCGCCGCTTGACTATGCATGTTTTGATTCATGTGAGTATTGTCTTTATGGTAAACAAACTAGGAATATGCATAAGAACTCTGGTAGGACATGCATGAGTGAGCCCTTGGCATTGGTACATTTAGATGTCTGTGGGTCCATGCCCTATCAATCTATGGGTGGTGCAAAGTATTTTGTGACGTTTATTGACGATTTTTCACGTAAAGTCTCGCCTTATCCCGTTAAGCTTAAGTCAAATGTCTTGGCTGTGTTTCAGAGATGGCTCACATTGGTTGAGAACCAGACTGGGCATAGGATGAAATGCCTTAGGACTGGCAATGGGGGAGAATATGTGTCACGTACCTTTAAGCAGCTCTGTGATGAGAGGGGTATTAACCGTCAGTTGACCACTCCCTATACCCCACTCCAGAATGGTTTAGCTAAGTGGATGAATAGAACCATCTAGGAGCGTGTACGTAGTATGCCTAGCCATGCAGGCCTACCATAGAGCTTTTAGACTGAGGTAGTCAGTATAGCTATGCATATCATAAATAGATCATCTTCCAATGGTTTGGATTTCTAGGTTGCAGAGGAGGTATGGATTGGAAAACCTCCATCTTATGTGCATCTATGTGTCTTTGGATGTGAGGAATTCTACCATGTGCCCAAGGACAAACATAGTAAACTGGATCCTAAGAGTGTCAAATGCATTTTCCTTGGCTATGGAGATGCAAGTGAGACGGGTTACCGCCTCTGGGATCCGCATGTGCGAAAAGTCATCCACAACCATGATGTAGTCTTCCATGAAGACAAGATGCATAGGCAGCCTGAGAAGGTGGTAGAGATATGTAGGATTATATCCCAAGAGGAGCCACGTGCTCCAATACAGCTTGCACAGCTAGATGGTTATCCTACAGCATCAATTGGTACACATGGCCACGATGTTGGATAGGTAATAGAGCATGGTCTATTAGAGATAGACATCCACCTGATAGATTTGAGCCCTCGATGCATTATGTATTGGTTATATTGAGGTAAAAGGCCTCTGGGCTTGCCCGTGTACACTATGACCTCCCATTCTTTATTCATATATGTGCAATAAGGCTGTCGGTTCAATTGGACAACACTTACATTGTGTGTGCTCTTCTCTCCTGCATCTTCCTCTTCTCCTTCTCCACTGCTATTGCATCCCCTTCAACTGGTATTAGAGCTTTGGATCAGAGCTTGATCGTGGAGCTTGGCCCCGGCATTACTTCAGCCAGATTGAAGACCTAGAGCTTGGAGCTTCAATGCCAACCATGGCTTCTTCCCCTCAATGTAAGATTTCATCTCTCGCCTCTCCCTGGCCCTCATAGGCTCTTTGCAGGTGTTCCTTGGCTTTATTGGGCACCTTGTATGCTCCCATTTTCCCCCTTATCCTCAACATAACCAGTAGGCCCCACAGTAGTAGCTCACGTTTTTTACTCCTGTTACAAAATCTGGCTTTAAAATCCCTTTTTTTCTCATATATCGAGCATTCGGAACCCGATTTAGGCAAGGTAAGAGTCTAACTTGGGGTTTTGGCACGCTCCGGATGCAATGACAATGTCACATCTACCAAATTCTAATCACAAAATTTTATGTAATAGATCTTAGTTGATTTACATCAAGAAAATGACATGCCCTTAGCTTATGTGATGCTCCCGAGGCTTGGTATTTGATGCCCATATGCTTTGGGGATGTTTGCCCAATGTCTTGAGATGCTTTGTGATGCCAGGAGGCATATTTCACGGTGGATTCCATGCCAGGGTGAATTTCGTAAGGTTTTACGGTAGATTCCGTAAACTTTGATGATCGGGGCTCATACACAAAGTGGATTCTTTGTGCGAGAAGTTGATGGGGACGCCTGTCCTTTTCGGGCGTTTCATTAATTTAGTGTGTACATGGGTGATTCCATAGCGGGTGATTCCGCAAAATGCATATTAAATTAATAAATGTTTATGAGTTTAGAGTGCGCACTCGTAATAAATTAAGGTTAGGATTTATTTCTAACCAGTTGATTTATTTATATAGCTGAAGACTGCTAGGTATTCACTTTTGTCGGTTTAATTGTATTATTTTACTAACGATTGTGAATGCTTCAGTTGATGTGTAGAGATAGCAGCAGTGGCGGAGGAAAGCATTGGAGTTTAGCAAGTATTCGACCTATGGATTATATTTTGATAGGCGCCACGCCTATATTTTGTTATGTCTATTGAGGCATCGATTATTTATCATTATTTTGTATGCGCCTATACGGACGGATATGTTATTTCTATTTGGACATTGTGTTGGGCGTGCCAGACTCTTTGGGCACCGTCCATTAGCTTTATTCCTATTTTTGTAAAAGCAAACTCAAAAGCTAAAAGCTTGATATATTTTTGTAAATTGGGCTATTATTGAGCATGAAGAAGAAATATACATAAAATACATGCTTTGTGAAGCGCTTACACAAGGCATGGGGGGAAGATTGAACCCAATTGGTCTTTTGGCTCTTGTCGTTCATGCTTTTACCTTGTAACTTGTGCAAAAAGTAGAGTTCATTGTTCTTGGGGACCTTCTGGGATTCACTACGTGAGCATACAGCGACCGATTTGCGCACCAGTGGTATCAGAGCGGAGCTGAGATCAAGAGCTTCCAATCGCTACCCATCTCGTGCGAAGGCGGAGCTCCTGGAACGATCGGGCTCTACGGTCAATCTCGTCGCGAACCATCAATACAGGCAGACTTCTGGCGATCAAGAACCCTTGTTTCTGTCATCAAATCGCGAAGGACTAGGCTGTACAGGCGGAGGACCACTCCTTCATCTCCATCAACAAGTCGTGGGCAAACAGTGAGAAACTCCATATCTTATCTTTTGAAAAGTTTAATCCTAAAGCTTCATAAGCTTTAAAAGAAGCTTATAATCCTCAAAATCATCATCGAGGTCTCAGAGGGGCCTCCGAATTTTTCGGGCGGCGAAAAAAACGGCCCTCCCCCCACGAATCTGTGCCGTTTTTCTGAAACCCCCCCCCCCTCCAAAGCTTAAGCAATTAAGCTTAATCTATTAAGCTTTAATCAAGTAAGACAAGTCACCTCTGGTCAACAACTCCAGGTCTCACACCTCAGAAATCAAGTTCTGCAAGTAATCTGTGATCAAGTTCTGCAAATTCACTAAGTCGACTAAGTTTTGCAAGTCTGCAACTCTGCAAGTCACATAAGTGTGCAACTCTGCAAGTCAGACTAGTCAACTGGAGTCAGAACTGACTTGTGCTCAAAACTCTTAGAAGGGTTGTTCCTGCGCAAAAACTCCGAACTGCAAACTTGTTCGTTGGAAGGTATTCTATACATACCCAGGTTTGCTGAAGCATTTTCAGCATATGAAGAAGGAAAAATCGCAAATTTTCTGAAGATTGAGAAAGAAATACCCAAAAACACAAAAGCCTTGTAACCCCGAATTTGAGCTACGCTCATCCCGCTAACCTGATTTTGAGTGAGAAAGGTCTTTTGAGTTTTACAGGATGACAGAACCACATATGGATGATCTTATGGCTGAAGACGACCTACCTGAGCCTACGATGGAGCAAAAGCTGGACTTAATCATTATGCAATTGGAAGAAGAATGAAGGGCTAGGTAAGCATTGCAAGCACAATTGGCAAAATTACAAAGAGCGTCTACCGACAAAGAAGAACCTCAAGCTGAAGATCTGATTCGACAAACCATCGATGCCACCCTTGAAGCTCAAACCATTCGCAAGGAATCAAAGATAAGTAAACGAAGTTTCAAATTTCATACTTTCAATGGCATACGAGAAGGAAAGACTGTTCTAAAATTCATTAGTCAGTTTGATGACTATTTTCATGAGGAAACTTATGCAGAAAAAGATAAAATCAAGTGTGTTACTAATCATTTGGTGGACAGAGCATCACTTTGGTGGACTGTAGTACGCAAGAGCATAGAATGTCCTGCTACTTGGGAAGATTTCAAGAAGAAGTTCATGCAGAATTTCCTTCCACCGCAATTTCATGAGAAAGCTATCAAGCAATGGGATCTACTCCAGCAATGGGATCGTGAGCCTATACCTTAGTATACAGAGTGTTTTTGGAATGCACTCCTCCAGCTACGCATGCTTGAAGACGTACCAGAGACGACACATAAGCGGAAGTATATGTCTGGACTCCTTGGGCATTACTATGCTGAAGTTAACATGTTCAAGCCTGCTACTCTTGAAGACACCATTTCACTAGCTCACAACACTGAAGATAAGCTACGCGGTAGAGACAGACGACCACAGCAATTCCAAGTCAATGGTAATTATGGATCTAAACAATTCAATTCCAATTTTAGAAGATTTAATCCAGGTCATTTCTCTTCATCATCTTTCCGCAAGAATTGGGCTAAACCACCTGCATTACCATCCAATGTCAATCAAAACCCTAAGCCTATTCCACAGCCAAATCCAAATGTACCTAGACTTCCCACCATTGCAAATAATGTAACCAAAGCCAAGCCAATAGTATGCTATAAATGCCACCAGCCTGGACATCTCGCAGCAAATTGTCATTCAAAGAAGCCACCAGCTCATATCAACTATCTTGGAGCCATGGATGAAGACGAACATGAGGATATGCCTGATTTCACTGAAGATGAGGACGACACTATTACTACTTCCGATACTTTACCAGGTATGCCTACTCCACATTCATTATTGACTATGAAATGCTTGGTGCATGGAAAGGAAAAGACTATTTTGCATGATGACGGTAGTACTCATGATTTTATTTCAGCAAAATTGGTAAAGGAATTGAAATTACAGACTGTACCTACGCATTATCGCATAAAAGCTGCATTTTTAGGCACTAGGTGTAATGGTACACAAGAAGTGCAAGAATTAGAGATTCAAATTGGTTCATACACTGAAAGAAGAAATTTCTTAGTTGTTCCATTACAGTCTAGTGACATTATTTTAGGTATGCCTTGGCAACAGCAGCATAATCCAGATATAGATTATTCCACACACACAATGAATATTAATTTTCAAGGAAAATCTATTACATTATATGATATGCATGCATCTAATGTTTTTCCACTGCTTTTGCATACTCAAGCTAAACGTGCATTACGCAAGAGTAGTAAATCCTATCTCATTTGGGTGAATGAATTGCAAGTAAAGGAAAATCATATGCACCCTAGGCATAAGGAATTTCTTGCATATTTTAAGGACTGTTTTGCAGAAGACCTACCACCAGGTTTACCTTCTTCACGTCCAGAAGACCATAAGATAGATTTGATCCCTGGCACACAACCACCTTGCAAAGCACCATATAGGCATAACCAGATAGAGCAAAAAGAAATTCAGAGTCAAGTTGAGGAATTACTACATAGAGGTTTGATTCGACCTAGCAATTCTCCATTCGGTGCACCTGTATTTTAGTCAAGAAAAAGAATAATACTTATCGTATGTATATTGACTATCGAGCTTTAAATAAGATCACTGTAAAGAATAGGTATCCTATTCCTAGAGTTGATGACCTTATGGACAAATTGCAAGGATCTTCTATATTTAGTAAAATTGACCTTAAGTTTGGTTATCATCACAGGTGAGGCTAGATAAATCTGACATATTCAAGACTGCATTTAGAACACAGTTTGGTCATTACGAATTTTTAGTCATGCCATTCGGATTGACTAATGCACCTGCTACCTTTAGTAGAATGATGAATCGTATCTTTTTGAAATATCAGTATTGTGTAATTGTTTTCTTTGATGATATTTTGGTGTTTAGTCAAAAAGAGAAAGAACATTATGAGCATTTGTCATTGGTTTTTCAGTTATTGAAAGAAAATCAATTGTATGCAAATCCTGAAAAGAGTGAATTCTTTAAGACAGAAATTGAGTATTTAGGTCATATTGTATCATCTGATGGAATTAAAGTTGATCCTAAGAAAATTGATGCAATATTGAATTGGCATGTTCCTAAAAACGTGCATGAGTTACGCTCATTCCTTGGTCTTGCTAGTTTCTATAGGAAGTTTGTACGTAATTTTTCATTACTTGCTTTACCATTAACCAAACTTCTGAAGAAAGGAATAGTTTATCAATGGACCGAAAATCAACAAAAATCCTTTGACTTATTGAAACATGCATTAACCAATGCCCCTGTTTTACAGTTGCCTGACTTTAATAGACCATTCTTTCTAGTAGTGACCGATGCTAGTGGATCATAAATAGGAGCCGTACTTATGCAAGACAATCATCCTATAGCATATTCTAGTTGTAAGCTGAAACCCTCTGAGCTGAAATATTCCACATATGGCAAAGAACTATTAGCAGTTGTACAAGCATTAAGACAGTGGAAACACTACTTAATGGGTTCAGAATTTATGATAAAGACAGATCAGCAAAGTATTAGACATTTACTTAGCCAACCTCAAATTTCTGACCGCCATATCAAATGGGCTTCCTTTATTCAAAGTTTTCATCCTATCATTCAATACCAACCTGGAAAAGAAAATGTAGTGGCTGATGCATTGAGTAGAAGACCTGCCATTCATAATATTTCTGTCATATCTTTTGATTCTTTGATTGCTATGAAAGATACATATCACCAGGATATTACTTTTCATTCTGATTGGAATAAATTAGTTCAAAACAATTTCATTCCTGTTGATTCATTGTCATATAATGATGGATTTTTGTTTTATGAAAAGAGACTGTGTGTTACCATTCCATTCCGATCTTTTGTTTTGAATGAAATTCATTGTCCCCCATATCAAGGTCATAGAGGTATCATATCTACATTACGTATGTTAACTGAAGATTTTTATTGGCCACATATGGATGCTGATGTATCTAACTTCGTTTCTGAATGTTTGATTTGTCAAAGAGTTAAGAGACATCATGGTAAACAGTATGGATTACTTATGCCTTTGTCTATTCCATCTAAACCTTGGGAACAAATTTCTATGGATTTCATTATTGGTTTACCTAATACTAAATCTAACCATGATATGATTTGGACAGTTGTAGATAGATTTAGTAAACAAGCATATTTCATTCCATGTAAGAAAACTTTAACAGCATCACAAGCAGCACAATTGTTTTTTAAAACTGTTTTTACTAACCATGGATTGCCAAAAGTGATTATTTCAGATCGTGATTCTAGATTTTGTAACAACTTTTGGATTACCCTGTTTACTAACCTAGGCACAAAGATTGATTTCTCATCTGCATTTCATCCAGAAACTAATGGACAAACATAAGCCACAAATAGCACCATTCTAGATCTTTTACGTGCATATACTATCTCTAAACCTCATGCATGGGACACTCATTTGCATTTATTACAGTTTGCATATAACAATACACCGCACACATCTACAAAGAAAGCACCGTTTGAAGTCATTTATGGATATAGATTATCTGCACCTGTTGCATCTTTGTCTAATAGAATTCAGAGTGCTGATGATATTGCTAGTATGCATAACAGTATATTTGATGAAGTTAAAGATATGATTGCTAAAGCCCAGCAATCATATACCAAACAAGCCAACAAGAAAAGACAAGCCATGAATTTCAAAGTTAATGATTATGTTTGGCTGAGAATAGAAAAACATAGACTGCAAAGTGTAGATAGACATCCAGTTGTCAAATTAGCTCCCAGATTCTATGGACCATTTAGAATCATTCATAAAATTAATGATAATGCATTCAAGTTAGAATTACCATCTCATTGGAAAATTCACAATACATTTCACATTAGTTTATTGAGACCATTTAGAGGCCAATTACCGGTACACCCTGTTTATGAAAACCCACCTTTATTAGAGGAAGAGACTGAAATACTTGAACCAGAAGCTATCATAGACACTGACTTTATGACCACTAGAACTGGCCGAAGGTATTCTAGTTATCTAGTTAAATTTAAGAACCATCCTGTAGAGGAAGCACAATGGATGCACGCTAGAGACTTAAATGCTTTCCCCACTCTGTTAGCTCCACATTGAGCTAATAGCAATTGAGGTCAATTGCTATCCCACCCCGGGGGTATGATGCCAGGAGGCATATTTCACGGTGGATTCTGTGAGGTTTTACAGTGGATTCCGTAAACTTTGATGACCGGGGCTCATACACAAAGTGGATTCTTTGTGCGAGAAGTTGATGGGGACGCCTGTCCTTTTCGGGCGTTTCATTAATTTAGTGTGTACATGGGTGATTCCATAGCGGGTGATTCCGCAAAATGCATATTAAATTAATAAACGTTTATGAGTTTAGAGTGCGCACTCGTAATAAATTAAGGTTAGGATTTATTTCTAACCAGTTGATTTATTTATGTAGCTGAAGACTGCTAGGTATTCACTTTTGTCGGTTTAATTGTATTATTTTACTAACGATTGTGACTGCTTCAGTTGATGTGTAGAGATAGCAGCAGTGGCAGAGGAAAGCATTGGAGTTTAGCAAGTATTCGGCGACCTATGGATTATATTTTGATAGGCGCCACGCCTATATTTTGTTATGTCTATTGAGGCATCGATTATTTATCATTATTTTGTATGCGCCTATACACACAGATATGTTATTTCTATTTGGACATTGTGTTGGGCGTGCCAAACTCTTTGGGCACCGTCCATTAACTTTATTCCTATTTTTGTAAAAGCAAACTCAAAAGCTAAAAGCTTGATATATTTTTGTAAATTGGGCTATTATTGAGCATGAAGAAGAAATATACATAAAATACATGCTTTGTGAAGCGCTCACACAAGGCATGGGGGGAAGATTGAACCCAATTGGTCTTTTGGCTCTTGTCGTTCATGCTTTTACCTTGTAAATTGTGCAAAAAGTAGAGTTCATTGTTCTTGGGGACCTTCCGGGATTCACTACGTGAGCATACAGCGACTGATCTGCGTACCACTTTGGGACTTGATTTGAGCTTCCATAGCTCGATTTATGCAGGGATTTACTCCTATACATTGTTTAGATAGCAAGGTTTTATCAGGGATGGCTTATACATAATGCTCTTTGTTGACATTCGGGTGTCTTGTTGGATGTATTGATGCTTGGTCATCATGGTTTATGCCTGGATATGCTATTTCAGAGCTATTGAGCCTTGATTTGAATGCATACACTTTGTTCTTGGTTGGGATTCATACTACCTTGGTTGACATGTTATTTTACCTCCAGTTTTGTTATGCCTATGGTCTACGGGTACTCCCGACTACTCAGGATGATATGTTGATGTATCTGGATGATGCCATTTTGATGTTTATGCTCCCGAATGCTTGTTGAGAAAAGAGTAGAGCTCAATTCTTGTTCATTGTCATTTTCTTTGCAATGAGAATTTTGTGGAGCAGTTTGCATTTGGTTGGCTTATCACTTATGCAGCTTGGATGCTATTTGTTCCTTAATGCCCCGATTATGGATCTTGGATTTACTTGGATGCATATACATGTTTTGAGCAATGCTTGCTCCATTGTCTTGGCAGTTGGTTATTGAGATTTCATTGCTCATTGATGCTTGGTTCTTTGCGGGTTACTCCTTGATCACTAGACTTCTTGACAATTCTTGGGTTTAGTAGTTATGGCTTTGTTGCTTCTGTGTTGCCTAGCTTCTATGCTAGTTGGGTTGCTTTTGCCCATACATGTCAGAGAGCAGTTGCTCTTGTTGCTTACTCGGCTATACACTTTGTCTACTATCATGTACTTTATAGAGCCACTTATTTGGATGTTGTTGTGTAGATACTTGGGCTTCTCCTAGAGCTTGACCATTGTAGGATCTTATGCCACTTACCGGTCATGCATTGACTTGGATGCTACTATGTGGTTTGATGTACTGCAGAGTCATGTTTGCCATTATGGTTATGGGCTGATTTCATGGCTAAATATCATATGCTCTTATGATAGATGTCTTATGCTTTACCGTACTGTGGTTGGTTATGTCATGCAGTTGGCTATGACTCTTCTTCATGTGGGAGCTTTTGCATCCTTGGTTGATGCCTTTATGTCCTCCCGTTCATTGAGGTTTCATGAGCCCTTGTAACATGCTTCTACCACTTATGTACTTGCAAATGATTGTCTTCATGAGCAGGTTCCCTCTGTTGGGATAGCCCTTGACTCCTTGAGCTCTGTGGATGCTATGGATAGCCCTATTCATGATGACTTGGATTCCTTATCGTCTTTTGCAGGTTCTTCAATTACAGATGTTATATACTTCCATTGTGAAAAGCTTGGGCATGTTAAAAGAAAATGTTTCAGATGGATTAGAGAGAAGCAGAGACAGAGACGGACTCAACATGAGTAGAGAGTTAGAGATACAGGAGATGCAGCGGGTGTTACCATTGTTACTAGTGCTGAGGTACATATTGTTAGCCATGATGATGTAGTTGAGCATGTACTCCTATTATCTAGTTTTCCTACAACTTTCTTGATTAGTGATATGGCCTACACCTTAGATTGGCTATTGGATTCTATGGCATCTTGTCATGTTACTCCACACAGAGCATGGTTCTCTACTTATAGGGAGTTTGATGGATGCATTTCTTTGGGCCTTGAGCAGACTTATCCTATTCTTGGTATAGGGGACATACACCTAGCTTTGCCTAATGGGACTTCTCTTATGCTTAGGGTTGTTTTACATGTTCCCATGCTTAGTAAGAGCTTGATTCTTGTCAGTCAATTGCATGATGCAGGTTGCTCTATTTCTCTTCAGGATAGGTCATGGAAGATCTGTCGTGGTTGCTTGGTTTTGGCCAGAGGTTCTAGAGTTGATTCTCATTACCTAGTGCATGTCTCTCATGTGGGAGATTCTATGGTTGCAGTTATTCGAATACCACATGCATTGTTATAGCATTATCGCATAGGCCATATGCACCACAGAGAGATGGAGATTGGTGCGCAGATCGGACGCAGGTAGCTCACGTAGTGAATTCCCAAAGGTCCCCAAGAACAAAGCACTCTACTTTTTAGCACAAAAACCAATGAGAAAGCAAGCACGACATGAGACAAGAGACAAATTGGGTTGAATCTCCCCCATGCCTTGTGTGAGCGCTTCACAAAGCATGTATTTAATATATATTTCCAATCTTTATGCTCAAAAATAGCCCAATTACAAAAATATGACAAGCTTTTAGCTTTTGAGTTTGCTTTCTACCAAAAATAGGAAAATAAAGCTAATGGACGGTGCCCAAAGAGTCTGGCACGCCCAATTAATCTCAATGTCCAAATAAAAATAACATATCCAGGCGCATAAGCGCATACAAAATAATAATAAATAGTCGATGTCTCTATAGACATAATCAAAATATAGGCGTGGCGCCTATCAAAATATAGTCGAAAGATCGGAAACCCGCTAGACTCCAATGCTTTCCTCCGCCACTGCTGCTATCTCTACACATCAACTGAAGCATTCACAATCGTTAGTAAAATAACACAATTAAACCGACAAAAGTGAATACCTAGCAGTCTTCAACTACATAAATAAATCAACTGGTTAGAAATAAATCCTAACCTTAATTTATTACGAGTGCGCACTCTAAACTCATAAACGTTTATTAATTTAATATGCATTTTGCGGAATCACCCGCTATGGAATCACCCATGTACACACTAAATTAATGAAACGCCCGAAAAGGACAGGCGTCCCCATCAACTTCTCGCACAAAGAATCCTCTTTGCGTATGAGCCCCGGTCATCTAAGTTTACGGAATCCACCGTAAAACCTCACGGAATCCACCGTGGAATATGCCTCCTGGCATCATACCCCCGGGGTGGGATAGCAATTGACCTCAATTGCTATTAGCTCAATGTGGAGCTAACAGAGTGGGGAAAGCATTTAGGTCTCTAGCGTGCATCCATTGTGCTTCTTCTACAGGATGGTTCTTAAATTTCACGAGATATCTAGAGTACCTTCGGCCAGTTCTAGTGGTCATGTAATCAGTGTCTATGATGGCTTCTGGTTCAAGGATTTCAGTCTCTTCTTCTAGTAAAGGTGGGTTTTCATAGACAGGGTGGATAGGTAATTGTCCTCTAAATGGTCTCAATAAACTAATATGAAAGGTATTATGAATTTTCCAATGAGATGGCAATTCTAACTTGAATGCATTGTCATTAATTTTATGAATGATTCTAAATGGTCCGTAGAATCTAGGGGCTAATTTGACAACTGGATGTCTATCTACACTTTGCAGTCTACGCTTTTCTATTCTAAGCCAAACATAATCATCTACTTTGAAATTCATGGCTTGTCTTTTCTTGTTGGCTTGTTTGGTATATGATTGTTGGGCTTTAGCAATCATATCCTTTACCTCATCAAAAATAGTGTTATGCATAACAGCAATATCATCGGCACTTTGTATTCTATTAGACAAAGATGCAACAGGTGTAGATAATCTATATCCATAAATAACTTCAAAAGGTGCTTTCTTTGTAGATGTGTGCGGTGTATTGTTATATGCAAATTGTAATAAATGCAAATGAGTATCCCATGTCTGAGGTTTAGAGATAGTGTATGCACGTAAAAGATCTAAAATAGTGCTATTTGTGGCTTCTGTTTGTCCATTTGTTTCTGGATGAAATGCAGATGAAAAATCAATCTTTGTGCCTAGATTTGCAAACAGTGTAATCCAGAAATTATTACAAAATCTAGAATCTCTATCTGAAATAATCACTTTCGGCAATCCATGGTTAGTAAAAACAGTTTTCAAAAATAACTGTGCTGCTTGTGATGCTGTTAAAGTTTTCTTACATGCAATGAAATATGCTTGCTTACTAAATCTATCTACAATTGTCCAAATCATGTCATGATTAGATTTAGTATTTGGTAAGCCAGTAATGAAATCCATAGATATATGTTCCCAAGGTTTAGATGGAATAGATAAAGGCATTAATAACCCATACTGTTTACCATGATGTCTCTTTATTCTTTGACAAATCAGACATTCAGAAACAAAATTAGACACATCTGCATCCATATGCGGCCAATAAAAATCTTCAGTTAACATGCGTAATGTAGAAATGATACCTCTATGACCTTGATATGGGGGACAATGAATTTCATTCAAAACAAATGATCGGAATGGAATAGTAACACACAGTCTCTTTTCAAAGAACATGAATCCATCATTATATGATAATGAATCAACAGGAATGAAATTATTTTGAACTAATTTGTGCCAATCAGAATGAAAAGTAATATCCTGGTGATATGTGTCTTTCATAGCAATCAAAGAATCAAAAGATATGATAGAAATGTTATGAATTGCAGGTCTTCTACTTAATGCATCAGCAACTACATTTTCTTTTCCAGGTTGGTATTGAATGATAGGATGGAAACTTTGAATGAATGAAGCCCATTTGATATGGCGGTCAGAAATTTGGGGTTGGCTAAGTAGATGTCTAATGCTTTGCTGGTCGGTCTTTATCATGAATTCTGAACCCATTAAATAATGCTTCCATTGTTTCAATGCTTGAACAACTGCTAAAAGTTCCTTGTCATAAGTGGAATATTTGAGCTCAGAGGGTTTCAGCTTAGAACTAGAATATGCTATTGGATGGTTGTCTTGCATTAGCACGGCTCCTATTCCTGATCCGCTAGCATCGGTCACAACTAGAAAGAATGGTCTATTAAAGTCAGGCAATTGTAGAACAGGGGCATTGGTCAATGCACGTTTAAGTAAATCAAAGGATTTCTGCTGATTTTCAGTCCATTGATAAACAATGCATTTCTTAAGAAGTTTGGTCAGTGGTAAAGCAAGTAATGAGAAATTACGTACAAACTTCCTATAGAAACTAGCAAGACCAAGGAATGAACGTAATTCATGTACATTTTTAGGAATAGGCCAATGCAATATTGCGTCAATTTTCTTAGGATCAACTTTTATTCCTTCTTCTGATACAATATGACCTAGATATTCTATTTCTGTCTTAAAGAATTCACTCTTGTCAGGATTTGCAAACAATTGATTTTCTTTCAGTAATTGAAAAACTAATGATAAATGCTCATAATGCTCTTTTTCACTTTGACTGAATACTAAAATATCATCAAAGAAAACAATCACACAATACTGATATTTTAGAAAAATACGATTCATCATTCTACTGAAAGTGGCAGGTGCATTAGTTAATCCGAATGGCATAACTAAGAATTCGTAATGGCCAAACTGTGTCCTGAATGCAGTCTTAAATATGTCGGATCTATCTAACCTCACCTGATGATATCCAGATTTAAGGTCAATTTTACTAAATATAGAAGATCCTTGCAGTTTGTCCATAAGGTCATCAACTCTAGGTATAGGATACCTATTCTTTACAGTGATCTTGTTTAATGCTCGGTAGTCAATACACATCCGATAAGTATTATTCTTTTTCTTGACTAAGAGCACAGGTGCACCGAATGGGGAACTGCTAGGTCGAATTAAACCTCTATTTAGTAATTCTTCTACTTGACTCTGGATTTCTTTTTGCTCTATTTGATTGTGCCTATATGGGGCTTTGCAAGGTGGTTGTGTGCCAGGTATTAGGTCAATCTTATGGTCTTCTGGACGTGATGGAGGTAAACCTGGTGGTAGGTCTTCTGCAAAACAATCCTTAAAATATGCAAGAAATTCCTTATGTCCAGGGTGGATATGAGTTTCTTTTGCGTGCAATTCATTCACCCAAATGAGATATGATTTAGTATTCTTGCGTAGTGCACGTTTTGCTTGAGTATGCGAAAGCAATGGAAACATATGAGATGCATGCATACCAAATAATGTAACAGATTTTCCTTGAAAATTTATATTCATTGTGTGTGTGGAATAATCTATATTGGGATTATGTTGGTGTCTCCATGGCATTCCTAGAATAATGTCGCTAGACTGTAATGGGACAACTAAGAAATTTCTTCTTTCAATATATGGACCAATTTGAATTTCTAAATTTTGAACTTCTTATGTGCCATTGTACCTAGTGCCTAAAAATGCAGCTTTTATGCGATAATGCGTAGGTATTGTATGCAATTTCAATTCCTTTACCAATTTTGCTGAAATAAAATCATGCGTACTACCGTCATCATGCAATACAGTTCTTTCTTTTCCACGCACCATACATTTCATAGTCAACAATGAATGTAAAGTAGGCATACCTGGTAAAGTGTCGGAAGTAGTAGTAGAATCATCTTCTTCTTCAGTGAAATCCGGCATATCCTCATGCTCGTCTTCGTCCATAGCTCCAAGGTAGTTGATATGTGCTGATGGCTTCTTTGAATGACAATTTGCTGCGAGATGGCCTGGCTGGTGACACTTGTAGCATACGATAGGCTTGGCTTTGGTCACATTATTTGCAATGGCTGGGAGTCTGGGTATATTTGGATTTGCTTGTTGGATAGGCTTAGGATTTGGATTGACAGTGGATGGTAATGCAGGTGGTTTAGGCCAATTCTTGCGGAAAGATGGTGATGAAAAACGACCTGGATTAAACCTTCTGAAATTTGAATTGAATTGTTTAGATCCATAATTACCGTTTGCTTGGAATGGCTGTGGTCGTCGATCTCTTCCACGTAACTTATCTTCAGTGTCGTGAGCTAAGGAGATGGCATCTTCAAGGGTAACAGGCTTGAACATATTCACCTCAGCGTAGTAATGTCCAAGAAGTCCAGACATGTACTTCCGCTTATGGGTCGTCTCTGGTACGTCTTCAAGCATGCGTAGCTGTAGGAGTGCATTCCAAAAACGCTCTGTATACTGTGGTATAGGCTCACGGTCGCGTTGTTGCAGTAAATCCCATTGCTTGATTGCCTTCTCATGAAATTGCGGTGGTAGAAAATTTTGCATAAACTTCTTCTTGAAATCTTCCCATGTAGCAGGACATTCTATGCTCTTGCGGACGACAGTCCACCAAAGTGATGCTCTATCTATCAGATGATTAGTAACACACTTGATTTTATCTTTCTCAGGATAAGTTTCCTCATGGAAATAGTCATCAAACTGGCTAATGAATGATAAAACAGTCTTTCCCTCTCTTATGCCATTGAAAGTGCGAAACTTGAAACTTCGTTTACTTATCTTGGATTCCTTGCGAATGGTTTGTGCTTCAAGAGTGGCGTCGATGGTACGGCGTATCAAATCTTCAGCTTGAGGTTCTTCTTTATCAGTGGACGCTCCTTGTAGCTTTGTCAATTGCGCTTGCAAGGCTTGCCTAGCTCTTCGCTCTTCGTCCAATTGTAACATGATAAGATCCAGCTTTTGCTCCATGGTAGGCTCGGGTAGGTCGTCTTCAGCCATAGGATCATCCATATGTGGGGTAGTCATCCTGTAAAACTCAACAAACCTTTCTCACTCAAAATCAGTTAGCGGGATGAGCGTAGCTCAAATTTGGGGTTACAAGGCTATGTATTTTGGGTATTTTCTTCTTCAATTTTCAGAAATTCTGAAATATTTCTGTCTCCGTTTGCTGAAAGTACTTCAACGAACTTGCAGATAGGTAAAACAGCTTGCTGCGAACAACTTTCCAGTTCTGAGTTTTTGCAAACGAACAAGTCTTCTAGGAGTTTCGAGCATTAGTCAGTTCTGATTTAGTCTGACTTGCAGAGTTGCAGACTTAACAGACTTACAGGGTTGTTGACTTGCTGAACTTAGCTGATTTGCAGAACTTGCAGGACTTGATTAGTGTCGACTTGCGAAACTTGTCTTCTGGAGTGCGTGACCCGGAGTTTGCAGACTTGTCAGATCTGTGTGTCTTGTCAGACTTGATGAAAGCTTAAGGATTTAAGCTTAATAACTTAAGCTTATTATGGAGAAAGATCCGTCACAAAACGGCGCAATTCGTGGAGGACTTCAATATAGATTTGATGCCGTCGCGGAATTTTCGGACATATTCAGATACCTCGTTGACAAATTTCGTGGGTCTTCTCCAATTTCTTAAGCCTTTACACTTCAATACTAAGCTTTTTGAAGCAAAAGATATGGCTTCTTACTGTATTATCCACGATTTGTTCATGGAGATGAAGGAGTGGTCCTCCGCCTGCTGAGATCGGTCCTTCGCGATCTGACAGTAGAAACAGGGGTTCTTGATCGCCAAAAGTCTGCCTGTATCGACGGTTCGCGACGAGATTGACTGTAGAGGCCGTTTGTTCCTGGAGCTCCGCCTTCGCCCGAGATTGGTAGCGATTGGAAGCCCTTGATCTCTGCTCCGCTCTGATACCACTGGTGCGCAGATCGGACGCAGGTAGCTCACGTAGTGAATTCCCAAAGGTCCCCAAGAACAAAGCACTCTACTTTTTAGCACAAAAACCAATGAGAAAGCAAGCACGACATGAGACAAGAGACAAATTGGGTTGAATCTCCCCCATGCCTTGTGTGAGCGCTTCACAAAGCATGTATTTAATATATATTTCCAATCTTTATGCTCAAAAATAGCCCAATTACAAAAATATGACAAGCTTTTAGCTTTTGAGTTTGCTTTCTACCAAAAATAGAAAAATAAAGCTAATGGACGGTGCCCAAAGAGTCTGGCACGCCCAATTAATCTCAATGTCCAAATAAAAATAACATATCCAGGCGCATAAGCGCATACAAAATAATAATAAATAGTCGATGTCTCTATAGACATAATCAAAATATAGGCGTGGCGCCTATCAAAATATAGTCGAAAGATCGGAAACCCGCTAGACTCCAATGCTTTCCTCCGCCACTGCTGCTATCTCTACACATCAACTGAAGCATTCACAATCGTTAGTAAAATAACACAATTAAACCGACAAAAGTGAATACCTAGCAGTCTTCAGCTACATAAATAAATCAACTGGTTAGAAATAAATCCTAACCTTAATTTATTACGAGTGCGCACTCTAAACTCATAAACGTTTATTAATTTAATATGCATTTTGCGGAATCACCCGCTATGGAATCACCCATGTATACACTAAATTAATGAAACGCCCGAAAAGGACAGGCGTCCCCATCAACTTCTCGCACAAAGAATCCTCTTTGCGTATGAGCCCCGGTCATCTAAGTTTACGGAATCCACCGTAAAACCTCACGGAATCCACCGTGGAATATGCCTCCTGGCATCAGAGATCTTGTCTTGTTCAGACTCATTGCTACCTCCTATGTCACTTACAGATCTTGATGCTTGCCCTGATTGTACTCTTGGTCCTTGCAGAGTCCCCCTTGGCTTATGGCAATCGTACGAGGCATGCTTCTCTAGATCTTGTCCATTGTGTAGTATGTGGACCTATGCCTTCCCAGTCACTTGGTGGAGCATCGTACTTTGTGACCTTTGTTGATCATGCTACCCACTGTGTTTGGGCTTTTCCCTTGGTGCAAATTGAGGATGCTACATTTATGCTTGACATGTTTAAGGATTCTACTGGTAGCATGCCTAGGTGCTTGCAGATGGATTATGAGAATCATGCTCTCTCTCCCAGCTTTTAGACCTCTTGTCAGCAGTTTGGCATTTATTTCTTGTGCCCACTGTATTATGGGATTGCTCATGGCATGTGCCTGACCTTACAAGAAAAGTTACTTCTATGCTTACCATAGCTGGGTTGTCTTATGGCTTTTGGGTTGAGGCCCTTATGACGACAGTCTATTTGGTTAACAAGACGTTGTGCTTGACCTTGGATCGTATTACACCCCATGAGGCATAGAGTGGTACGCAGCCCTCCTATGATTACTTGAGGATGTTTGGCTACCAGGCATCTGTACGTATACCACATAAGCCTATAGTACGTAGATGTATCCCCCTCAATTATGGAGACAGCTGGGTTGTCTTATGGCTTTTGGGTTGAGGCCCTTATGACGACAGTCTATTTGGTTAACAGGACGTTATGCTTGACCTTGGATCGTATTACACCCCATGAGGCATAGAGTGGCACGCAGCCCTCCTATGATTACTTGAGGATGTTTGGCTACCAGGCATTTGTACGTATACCACATAAGCCTATAGTACGTAGATGTATCCTCCTCAATTATGGAGATGGTAACTTTAAGGCCTACAAATTATGGGATTTGGATACCTAGTAGGTCATACGTAGCCGTCATGGTGTCTTCTATGAGACGCATGCACCTCTCAAGCCTCTTGATGAGCATTCCGTACGCTTTATGACTGATTTTATAGCAACTACAGTGCCATTACAACAAGCTGTTTATGTTGAAAATGAGGCACTTATTGGTCGAGATGACATAGCTATGCATAGCAGTCAGGGTCAGGATGTTGGTGGTCAATTGCTAAACACCTTGCAGGTTCATGAGAGCCATTTTCTTATAGTTTTGTAGGCTGGACAACCAACCATATGTCAGTCTTCCGCTTCGTTGAGGCCACATGTAGTCTTGAGACCCTGTTGGACGAGTGTCCGAGATGTTGGCTCTCTTTCAATGATTGAATATGGAGAGTTTGACTACTCTCTGTTGTCTTGCATATGCCATGTTGATGCTATGCATGACTTTGATGCTATACAGGGGTGCACTGATGAGTTGTGCTTGCTTCATAAGAAGCATTCTTGGATTTCTACATTGTATGGAGTTGTGGGATCGCTTATCTCCTAGTTGTCATGGACTTGGGGATGCTTGACTCTTCTTCTGCAGAGGTTCCCTACACTTCTTGCACAAATCACTTTCCGATTGGGCGTTGGGTGAGATGTCATGATTCCTCACCTTTTCTTTTCTTTTCTTTTCTTTTCTTTGTTTTCACTCCCCATCCCCATTGGCCTTTTAGTGGCAAGTTGTTGGGGTAAAAGGCCTCTGGGCTTGCCCGTGTACACAGTGACTTTTCATTCTTTATTGATATATAATATGCTAGTGAAATAAGACTATTTGTTTAGTTGGACAACACCTACATTGTGTGTGCTCTTCTCTCCCGCATCTTCCTCTTCTCCTTCTCCATTGCCATTGCACCCCCTCCAGGTTACAGATGCAGGAGAGCCTCTCACCTATGATGAGGCTATGCCTAGGAGTGACAGTCACTCTTAGGAGAGCGCTATGCAGTTTGAGATAGACTCCTTGCTTTGTTTGATTCATGACCTTGGGATTGATGCTATACCTACGCTGCATTCGAATTCTATGAGTGCTATTCAGCTAGCCAAGAATCCCCGGTCTTCCATGCAAAGACAAAACACATTGAGATGAGGTATCACGTCATACTGGGATCGTGGAGGATAGGTCTGTTGACCTTGTCAAGATCTCCACTAACAAAAATCCCGCAGATTTGCTCATGAAAAGCCTCGCTACTGAGCGCTTTGCCTTCCTCAGGAGATTGATTTTGCCTTCCTTAGGAGATTGATGGGCGTTGGATGAGATGATATTTTTCCTCTTCCTGTTATACATGTGTACATTGTACTGTCTTTTCTTTTTTCTTTTCAATCCTCACTAGGGCAGATTTGCCTTTAAGTGGGAGGTTGTTGGGGGTAAAGGCGCTTTTGCCTAGCTACCCATGTATTACTACACTGACAGTACCTGCCACTACACACTGCAGGTAGTGGGAGCCCATCAATGTCACTTTATTCTTTATTCTTTCAGTGATAGTTTGAATAAAGGAAGGCCCGATCACACATTGTGACTGTTGGAGTTCCCATTTGGTCTCTCAGGCGCCATAGCTCCTCCAAGCAAGCTTTGATCCTTCTCACCTTTCACATTGCATCTCCAACATAGGAGCTACTAATAATCTACTCAGCAAAAACATAAAACACATTAATTCCCAACTTATCCACATGGCACAATGCGACTAATGCTACACATGCACATGCAACAAGTCACTACTATATGTGGTGAATAGAAAAAAATAATGAAACGCCATAAGATAAATAAACATCTTGTTTTCATAGCAATAAACTAAATATCATAACATGGCTTTCTATGTAAGGGTCTAAAGTTATATAAATGAAGTCCAAATATACAAAGGCCAAATGGCACTCAGCCTTACCAAATCTTGATAGCAAACACATGGCAAAACACATCATCTAACTAAAATTTTGGCTTGGTGATAGTTTTACAACACGATAGCATTCAATCTAGGGATTTCGCTTGCATGCTTACATATGAACCTAGGGTGCTCAACTTCTTGAGAGCCACCCTTCAGACAAGAATTGTAGTGTTGATTCTTCATGTATTGAAACAACTAGGGTTTGACCTTTGACACAATTTAAAAATACACATAATGAATAAGATATGAAATAGGAGGTGACATTAGAATCACATGTTTGTTAAGTATAAAATCAAGGTTGTTATGGTTAAGGATGCACCAATATAGTGATATGAGGTTGGTGAAAATTTTGACTTTTTCAAGGATAAGCGCATTTCAATAACATCAATATTCTTTTGTCCTTCTAAAAGAGGATGAAAGTCTAGTAAGGGATCGCATGAGAAAGACTAAGGTTCACTTTATCTTTTTTTCTTTAAATTTTCAAATAAATATGATCAAAGAAGCTCTTTAAATGTGGGCACTGTGGGAGTGTGAGTCTCAAGAATATTTTGTGCATGAACTTGGGTATATGCGCAATAAATTCTAAGAGTCAAGTGGGAAAAGAAAACTCTTCTCTTAAGGACTTACTAAGTTTTCAACATGAGTACAACATGTGCATGAGTCTACTAGAGAGTAATTATTTATCATCATGGTTAATGAGTGTCAAAAGCAAATGTGGGACACTAAGGTTGCAAAGGTGGGACAAATACCCCTTATATGAATGGGGTTTTAAAATTTTCATAAAGATGATACATCGTGGTTTTCCTAATCTCAATGATTGGCACCTTAATGAAGTTGTACTACACGTTGTCGCATGGGATTCATGCAGGGGGTTTGTGAAAGTCGTTCACTGCAGGGACACTTTGAGATGGGACAACTCAACATAATATAATTATCCAGAAGAGTTTAGTTTCCAGTCGAATGAGAAAAAAAACTTCTTGAATTACGATATAGACAAGATACATGTTCAAAAGACTTTTTGGATATGATCAAAATCAATTTGAGAAAGAAGAGAAGAAGATGGAATCGAGGAAGACAAGGGGCACCAAGCTTCATAGCGACTCGCGATGACGAAACTTCGATGTAGGCGAGGGGCTGAAAGCTCGTCCTCAAGCCTTCTCTCCAAAATTCAATGGTCTTTGAAGAAGGCGAGGGATACAAGCTCAACCTATAGCCTCTCTCCCTTGATTTGATGATGGCCCTCCTTCTCTCCTTGTCCTCCCTTTAAAGTTTTTCTCCACTCCCTTTCACTCATACAAGCTTAAGGCGTTTAGCTTTAAAGCTTATACTTTTTTTTTACTGCTTTCACTATTTTCGTTTTTTTCTACTTTGTGCATGTATGTAACTTGTTTGGATCGTAACTTCGTCATATGAACTCCGAATATAGACATCCATGTACTCAAAATGATCGAAACATATTTGGTCGACAAGCCTTCACGAGCAGAATTGCAAAAATCCATAAAAAATAGATGAAAATATCAATTTTTGTAAATTGTGTTATTTTTCTCAATCTTTAATCTTGGACGACTTATTCTCTTCAAAATAGGTCACAAAATATGTTTGGATTAATCTAAAGTGGGAATTAAGTCATCTAAGCATGATACTAGATATTTCAAACTATTCTTGTAAACCAGTCCTGTTTCCTGTAAATTCTGTAGAGATTCTGTAAATTTTCCATATGTGGGCATGCAACACCACAACATCCGCCCCCTCCAAACCTGCATATCCTCCAGAATGTGCTAACTTGTTTACCACTCGCAACATTGTTTACCACTAGGATCATATGGGTAATCATTTGGGTAATATGACAAGTAGGTAAATTAACATAGGCCATCACAGCATCCTCCTAGATCATATGGAAGAATCAAAGTAGGTAAGTTTTCATAGATCATCTCTACATCCAATGGCTTGTCGTAGATCATCACAACATCCAGATCTTCTTTGGCCTGTAGATCATCAGACCATCTTGTGACTCCAATCTTATCCATATCCATCTCCATAAATGGTGTAAACTTTGGCAAATCATCAACATTGTCCAAAGGTAATTTTACCTTATTGTCAACTGTCTTATATTGTCGATGTACTCTGGCTTCTTTCCTACAACCTGCAAATTTCATCTTTTGTTGTAAATACCCTGGTAAACACAAATTTTAATGTGTATAAATAGCATCCAACTCTTTTGATTGACAAAAATCAACCATATCTTTTTCAAACTGCATATAAACAGCCCAACAGTGAGGCTCAAAGCTTATTTCAGCTATAAATCATGTTTACTGCTGTAAATAAGCACTTTGTAAATCTTTTTGTTGAAATATTCTAGCAAAAAACACTATTTGCTGAGAATTTTCAATACCCAAATTTTCTTGTTGCATGAAATCAGCAAATTTGCAATTCATCGCCACAGAATTGACTTGTAAGACATATGACAACTCTTGATTTTCAGTTTTCAGCAATGCTGAAAGATCCTCCATAGTATCCGAGCATAATAGTCCGTCATAAAGACCATCAGTAATCTCCTCATCAAAATCATTCTCCTCACTCTTCTTCAAGTCTGTAGTCGTCTTAATGTCGAAAAGCAACTTGAATTCAGGTTGCTTTTTCGGCTTCAAATCCTTTGTCTTTGAGGCTTTTTGATCTTCTTGTCCTTTCGGCTTCTGAACTTCAGTCATACTCTGCCCTGGTTCTGAATAAAAAGGCTAGAAAATTGGATCATCTCTTTTTCGCTTCTCCTCAATAAACGCTTTGACTCCCTCAGATTTTGCCATCATGGAAGAATTTGCACGCGTAGATAAAGTTGGTGCTAAAACTGGAGCTAGCCAATGTTGTTCCCTTCTAATCATCTTGTTTTGAAGGTCTTTTAAGTTCTTTAAATTTTCCTCCATCATATCTTCAACAGTCAGTTTTGCAGATGGTCTGACAACCGCAGTAGGAATAAACATAGGCATATAAATATAATGAGAAATAGGAGAAGAAGTGGAAGGAGAAACAAGAGAAGCAGGAGAGGTCGTGGTAAGAGAAGACATCGCTGAAGGTGTCTGCATCCCATTCTGCAAGCGAGCCTTCCATCTCCACCTCTTTGTTAATGTAGAGACTGCATCAACAGCATCCTACCAATCTGTCTTCAATCCCATAGGATGCATACAATCTTCAAGAAACTTTCCCAACTCATCCTGAAGTGCAGGATCAGCTGCTTGTAAGAATAACTCTACTTTCTCCAGGTTTAGAGTTCTTTGCTCTAGTATATCCAACTGGTTATATCACTCTTCAAACTCCTGCAATAATTTGGAAGCAACAAGTCCTTTGTTGGGCTGATAGACCCACTCTCTGAATCTCTTGTGTGTAGCAATATCGTAATCCTCTAGAAAATATTCATCTTTGAGCGCTTTCTTGAAAACATTCCAGTTGGAGTCTTGCACAAATAAATCTGTCACTCTAACCTGCAAAGCAGGTGTGACAAGCTGTAGGAAATAGTTGCTCCAATTGGACGGAACTCCAAAGAAGCACATCTGGCTTTCAAAGGCTTTAAGATAGGTTGAAACATTTCGGCCATCAAATAATTTGCGCTCACTAACGACAACCTCGATCGCCTTGGTTGCTCCATGTGTATGCTCTTGTTTTTTATGTAGCATTCATTGTTGATCCAATTGTTGCTAATGTAACTGCTATTGTTGCTGCATAGATAACTGCATCTATTGATTCTTCATCATAATGGCTGAAGAAAGAGTTTTCAATAATGTCTTCATCTCATCGATCGAAAAGGAAGAAGCACTTGATGATGAAGTGGGTGGAGTATTTGAAGGGTCTCCCATCTTGACGATCAGAAGCGATGCTTTCACGTCGGGTTTACCAGATGTCGCACAACATTCGCATGGGGGGTTTGTGAAAGTCGCTCGCTGCAAGGACGCTTTGAGATGGGAGAACTCAACATAATATAATTATTCAAAAGAGTTTAGTTTCGAGTTGAACGAGAAAAACAACTTCTTGAATTATGATATAGACAAAATACATGTTCAAAAGACTTTTTGGATATGATCAAAATCAATTTGAGAAAGAAGAGAAGAAGATGGAATCGAGGAAGACAAGGGGCACCAAGCTTCATAGCGACTTGCGATGACGAAACTTCAATGTAGGCAAGGGGCTCAAAGCTCGTCCTCAAGCCTTCTCTCCAAAATTCAATGGTCTTTGAAGAAGGTGAGGGATACAAGGTCAACCTGTAGCCTCTCTCCCTTGATTTCATGATGGCCCTCCTTCTCTCCTTGTCCTCCCTTTTATAGTTTTTCTCCACTCCCTTTCACATACAAGCTTAAGGCGTTTAGCTTTAAAGCTTATACTTTTTTTTACTGCTTTCACTATTTTCGTTTTTTTCTACTTTGTGCATGTCTGTAACTTGTTTGGATCGTAACTTCGTCATATGAACTCCGAATATAGACATCCATGTACTCAAAATGATCGGAACATATTTGGTCGACAAGCCTAGTATCATGTACTCAAAATATCTAGTACTCAAAATAGGCCACAGTATATGTTTGGATTCATCTAAAGTGGGAATTAAGTCATCTAAACATGATACTAGATATTTTAGACTATTCTAGTAAACCAGTCCTCTTTCTTGTAAATTCTGTAGAGATTCTGTTATTTTTCCATGTGTGGATGTGCAACACCACAACAGCGTGATGCACAAATATTCTCAATTTTAGAGAAAAAGGTCAATATTTGGGCTAAAGTTGCAAGGTTTGGTCAATATTATTTTGTCTCCTTAAGGGTTATAATGGGCAAAGTAGTGCATTGCTGCTTATTGCCAAATATATCTCTTCACATCATATGCCCTTATGTAGGATGTCCCTTGACATCTATTATTAGTGTTACAAATGAGCTTTCCTACAAATCGTCTACTCAAGACCCTTGTCCCAACAATTAACCAAAAATTGTACCATAAAACTCATCAAGAAATGAAATACTTGGATTTCTCATTAAGTTAAGCTTGATTGTTTGCCAAAGATTTTGTATTCATATTTCTCATGCTCAAGGGGATAGATTCTAGGCTTAGAATTTTTTGTCTCGATTGTCTTATTCTTTGTGGTTTTAATTTAATGTATAAAATTATTTCAAATTACTTTAGGCACTTCATTTAACATTGTTGGCTATGGACCAAAATCTTGCCAATGAGAAAGTTATAGCGGATTGGGGTGAAATTAGTATTTTGGCCAAAGTTTGCATGAAGTTGAAAATTTTGATATAAAAAAGTAATTAATTAATTAATTAAATTTAAAAGAAATACAAAAGTGGCTTTACACTATTTCAAAAATTTCACGAGTAATTGGATAACTCCCTGAGCCAAAACATAATTACATGGCCATTGCCACAATCATGATTGTGTGATCAAAAGGGTGATTGTGTGTGAAATTGTCATTGTCATGATTGCAATTGCACATATGGCCATATATAGCAATTGTTATCGATACTTTCTACACTAAAATTTGGTAGGAAATTTGATGATTTTGAGCTCTCAATGAGTTCCTTTTAAATCTTCATTTCTAAGATGCAAAAACTAGCTAGAGTAGTGACTCGATTAGAATGGAGTTATCTCCATTACCTCACACATGTTTTGACTCTTTGGTTTGAGTTTAGGATGTTATATACACCTCTAGTCTGATAACACTTGTGATGGCTAGAATTGTAAGTGTGATAATACTATTAACACAAAACTATACCCAAGCAAACTATAAGCAAAAATCATGACTACTCTATTGACTTGGTGCTAGTCATATATTAGCTCATTGACTTATGATGATTGCAAATTTTAACATTTTTCCATGAGATTTTGTGGAGGTAGTCCCCCAAAGTTGCAAACATAATATTCAATTTGAACAATCTCCAAGTCCATTCACAATTCCCAATGTTACTCTTGTCAAAGTGCTTGGGTGTCTAGACTTAGTGTATCCTTAAGTTAGGAAGAATTTGGCTATTGTTAGCATATTCTAAGTTAGGAAGAACTTGGCTCTTGTTAACATATCCCAATGTTACTATTTTCAACATCCTTGGGTGTCTAGACTTAGCATATCCTAAGTTAGGAAAAGAACTTGGCTCTTATTAGCTTTCCAAATATGGACAATGACTCCAAATCCATTCACAATTTCAAATGTAACTATTTCACCATAATTGGGTGTAGAGACTCAACCGCCAAGACCCACGAACTACTTATTGTTTCAAGTATTTCATGTGAACACCTATGGCTACCTCTCACCTAGGCAACACACCTTCAATCCTACCGGGGTGTAGTGAGCTTATCTCGATGCTCGAATGAGTTATCTCCTCCCTCAAGCACACCAGTAGCTCCATGATTCGAGATGTGAGCTCAAGCATCCTTAAGCCTCCACCTCCAAGATCCATCCTCCATAGTCGTGCACGAGACAAGAGAAGAGAAGAGAAGAGAAGAGAAGAAGAGAGGAGATTATGGAGAGCTTCCCCTCCAAGATCCCTCACACTCCCTCTCTCAAGCACACACAAGCAAGCAAGAAGGAGAAGAGAAGAAGATGAGTCCACTTTGCCACACAGCAAAGAATTAGCTTCTCATTCACTTTTTGAGTTTATATACAAAACCCTAATCCCTTTTGGGTGGTCATCCCCTTTTTTACATGGCCAATCATGGTTGTGAGGTACCTCCTCCAACAGACATGGAGGAGTCCTCTTAGTAGTCAATTGAAATTCATATCCGTGCATCTCACCATCTCGTCTCCCCATGGGAAACCTTGGACTTAGTTGAACATGGAAATCTCAGTTCTACTTCACAAGGGAAGTGTGGACAAGTCACCCCTAACAACAATCTAATGCCCACCTAAGAAAGACCACTTTTTAATCAATCAAAGGTAGGAGTGAGGTTAACACCGCACTTGGTTCAAAGAGAGTGAGAGACGGGGGAGAGTGTAACTCAATTCCCCTACCCATAAAGTAAAATCTCAACTTCGATCCCCTAAAATGATGTTAAACATGGTAACTAATCCTATAGATATTGGGAGGGTCACAATTTCATCAGCTCTATCTAATATTACAAAGTTACCCAACTTATTAGGTCCACCCAGCCATAGGCATTCGATCGCCAGGATCGAAGCCTCCCACTTGCTTCGATGGGATTTGCTTAGTTTTCTAATTAGCAAAGCATACTACCATGTTGTTTGGATATTAAAATCAGCTTCCTTTTATTCCCTAACCCTCAGGTCATGGAAGTACCATGGACCAGTCCCGACTTCTTACTGTATAAGGCAAGGAACTCATCACACATGGATGGATCTTCTGGAATCAAGGGGAATGAAGCAGCCACGAAAGTCGCGGGCCTGCTTTCGCTATAGACTCAAAAGTTAGTAGGGAAGAGTAATCCCTACTAACCAGCAGGACATACTGGATAGGGGGAGAAGCGTGAGGCGCCGTTCAGATGAAAAACACACACACCACAACACAGACAATCACAAAGAATGCTTGCGAAACAACCAAAGGGCTATCAAAAAGAAATCAATCAAAAAGAAGGACACACATACATGAACGTAACTAACCCATTGACCACCCTAAATAATACACATCCTAGAAAAATTCGGCATGATCTCTACACATATGCGACTGAAAACTTCATGCGATGCAACAAACAGGCACCCAAATCCCCATATGATGCAAGAAAGAAAGAGCTACACATCGTACCCGTAATCGTAACACATAGACAAATCATAATACCATAAAAATGTACCGCAAGACCGGACCATAACCTTGACCAGCAGTGTCAACTAAAAGACTGTACGCGCCCATCCCACGAAGCGTGTTTATTAAAAAGGGGAAAAAAGTGCAGTGAGGGAAAATTATTTTAATGAAGGGTTCATTTTAAGAAATTATTAACAATGGGTGTCATTTTATTAGGTTATAAATCTTAATAAGAAAACGACAGTTCCTTCTTAAAGTTTTAATTACAAATTATTAAGATGAAACGGTGCTTTATCGAAATCCGAACTACGATTCCCAGACTGAGTCTCTAAATACAAATTCCTTAATTAAAAATTAATAGTGATGTGGAGCGCTTTTTTGCCAGCGCGTGCTTTTTGTGATGGCTAGTTCATTTTTTATTACAAATTAAGATGCCTCTTAAGCGCACGTAGCGCGCGTAAAGTGAACGGCTGGTTGATTTTAAATTATTAAATTGTGTGTTTAGCGCGAATGCGCGTGGAAAAGGTGGGTGAATAAAGTTCATTTGAACAATTAATTTTGATTAATAGAGTAATGAAAATAAATAAAGCTCAAAAAATAAATACCTGGTACGGGTGTGTATGCAATGGACTGAAGATGCACAAAGTAGTTTCCCAAAAGCAATGAATCCAATCAAACAAAAACAAAGACCACTTTACTGAACAAAAAAGAAAACACCTTAGTGTTTGTGTTATTTTTTATTTTTTATTTTATATTGTATGTGTTTTGTATTTTAGGTGTGTTTGGTTTGTGTATATTGTTTAGTTTAGATAATTTGTTTTTTTTTTTTTCTATTTTGTGTGTGTGTGTTTTTTTTAATAATAATTAAATCAAGATATATAACATATGAATATATGATGAAGTGGAAGAATGAATTTGCAACCATTTAGCAAGTGTCCACAATGGATGTTAATGTAGTCATGATTTTCAGCTGATTGTTTGTAGGATGTAAAATGAATTGTTATGAAGTGTAGTATTAAAATTAGGGTTTTGTGGATTCAAAGAATATGCTGTGCCTTTTATGGAAATATTTTTAAGTGAAAAATTAGTGGAAAAAGGACAAGGGGATTTGTGGAATTTTTTGGAATTTTTTTGAATTTATTTCTATATTTTTAATTTTTAATGAATTTTATCCAGTTTTCAAGTAATTTTTAATGAATTTTTAGAATTGAAATTTTTTGTAATTTATTTGTTTTAATTTTTACCTTACAAATATTCCAAAGTATTAAAAAATATTGGGAAATTTTTAGAAATTTTTTTGTAATTTTTTTTGTTTTTAAATGAATTTTTAGAATTAACTAAATCAATTAAATGATGTAAATCAGGTTAGTTGGGCAAGTGAGGTCAAGTCAGGTTAGTCTAGGTAAGTAAGTTAAGTCGGGATAAGTCAAGTCTAATCTAGTTAGGTTAGTTAGGGTTGATTAGGTTAGTCTAAGTTAGTCTAGGCTAATTAGGTCAATTAGGTTAGTCTAGTTTGGTTAGTCAAGTTAGAGTAGTTAGTCAAGTCCGAACTAGATGTGGTTAGACTAACTAACCAGGGTTAGGGAGGGGATAGTCAACTAACCAGGGGTAAGTTAGTATGGTTAACTAATTGGGGTGAGGTTAGGGGTCAACTAACCTTAGTGAGGTTAGTGGGTAGGGAACTAACCTTAGTTAGGTTAGTGATACTAACTACAGTTAGGTTAGAGGGGGTACTAACCCTAGGTAGGTTAGTGAGGGTACTAACCCTAGTACCCTAGTTAGGTTAGTGACTAACTTTAGTTAGGTGAGTGTTACTAACTTTAGTTAGGTTAGTGGTACTAACTTTAGTTAGGTTAGTGGCTAACCTGGGTTAGTTAGGCAGTAGGTGGTGGTGGGAGGAGAAGGAGGAGGAGGTGGGGATGGGGATGGGGCAGGGTGGTGGGGGAGGTGGAGGAGGAGGAGGAGGAGGAGGAGGCGACGGCGGTTGCGGCTAGAGCACCGGCGGAGGAGGAGGCGGATGAGAACGGGAGGATCAGGAGGAGGAGGAGGAGGAGGAGAGGGCAAAGGCACCGGCGGAGGAGGAGATGAAGGCAGAGGCACCGGCGCAGGAGGAGATGAAGGGGGAGGAGGCCAGCATGGAGGAGGTCCGGGCCCACCTAGCCACGCTGGAAGGGGCCTACGCCCGCGAGCCGCTGCCTTTCTTCGGGGCTTGCAGGGCCCACGTGGGCCTGGTCAACGTGCTGCTAGCGCCGCTGGTGGCGTGGTTGCCCTGATTGGAGGACATGGCAGGCTTCACACTAGACGACGGCGGCAAGAGGGCAATGGATGTCGTCGGCAGAAGCAAGGGGAGAAACCATAGGCGCGGGGGGAGGATGACGAAAGCCTGTGGGTCGCAGAAGGGAGAGCGGGAGGAGAAATGGACCGTCGCGGCGAGTAAGCGTTTGTTTTTTTTTCATTCTAATGAATTAATTTTTAATGTTTAATTTTTAAATTGTTAAATGGAGGTGCTTTTTTTGTTTTAATTATTTGTTTTTTTCATGGCAGTTGAGGTTTTGTGGTGTGGTTGTTATTTTGTTATTATGATTTTTCCTTTTTTCTTTTTTCTTTTCCCGGGTGGGTTTGTTTCTTTTGTTTTTTTTTTCTTGCATGGTGTGGTTTGTTAATTGTGTTTTGTTTCTTTTTTTTCAATATTATTATTTTTTATTTTGTATAGTTGGTTTGTTGTGTGATTGATTTGTTTATTTGTGTTTTTTTAATAAAAAGAAATTAAATGTGGGTGTGCAAAAGAACGCACCCATGTCCCACACGCATGCGCGGGGTAGGAGTAAAAAATTTTGCAATGATGAGATCAAACGGGGCAAGGATGGGGACGCATGAGCCACAGATGCCATGCGAGCGTCCCGAGGCACGTAAAACCAGAAACATGTGCATTCATGCGCGACACGAGAAACGCAGTTAACAAAAAAAGTGAAGAAAATTTAATAAAATCCAAACCGTTTGTCGGATCAAAAATCCGTAAAAAGGAAAAATGTGCCAGGAGACGAGGGAAAAATGATGGAAACAAGCAACATAGGTTTTGGGGCAAAATCAGGGTGTTCACATGGGAAAAATGCAAAAATCAAACCCGAAAACACATACGAATATTATTATCGAAAAAATCTACATATCGGAACGAAGTGCAAAAAGAAGGAAAATTGTGAAAAATAAGGTCGCCAACAGCCCTATCACGACAAAACACAGTGTTGAGCGAGATAGGATACGTTCACATAGAAAAAACCCTAGAAACGGGCCCGAAAATGGACTCGAAAATTAACATGGGAAGAACCGTGCATTGAAATAGTAGGCGGTAGACATGAAAAATGTCCGAAAGAAAGGGATTCACAGGGTTGGCACATCAAAACTCAGTTTGGGGGAAATTAGGATGGGTTCACGTGGAAAAAACACAAAAAATGCATCCGAAAACACTCGAAAAATTTGATAACTAAAAATTCGACAGGCGAAAGAGGGGGAGGCAAAAGGAAAAAGTGGGGGAAAGACTGGGAAGACACAGCTGTCAAATCAAATTGGAATTCCGGTGAAAGTAGTGCAGGTTCACATGGAAAAATGTGAAAAATAAGCATTGAAAATGCTCGAAAACCTGTAAAAATTAATAACGAATGAGCCGTGCATCGAAACGACACAGAGTAAAAATGAAAATTTTCAGGGGGAAGGGGTAGGATAGGGCTGGCACATCAGATCAGGGTTTCGAAACAATAATGACGCATTCACATGGAAAATTGTCCAATATACGGAAATTGCTTCAAAAATTAATAACTTGAGAATTGTTTGTTGGAACAGGGGTTGGTAAAAAGGAAAAATAAGCAGTTTGAAGGGACAAATAGGATTGTAAGGTTGGATTGGGATTTCGGTGAACATAGGGTACGTTCACATGAAAGAAGCGCAAAACCAAGAATAAGGAGAAACGGTCAAGGAACAACCCCGGGGACAGGGTAAAATAGAACGGAAGAGTGAGGAAGGGACCCCATCAGGGTAAAATGAAGTCATGGCATAGATGCATGAGCAAAACAGGGTATATGCCTGGGGGTATGCAACATAGACGCATAGGGATGCATCCCCACACTTAAGACCTTTACAGGAAGGGTAAGCCAAACATCAAGGACATGGTACCTCACATCAGACCAACCACGACATCCCCACACTTAAAACATGACCGATACTGAGAAACAGAAGGTGTAGGGTTAGAAACACTTGGCCCATATTGCCGAAGAGGAATGTTGACTATCGAGGTTGCTTCTGGTGTCGTTGTGTCGACTGGAGGAGGTAACAAAGTGTCTTCACAGCACACATCCTTCGTCCTTCGTGGCAGGGACCAAGCGGCAGCACTCAGGGAGGTAGCTGGTTGAAAGAATCACAGGAAATTCGACGATGGCGAGGAATATTGCAATCAACTCACAATCACTCAAATGGATTGAAAGAGCAGGCACTTGCCCCATGACTAACATCACTCGAGGAAATAACGATGAAAACCCAGAGCTCACATCTGGTTTAGAAATCGACAAAGGAATGGTGCAGTAAGAGTATGCCAGGGTGCACAATTGATGGTGCATCAGTGAGTCCAACTCGTCTGGCATAGGTGCAAGGAGGAAAGAACAGGGAGCCTTGTAGTGCAATGTATAGAATAAAATGACGTATCCTATGCTGATGGCAGAGACCCTTCCAATGGGTGCATAGGGAAACGAGAACGTACCTGACTCCAAAGGTCATAACGTCCCTCAATCCTCACCTCTCGATAATTGATTGAAGAGACACCACTCACACTCAACCCACCCTCTGTCTCACACTCTATTGATAGATACAAAGGGCAGCCCTTTCCTAAAACCCATTGTTGTAATCCTCACAATCGCTTGTACAAAGGTTGTATGCCTTGTGCACAATTGATGGTGCAACTATGCATCCCACCCTGTGTCGGCATACAATGCAAGAAGGAAGGCCAGGGAGCCTTATAGTGCAGTGCACAGGAACAGATCGTGCTTTGTGCATTGAGAGGCCCATCCCATGCATGCAACACTCCGTTCACACATCTCACCTCTCATTTGATTTGAAGGGAAAAACTGGTCACTCACCCCACCCTCTGTCTCACGCTCTGATAGATACAGAGGGCAACCCATACTCACGCCCCCATCCTGTTAGGATGAAAGCTCACATCACTCAAGGGGTTGGTGATGTCGTCTGTTAAGAAGGGCAGACGGACTAATATTACAGAGACAGCACACCCAGGGAGGTGGCTTCAAATTACTTGCTGGAAAGATTCTGCTGGTGATGAGTCAGCTATCCTAAACTGCGGGGTGTTACCACCTTTTCCACAGTCAGCTTCCCGCCCAAGGGTGTTTCCACCTTTTCTTGGAATGAGGCCTGTTATGACAGGGAAGTTCTTCCTTTTCTCCCATAACAGTTTGTTTATTTTGTTTGGTTTTTCTTTTCTTTTCTTTTCTTTTTCCTTCTTTTTTTTTTCATTAAGAAAGAGAATGGTAGAAATACCATATGTCAGGACCAACCTCGCCACCGTTGTTGGATCAGATGAGAAGAGAAAAATGTCGGGTTGAGATGTTTCTGCGAGGAGGTAGTAGAACGAGACCACCTCATGAGGAGAATCATAATGGCTATCAGAAGCACGACAAAAAGGACAGTGCGATGCCCAAAAGGAAAGGGTTAGGTCGACTGTGATTGTCAAGATTCCCAAGGAGGGAAGTACATCTTCAGGCGATAGCCATTGATTGGGAAAGGATCATCAAAGGCATCAACGGTCTGTACCTGAACAGAGCCGTTAGGATTGACAGCAAGTACCTTGTACGGGCCCATCCACCATTGTTGGAGCTTGCTAGGAAACTTGCCAAATCTCGAATCATAGGGTAGAACAAGATCACCTTCTTTGAACTCCTTGTGCTTAATGAAACTGTCATGATAGGCCTTGCGTCGCGCTTGAGTGGTTTCCATGCACTGTAGAGCCCTCTGCCGTATCTCATCCAAGCATTCCAAGTGCAGGAGATGGCGTTGCAGTGACTCACTATCTCCCAAGCATTCTTTAACTGCCACCCACAAAGAGGGAAATTCCAACTCAATAGGGAAGACAGCTTCTGTACCATACACTAGCTGGAAAGGGGTCTATCCTGTAGCTGCCTTATGGGAGGTTCTGTATGCCTAGAGGGCCTCTGTAAGTCTATCGTCCCAGTCACGACGATGTGCAACAATCGTTCTTGTCAGAATCGAGCAAAGGATGCGATTGGTAACTTCAACTTGGCCATTGGCTCTAGGGTAATAGGGGGTGGACTTGCGATGGTGGATCTTATACAGTTCCGTCAGCTCCTCCATGATTTTGTTAAGGAAATGAGTACCTCTGTCACTTACCAGCTCAAGGGGACTGCCAAAATGGGTGATGATATTCTCATACATGAACAGGGCTACGCAATTACCATCGTCCCGCTTCAAGGCTTTAGCTTCACACCACTTTGTGACATAATCCATACATACTAAGATGTATCTATTCTGCTTCCGTCTGGTGGGTGGATCAATGGGACCCACAAAATCAATCCCCCACTTCTCGAATGGCTTTAGGGGAAGAATGGGTTGCAATGGCACGGCACTTATTTTGGTGGGTTTCCCCATTCACTGATAAGCATCACATCTCTTACAGTAATCATATGCGTCCTTATGGAGGGTTGGCCACCAGTATCCTGCTAACAGAGCTTTCCTGGTTGTCGCTTCTCCTATGAAGTGTCCACCACATGGTTCGTCATGGCATGCTTTCAATACTATGCCAATTTCATCCCCTGCAACACATCTTCGCAACACTTCATCTTTGCCTCTCTTGTACAGTGCACCACCTAGCGGTGTAGGGGGCTGATTCTAACAGAAGCTTCTTCTTCTCACGGCTTGAGATGCCAGGAGGATATTGTTGAGTTGCCAGGAGGTTGGCTATGTTTGCATACCAGGGAGTAAATGTTTCAACTAGAAACAAAGAAGCATCAGGAAGGTCTGGATTATCCTGTTCCTCTTCTTCTGTTTGAGGAATCTGTGATAGATGATTGGCTAGGACATGGGAACGGCCAGGCTTAGTGATTACTTCAAAATCGAACTCCTGGAATAGGGGCAACCATCTCGTCAATCGTCCTTTAACATCTTCTTTGTTCATCAAGAAGGACAGGGCTTCATGATCCACGTAAAACTTGAAATGTGTTGATAGTAGATAGTGTCGAAACTTCTCCAGTGCAAACACAATTGCTAAGCACTCAAGCTCTGTCACTGTATAGTTTAGTTTCCTATCAGTGACCTTTCCGCTTGCATAATATATCGGTTGATCTAATTTAGAGGGGCCCTTTTGACATAGGACAGCACCTAGCCCTTCAACTGATGTATCGGTGTGCACATGGAACTCCTTCGTCCAATCAGGAGGCTGCAAAATAGGTGCTTGGATAAGGCACTGTTTTAGGGTATTAAAGGCTTCTTCACAGTCATCAATCCAAAGGAAATCAACTTCTTTCCTTAGAATCTTGTGCAGAGGGGCTGCCTTGGTTGCAAAATGTGCAATAAGTCTTCTGTAGTAGCCCACATGTCCAAGAAATCCTCTTAATTGCTTGAGGTTTGTTGGTGCTGTTAAGGCGGCAATCTTTTCAATCTTTTCCAGGTCTGTTGCAATCCCTTGTGAAGAGACAATATGGCCCAAAAGAACTCCCGAGGAGATGCCAAAGACACCTTTTTTGGGGTTGAGAGAGATCCCATACTCGTAGCATCTGTCAAAACATTGCTCTAGGTGTCCCCAGTGCTCTCGGATCAAACTATAGACACAAAAGTCATCAAGATACACCTCAATGAAATCATACAGATGATTCTGGAAGGCAGCCATCATTACTCGTTGGAAGGTGGTAGGAGCATTACAGAGTCCGAATGGCATCACTCCATAGGCATAGGTCCCCCATTCTGTGGTGAAGGTTGTTTTAGATTGGTCCTCTTCTACGATTTGGACTTGGCTATATCCACTGAATCCATCCAAAAGAGAATACACCTCATGGCCTGCCCACTGTGTCCAACAGTTGGTTTGTAAAAGGGATGGGGAAATGATCCATCTTTATCTTCGAATTGAGCTTCCGAAAGTTGACACATATTTGAAGTTTCCCATTCTTCTTGGGTACTACCACAATGGGCGAAACCCATTCACTGTTAACCACAGGATAAATGAACTCTGCTTCAAGAAGTTTCAATAATTCAACCTTCACCAGAGCGGAGTAATTAGGATTCATATGCCTTTGTCTTTGCCTTACAGGTTTGGCATCGGGCTCTAGGTCAATGTGATGTTGGCATACTGTGGGATCAATCCCTTTTAGGTCTTTATATAACCAAGAAAACACGTCTAAGTTCTCTTTGAGTAAGTCTCGCAGGATCACTAGTTCTTCTTCTGGAAGATTGAGACCCACTTTCAGGTGATGTTCAATACCGTCAATATCTAGGAATGTTACTTGTCTTTCACCTTCCACTTCATGGATAAATGTCCCACAGATTGCTTCTAGGTAGAGGTCTGACTCTTTCAAGAGAGTAGTATCCTCATCTGATGTTCCACTAGAACCAGTGTCCTCCTTCTGAACAGATAACTCCTTTGTCTATTTAGGTTGCTGGAAGGGTATCAGAGCTTTGTTTGCTTCTGTGTGAGCAGTGCTTTCTTCAGGACTCAAGGATTCATCTTTCGAGGATGCGTCCAGGAATGTCACATAGCACGGACCTACTAGAGGCCGTCGCTTTGATGACTCTGGCTTCTGTTGTTGATAGGGGGCATCATCATCATCTTTTCTTTGGACTAAACGGTCAGGGTGACAGGAGCCACTGGTGAACTTAATTTTTATGCCTTTAATACATTGCTTATACATATCTGCATACTTTGTGGTCCATTGATCAACCCGAACGTCACCATGGTCATTCCATCCAGTACCTTGAGATATTCGGCCTCTGAGGTCTCTGTAGAGACATCAACAAGATCATCTTCTATCATAGAGAATTCTTCATCTGCACTTTCATATCCTGCTTCATTTTCTTCCTCCTCATTTTCATCCTCTTCCTCTGGAGGCTCTGTCTCCGCTTCTGTAGAGGCTCTGTAGGAGAAGAACAGATCTTCTTCCTCTACATCTGCTTCACTTCTGTCACCATTTCTGACTCTGCTTCTGGATCTGGCTCTGGCTCTGTATCTATTACTATCTCTGTGACTGTCTCTGTATCCGCTCTATCTCTGTTCTGTAGCCACTCTGTATCTGCTCTGTCTCTGTACTGTCTCTGCTCTGTAACTGTACTGTCTCTGCGACTGTCATGTAATAGGGAGAACAGTATATCCATGCTTCTATTTCACTGTCAAAGATGATTTTCAAAGTTAATTCTAGTTGAGACAGGAGGTATTCACCCATGGACAATGATTTTACATCCCGTGGCAGTTGGCTTACAGTGCCCATTGTTAGGTATTGTGCCTCTGTTTTCTTAGGAAAGATCTGCTTAACAACCTCTTCCTCTCCTGATGTACCTTTTATTACCTCATTAGAGGAGTCAGTTATAACTTCAATGGATGTGGATCCATTGCCTTTTTGCGATCCATACAACTTTAACACCGCTTTGTTGGGTCCTCTGCCTAGTGTTAGGGTTCCTTTGAACTAGTCCGTCTTGGCTCTTGTTTCAAAAAGCCAAGGTCTTCCCAACAGCAGAGGGTATGAGATTCCATAAGAATTTGGTTTGACCACCAGATATGTCAACCAATAATCTCTTCCTGCAAGGGTTGTTTTTACGTATGGGAGGATGCCCAACGGTTTGACTCTACTTTGGTCTGCCAATCTGATAAGCCACTGCGTAGGTTGAATTCCTTGCAACCCTAAGTCCTTCATTGTCACATCTGTCATTATGTTTATTAATGAGCCTCCATCGATCAATGCATCTGAAATGAAGCACCCTTCTATCCATACACTAATCTCTGGGGTTCCAGGATCTAGGAAGGCATTAGCCACATCTACTTCCTTTACAGGCTCCGGGGCTTTATTGGTCTTGATCGCTATTGAAGGAGCGATCCTTAGTCCACGTCTTCTTATCAAGATGCTTTTGAATTTCTTTCGGCAGCTGGGAGACAACATCAGCAACTTTTGGAATGTTAAGTTTGGTTTAAAAGTGTCTAGGTCTTTGACCAAGTCATAATCTTTGATAGGATCTACAAGCTTCTCTAGCCTGCTGGGGAATGGGGCTACACCCATTTTCATCTTTCCTCTTTCTGCTAACAATTGTTGCATCGGCTCTTCTTCTGTTTTTGGAAGTGCTTTTGTATCTTCTATCTCCTGGGCCTCTGGTCCTGTCTCTGGGACTGTCTCTGTAACTCTCTGTGGCACTGTCTTTGTAACTCTATGTACTGCACTGTTCTATTCTGTACTGCTCTGTCTCTCTATTGGTAGGTGGAACTTCACAGTCTTGGTAGGAGAGTTATTTTCATTCTGAACCACTAGTTCCTTCTTCTTGGTGCACGTAACAACGGCAACTTCCAACTCTACCAAATTGGAGGCAGGCTCTTGTACCTTTTGTTGGCTATCAGTGGCACTGGCCTTTACAAGGGCTGGACTTGGATAGTCCTTTGCAGTGTGGCCTTCACCTTTACATCGACTGCATAAGGGCTTGTAATCCACAGATCGTCTAGGGTTTGGACAATTCGGGGAGATATGTCCCTTTTCTCCACACCTATAACATTCCACCTCTAATCTCTGACCACCACCAGAATGTCATCCTCTGTAACTTTGAGAGGGAAACCTCCTCGGACTAAAATTAGGACCAAACTCCCTAGGCTTTGGTCCAATATCCTGTGTTGTCATTTTAGATTCCAGCAAGTTAAATCTTGCATTCTCATCATTTTGTCTTCGTTCATGCATCTCTTTCAGAGAGCAAATATCCTCTGTATGGTTCTTCCACAAACAGTAGGAACAGAAGACTCCAGGAATGGTTGGTTTTTTAGTACATTCAGTGGCTAAATGTCCTGCTTGATGACACTTTTCACACCATGTATTAGAGCGTATCACATCTCTTCCAGCTCCCACAAGAGTGGATATATTGGCGGTATTCACCTTCATCGTCTGTAGCTGCTCTGTAATCACATCCAGAAGCTCTTTCTTGATACTTGCAACTGAGTTGGATAAGTAGTCCTTCAGATTTTCACCTCCTGAAATGCTTGTAGTGGGATTTTGGGACGCGTCTATAATTATTGCATACACTGGTTGGGTCGATCCAGAAGGTCCTCTGTTCTGGCTCTGATTCAGAGCTCTTGTTGAGACTTGGGGTTGTTGATTCCAGTTGGTAGGGTTCCATTGTTGTTGATTTGCCATTGGAGGAACTGTTTGAGGCCACTATTGTTGTGGTTGAACCATCATTTGAGGCACTATCGTCTATGATGACCACATTGGATTAGGTGCATTATACTATGGCAAACATCTGGGGATAAAGGTAGGGAACTGTCCCTAGGATTGCATTTGGTGGGTATACCATTCCAAGCGTAGGAAGAGGTAAGACTCCTCTTCCTGGAGTCATTAACAGCCTTGCTTTAACTTCGTCATACAATCTTGCACCTTCCACTGCAGCTTGCAAATTGATTGGTCTTCTCAATTCTACGAACTTGCGAACCTCTGGTTGTAGGCCCCTGAGAAACACTCATTTTTGGATTCCTTCATCCAAATGATGGTTATTCCATCTCTTCAGGATGGATTCCATTCACAAGACATAAGCTTCTACTTTCCAAAGGACTGACTTAGGTTCATGAACTCCTCTCACATCCGCTCTTCAAAACCTTCATGCTTGAATTTAGTGAGGAAGGCCAACTTTAGGTCATCCCATGTGCCAAAAGTTTTTGTCTCTCATACCACTGAAACGCCGTGCCCTTGAAAGTGGCGAGGAATATTGCTAACCAATGCTCAGGGGTTCTGGCATTGTTAGCCACACATGCTACCATAAACTCTGCTACATGAAGATCAGGGTCTTCATTGTACTCTCCCTTAAAAACTGGCAATGGGACTACATTTGCTGGCCTATCATCAATATTTCCAGGATGAATCTGACTAGGAAGGGGACCTTGAGTTGCCATGGGGACTTATGTAAAGAGTGCTTTTAGGGCATCAAAGGAAGCTTCTGCTGCAAGCTTATTCTCAGCTTTGATTTTTACCTTCTCTCTTCTCACATACCTCTGGACTTGTTCTAACGCTTGCCTCTTTATTGCATCATTCATCAGGGGGTTGGCTCCAACCAGTTGGTCTAGACTCAACAGGATAGTATCAGAGGGGGCTTCAGTCTTCTCTGATGGAATCTCTGGCTAACATCTCCTCTACTTCCTTCTTTTCAACATCTCTGAATTCAGCTTTCAAACCACTACAAAGGGAAATATATTTTGTTCTGAAAGTATCAAAACTCATTCTTCTTAGGATCGTTGTTGCGTCATTATAATAATGCCAGCTTCTAAGGGTTTCAACAGTGTATGTTGTGAAAAACACTCTGTCTACCAACTTCCAGTGGGTTGCTAATTGGACTTGTCAGTGCACCAAGCATCCCATGTATCTTGCTATTGAGCATCCACGAACAAATTCCAACTCTTTTCCTTTTTATTTTCGTGAACCTCCATAGACCACGACTCCTGAAGCTTCTTTACAATCTCCCACTTAATGATATCTGGAAATTTCTCAATGAATGTCAAATCTTCCATGGATGATCATTCTCTCTGTTTCTACTCTTTAGTTTATTCCCAAACAGTTTGCCACCAAGATTCAAGTTTCTATTGCTTCAAGAGAAAGAGGAAACAATCCACCACATGGAGCATGCATCATGATGGTGATATGTTTCCGCCATTGTGGGATGAACTTCTTGTGAAAAGTGGCTTTGATTATGAGAAATTCCAACTCTTTAGTGGAAGAATGAACTTTGCAAACATCAATTGAATTTTCCACTTCTTGGCAATGCCATTTCCTTCATTTTCAGCCTCTTTTGATGCTTGTTGATGGCAAGACTCCCCGGCTGCGCACCAAAAACATGGATCCCCAAGAGGAACACCAAGGAAAAGGGAATTCTCTTGCAAGAAAATCTATCTTGTAACATCAACAAGCTTTTATTTCATTCTTTTGATCATCAAAACAAAGAAAGCAACAATTCTTCACATAGCATCATAGTAGATATCTCCCACGGATTTGATAGAATCAACCATAATCTTCAACATCTTCATAAAATTCTTTAATAAAACAAAGAACACAAAGGAATACACCATCTTTGAATGGAAATCAATCACATAATATTCATCTTCAATGTCTTTATATTTCTCTCTCTCAATCTCTCATACACAGTTACACTATTTTGATAGCATTCTCTCTCTCTCTCTCTCTCTCTCTCTCTCTCTCTCTCTCTCTCTCTCTCTCTCTCTCTCTCTCTCTCTCTCTCTCTCTCTCTCTCTCTCTCTCTCTCTCTCTCTCTCTCTCAATAGTACATCATCTCCTCACTACAATACTCCCATAATAACTCTCAAATAATCCTTCTTAGGTCGTGGATGCATCTCCCAAGAGGTATGTCTGATATGAAAAGTCACCAGAGCTACTACAGTGTCTTTTCATAGCTCACTACTGTCATCGTCACTTAGTCTTCTCTTCAGTCTTCAGCAGCTGCTTCTTCCACTTGTTTTAGCTCTTTTGAACTTAGATTCATCCTTTCCAAAGGTTAGAAAACTTTCCCAAAGTCACACATACATTCTACAGGACACTTATAGAAGGTCTATAGAACAGTTACAATACAACACCAGAGCAGCTACAGTACAGTTACAGTATAGAGACAGAGCAGAGACAAAAGCTCTACAGAAGTCTACAGAAGGTCATCAGAATCTCATAACTCATACTCAAACCATTCTATACTATTAAAAACTATTCAATAAGATTTCAAAAGATCTCAATCTTCATTAATCATCAATCTATGCTTCATATAGAAGAAAATCAGAACAAAATAGAAGCTATACATAAGGTATACAGAACCAATCAGAAGCTCTCAGAACATCATAGAGCTTCATATATCCACTGAGAATCATCATGAACTTCCAAAACATAATCAATATCATCCAAAACACTCTCAAACACTTCCATTAACAACCATACATCACTCTAAATCCATCAAAAATCAATCATTCAGTCCTCAAAAACAACAAAAATCAGTCAAAAATTCAGTCTTTTTCCAATCTCAACATGTTGCTTGTGCTTCAACATCATGTTGAGTTTCCTTAGCAGTGGCGGCCACGTCCTCGCGTTGGAGAGCGCTCTGAGCATGACCTTGCTCAGCATCTTGACATCTCTTAGGAGCCATGGAAGAAGCTGATGGATTCAAGCAACGCTTCTGCATAGGTATGGGGAGAGAGGGAGAGATTCAACTTATTGCAGCAGAGCTTCATCGCGTCAAAAGCAGAGAGACTTCTCCACAAGTTATTTTTTACACAACGCTCTACCCCTATTTATATAGTAATGGGGGGGGGGGGGGGGGGGGGTAAAGAGAGGGCACATACTTTTTAGCATTTTCAATGATGTCATCGATGATAAAGAGAGAACGCTTTTCTTTTAGCATTTTTTACGACCATTGATGACATCAGGGAGGAGGGGGACTCCGTTTTTGCAACACGAAGATAAAAATTGATGAATATATAGGTAAGAACGTACTACACATCGCATCATCGGGTGGCGACCAAGGCAGTGACCAAGGCATAGACCTTGGCATCTTGGCCTTGGCATACTTGGCAATGGGCTACAAAGGCTTTGTTGGCACCGTTGGTTGCGCGTGAGAAGCTTCCACTGGCTTGTAGAAAAAATCTTTCCGAGAGGTCACCCATCCCAATAGTGTCGTTACCCAAGTGCACTTAACTGCTAAGTGATTATCCACTAGGCTAGTTCTTTTTGTTGTTCTATACTACAAACATAGTTTTAATAATCTAGTCTTGGGAGAGTTTCCCAAGTCTTTCTTCCATGAACTGGCATATAATACCTCATTAATAATAACAATTATCTTCATAATTGGAGCCAATTCATAATTAGAGCTAAATTTTTTTAATGTGTAACATAAATCAATTTTCTTTTGAATGTATATGCACATTATTTATTAAAATAAACTAAGTAATGGGGACATTACAGTGGCCTAGGCCCTCTTTCCCATTATCCTCCCATCTTCTTACCTTCCTTCCAACCGCCCATCTACCCTTACAATTTGTACACAGGAGAGAGCCTGGCACTCTTTTACAAAAGTTTCAAGGGCGAGTTTCAAGGGTGCCTTGCATTTAAAAATATGCTTTTGCCTTCAACTTAACTTTTGAGACCGCCCTTGCACTTTCGACCATTTCCCTTCTTGCTTCTTCTGTTGTGTCTAATTTCCTTCTGGGCTACCTCTTTTCAGCTCCCAACTTTTTTTTCACTTTTTTTGCTTTTTCTTGTGCTGAGGTTAACATTACCCCTCTCCTAATTGAGTGCCAGTCCCATGGCACTGATGAGTGGTAGTTGAAAGGCAGGATGAGTGTAGCCAAATGGCTTTTTGAGTTTGTGTACAAGCCCTTGCTAAGGATGGTGTTGGATGGATCCGCCCTTGAAATTGAAGATGAAGTTGGGGCAAGTCCCTCCCTGACGCTGATGGTGGGTGGATCTGTCTTTTGAAATTGAAGATGAAGTTGGGGCGAGTCCCTCCCTGACGCTGATGGTGGGTGGATCTGTTTTTTGAAATTGTAGATGGTGTTGGACGAATCCCCCTAAGAGAATGGCAAGTGGGCAGATCTGTCCTTGAAATTCAATGTGATGTTCGGCGGATCCCCCTTAGAGAATGATGGGTTTCTAACCTAGCTTTTCCCTATTCCCTTCAAGTTGCCTTATCCCTTCACCTATAAAATGAATTACATTGCACCTTGTGCTTTCCTTGTGAGAGCCCTCAAAGGTTCTCCCTCATCCTTGAGAGAGCCTTGCTAGAACATTCGGTGCTTCCCCATGTTCTTTCTAAGCACCTTGCTAGTTGGTCGTTCTCTGCTTCGTTTTGGCTGCCTGGTGACAAGTTGTGTAACATTACCCCCCTCCTAGATGAGTGCCAGTTCTATGGCACTTGCGATTTGAATTGATGAAGATTCGGTGATTTAAAAGGCGACCGTGTGAGTTGATGGTGATGGGGTCTCGTGGAGATTGGTCCTGGGAAGAACCAAGCAACTAGTTGAGGTGGTGGAGGTCAAGAGTGAATTGAGTGGATGATGGGGCCTTGAAAGTTGGTGGGTGGCAGCATTTGTATTTTCTTGAAAAAGAAAAGAGGGTACACTACCTGGGGGTGTGTCTACCTTACCATGTGGTATATTGGGCTCATACTAGTGGAACTGGAAGTTGGGTCGTGGGTGTTGTCCCACACTTGAGGACCCAATTCGTACATAAGGGTGGTGTGGTGAGTGTGGCTTAGGGATATAGGTCTAACCGTAGGCATGGGTGACCTTCCTAGGTATGTCCTGCTCTTGATGTGCCCTAAGCGTGATGTTGGGAATCAAAATAGGCTAGGGGGTTAGGGACGGAGCCAACCGCAATTGAAGCCACAAGAAATTTCTAACTTGAGGACCCCTAGGTGCAGTGACTTTGACCTACGTGTGCTTTTTTTTTTGTGCATCATTGATGTAACCATTGCACAGATATCTTTGCCGACGTTGAGGTAAAAAAAAGAGTGGTGGGAGGTGGCATTCTTGTGAAATAGGGTCTTGTCTTAAAACCCTCCCACTAAGGAGCCACGTCTTGCTGCCCCCTTTCAAAACTTGGCCATGTGTCTTTAGTCAGAGTCTTTTCCTATCTTCTCCCCTGTGCTCTAATGGCTCTGCTTCTTTGGGCCCTGCAGTTTGCGGTAGGATGTGCATATCTTAGAGCCCTACGTGGGTGATCTCTAGCTTTTTCCTTAATGACTCAATGGCCTCCTCCTCAAATTGTGCGGCATCCAAGAGATTGTGGATGTATTGTTGGGCTTCCAAAGTCACTTGTGCGGCCTTTGCCCTGCTCTCTACTAACACCTTGTCACCTTCTGCAAGGGCTAACCGGTGTGCTAAGCCTCTCACCTTTTCTTCGCTCATGTCCACCCATTCATCTGTTTTTTTCTACATTTCTTCCAAGCTTTCATTGTGCCTACAAGCTAACATCCTTAGCGTCCTCTCATGTTCCTCGATTTCTCTTTCCAAGTATTGTTGCTTTTCAAGTTGTGATGCCATTCTCTCCTCCAGATTTTCTATGTGCTTTTGGTGTCGTTGGCTTCTCTCTTTTTTTGTTGCTACTAGCTGCTTCGTGGCATTTTGTATATTTTCATTTTCCTTTTGTAGGCCTTCATACAACACGACCAGCTCATCATAATTGCGTTGTAGGCTCATGAGACTTTGTGTTTCTGCCACAAATTTTGCTTGCCACCTCTCTTCTTCTCCTCCCTTGTCCTCGAGCTTCTCTTTTAGCTCCTTGATCTCTTTTTGATACATGGCCACTTAATGGGTTCTTTCTAATTGAGAGGCTGCCATTGTCTCTGTTTTGGTCTCTCGAGCTTAGTGACTGCTATTTTCTTGTCTTCTTTCACCTGCTCTAGCTGTGATAGAAGTTCATGTACTTGCACCTTGAGTTGCCTCTTTATTGACCAAGAACTGCACCTAGCCCACTAGATTGCTAGCATCCACCGTGGTAGAAGAGCCTTGGGTGGGTGTAGTGGACTGGGGTTGTGAGCAATAGGACGGGTGGGATGGGGTTGATGAAGCCCTTACCCTTACCCTCGATTACTAGGGGTGGCATGTTTTTGGGTGCTTGGGAGATGGTGCTTGGGCCTTCGCATCTGGGTGGACTCATGGCGGCAGCCAGCTCTTCTTCCCTTAAAGGCTGCTCCACTGAGAGGTGGATGGCGAGGGCTATGTCTTCTTCTTCCTTTCTCCTTAGCTCCTTAGCCTCCTGCTCTGCTTTCCTCTTCAACCTTCCTAGATTCCTCTTTTACTCTTTTCATCTCCTCTGTCTCTCTCCTTTTTCTTTTTTCTTCGGCACTTTTAGGCTCCTTTTAGGCTTTTGTCAAATCTTCTTTTTCTTTCTTCCTACTCTCTTCTTCGGCCTTCTTCTGTGGGGCCTTTTTCTTCGATTTCTTGGCCCCTCCTTGGCTAGATTGTGCTTGCTACTCTCCTTCTTCCTCATTCACTATTCTTTCACTAGAGTGCCCTTGTTCTTGGCGTAGGAGTGGCATGTTTGGTGTTTCATTGTGACTAACTTGTCTTCTTGTGCTTTCCCTAGTATTGCTCTTATGATCGCCATCAAGACCCCTTCGAAGCCAATGGTAGAGGCCTTTGATGATGACAACTTCCTATCTTTGGAGGTCGGGACTCTCCCCCTGCGGGTCTTCCGCCGATGGGACAATGCTTTTTCCAACATTTCTATCATCTTCCTCACGAAGCTGTTTAGGTTCACCTCGTCAAAGGACTTGGCAGTGTTGGACTCCAGCATTGGCACGTTGATTCTACTCATCAATGCATTGTACCTTTGGCTAGAGAATAGGGTGTGCACCATTTTGCCTTGGATTCAGACTTTGCGATCGAGGATGTCAGCTAGACTGACGCCATCGTTGGTGTGGACTATCACTTTGTTCATTCCCAACATGTCATACAAGTCCCTTTTTTTCCATCTTTCAACTTTGTTGGGCAGGCACAATGCTCTCTATACCAACTTAGGGCTCAGCTCAATTTCTACTTGGTAGGCTTCATTCTCTAGATGCACCATGACACTGTTGCGATTCCTCTTGAAAGTCCGAAGAAATTTCGCACACTTCTCGTAGTCGATTACTTGGCCCACCTTCTCCACATACTTCTGCAGCTTGCATGGCTTCATCGATTGCTTGATGATGGTTGGCTCCTCCATGACTATGTCTTCCAAATTCAGGACATGCCTAAATTTGAATCGATTGTAAGCCCTTGTTTCCAGTGAGAGACTATACTTTGCCTGCTCTTTCTCCGAGAACAGAAGTTTGTTGCTTTTCTCTTGACCTACCATTGTAGGTGCATGTCATGAAGCCATATTTCACCATTAGTGTCCTTACAATAATTACTTGCTGAAAGGTAAGTCGAAATTGATTATGCTTTTGTGGAAATGTTTAAGTACAAAAAGAGATTTTTTTCCTTCAAGCAGTCCATTCATTCCAAAAAATTTACAACTTTTTCTCTCAATCACGAGTTGATTTGCATCCACTCTTTTTTGCTTTTGGACATTGATTGAGGCTTTTTCCTTGCATGTTTCATTCACCTTACATGTTTACGTGTTTAATTCACCTTACCCTCTGCCCTTTGGAATTGAGAAGGATCCTTCCTAGGATTAAGGTTTGAGAGGTCAAGGGCATTCAATGCGTGCTTGCAGTATTTTACTTTCGTGTGAGCCAAGCATAGAAGGTCGAATTGTATTCTAGACTAGCAAAGCAGTCCATGTCGAAAGGACGAATGCCTACTTGAGTGATGTAGGTGAGGACATTCGTGAGGAAGTCACCGAAGTCGATTCGACTGGCAATATGTAACTCCTCCTTAGTCAGAATTTGATCTAAATATGGGTGGGTCAGGAGGTGCTCTTCCAAGGGTCGGTTATGAATTGTGGTCAACACTCTATAGGAGGTTGGAGCTACATAAGTGGGATCATACTCCGAGGTTTTGATGGCATGGCATTTCTCAATGTTAGTCGTGATTTGGTAGCACATTAATTCCCATTGAAGTCGAAGAGCATACCATTTCCTCAAGAAAGAGGAATCGGTGTCAGCAAGCTGCTTCAACTCCTCTATTTCCTGGTTCAGTAGCAAGGACAATGCTCTTGTCATAAGACATAATGAGGCATTGTTTTCGTGCGTGTTCTTGGGATATCTCGGTGGCAATTAATTCCTCAGCAACCTAGGGAGCTTTGACAAATACAACTTCACATTCCTCCCATGAGCAAGGTAGCATTCGCACTTCCGTTGCTAAAGGTGTCAAGATTGTGGGAGAGAAGGAAGGAGTCTCACTTGTAGCTTTCTTGCTTGAACAATGGGGGAATACACACACAGGTGGAGGCTGAAAACAGTTTTCCTCTTCTTAGTTGTGTAAGCCAAAAGAACTCACGTACAAAGAAATAGAAGAACCCTATATATGGGTCTCAAACCAAACTCAACTAACTAAGGTGGCATACTAACTGAGCCACGAACTAGAGTAGATAAGGATAGTTGTCATCTAGCTATTATTCATGGGCGGTGTACCAACCACATCTGCAAACTGACAAGTCGGTGACATAAATGCACAACGGTCACCTTGGCATATCACGAGTGGAGCTCGATATCTCAACACTCCCCCTCGAGCTCAATCCCAATTCCTGCATACCAAGCAGGTCTCACGTAAGCCAAAAGAACTCACGTACAAAGAAATAGAAGAACCCTATATATGGGTCTCAAACCAAACTCAACTAACTAAGGTGGCATACTAGCTTAGCCACGAACTAGAGTAGATAAGGATAGCTGTCATCTAGCTATTATTCATGGGCGGTGTACCAACCGCATCTGCAACTGACAAGTCGGTGACATAAATGCACAACGGTCACCCTGGCATATCATGAGTGGAGCTCGATATCTCAAGACTCCCCCTGAGCTCAATCCCAATTCCTACACACCAAGCAGGTCTCTGAACTTGCGCAACTTCTATGCGCCCAATGCCTTCGTAATTATGTCAGCTACCTGATCCTCTGTGCTGACATAAACTAGATCAATAAGACCTAGTAAAACCCTCTCCCGCACATAGTGATAATGCACCTCAATGTGCTTTGTTCTAGCATGATAGACTGGGTTGTTTGCCAAGTGTATACTACTCATGTTGTCACAATAAATGACAACTGGCCCATCTGTAGACTGATGCATATCATAAAGTAGCTTATGCAACCAAGCTACCTCACATGCAGCCATTGCTGCGCCCCTATACTCAGCCTCTGTGCTCGATAAGGCAACTGTAGGCTGTTTCTTGCTGCTCCAAGTGACTGCAGCACTCCCAAAAGAGAACACATATCCACTGGTAGATCGTCTATCAGAAATAGTACCAGCCCAATCAGCATCAGTGTATCCATGCAACTGTATCTGAATCCCAGTCTCATGAAAATAGTCCATACTGCAATGTGGACTTCACATACCTAAGTATGCGTCTAGCCGCATCCAAATGTGGTTTCCTTGGAGCCTGCATAAACTGACTTACCAATCCAACAGCATAGCTCAAATCTGGCCTGGTAATAGTCATATAAATCAAACTTCCTACTATGTGTCTGTACATAGTAGGGTCTTCCAGAAGCTCATCTGCATCTGCGCTCCATTTGGACAGCATGTCCAATCCATACTGCCTCTGCAAGAGCCATATCCCACTTGGTGATCTAATCACCTCAATGCCCAATAAATAATGCAGCTCTCCCAAATCCTTCATCTCAAACTTCTGCTTCAATAGCATTTTCACATGAAGGATATCTTCATCACTGTCACCTGTCATAATCAAATCATCAACATAAATGAAAGTAGCATAATACCTTTCTCTGTTTTTCTCACATAAAGTGAGAAATCTGCCTTGAAAATCTGAAAGCCAATAGTGACAAGATACTGTCCTATCTTGTCAAACCATGCTCTAGGTGCTTGCTTCAAGCCATACAAGGCTTTCTTCAACCTGCAAACAAACTCAGGATGAACAGCATGCACATAACCTCGTGGCTGCTCCATATATACCTCTTCTTGCAAATCACCATGCAAGAAGGCATTCTTTACATCCATCTGATGTAAAGACCATCCCTTTGATGCACCCATAGCAATGACTGCTCTTACGGTTGCCATCCTTGCAACCGGATTGAATGTTTCTTCATAATCAATGCCATATGTTTGTGCATACCCCTTGACTACTAATCTTGCCTTGTATCTATTCACAGAACCATCTCCATTGTGTTTCACCTTATAAACCCACTTACAACCAATTTCATTCTTATCTTTAGGCAAAGGTACCAATTCCCATGTAGCATTTGCTTCCAAGGCATCCATTTCTTCATCCATGGCTTTCTCCCATTTTTCTTTTCCCATGGCTTGCTCAAAAGAAGTGGGTTCTGGTTCATGTATCACTTTGACCATATATGCATAGTGAATGGCTGTAAATCCATCATATTTCAGCCTATCCACAGGATACCTAGCTCTGGTAGACCTGCGCAAAGTAGGTTCACTCCCAGGTGCTCTCAAAACATCCATGGTCTTTCTTACTCCATGTGTAACAATAGAAGGAATACCCAACTCATCATCAATGCTCTGTTCTGAGCCACTGGATTCACCATCCACATAAGAGTGACCTGCATTCACATCAAACATGGGTTGATCTACCTTCTCTTTTCCTTTTCGTGATACCTGAATACCACTATCTGCATTACTTTGAGAAGATTCTCCTGATCTCAATCTACCTGTCCATGGCGAAGAATGTGAACCACTACTAGAGGACGCTCCAGGTCCACTAATATCTTGTGACTGCTGCTGTGAATTCTGTGCAGCATTACCATTTAGTGCATCTACATCATCAATCACATTTACTGGTTTATACCAACTACTCATCTCATCAAAAATAACATCTCTGCTCATTGTAAACTTACGAGTAGAAGGGTTATAGCATCTATACCCTTTTTGCTATAGAGAGTAACCAATAAAGATGCACTTCTCAGCTTTTGGATCCAACTTGGATCTCAACTCATCTGGCACATGAACATAGGCAATGCAACCAAAAATTTTCAAATGAGAAATATCTAGTTTCCTACCAGTATACCTCTCCTCCGGAGTCATGCCATGTATTGCTGCAGGGGGAATCATGTTCATTATGTAGACTGTTGTAGCACCTACTTCAGCCCAGTAAAAATTTGGCATGTCTTTTTCATTGAGCATGGCACGAGATACCTCTCCAATATGCCTGTTTTTCCTTTCTGCAATTCCATTTTGTTGTGGGGTATGATTGCATGAATATTGTTGCTTTATGCCATGCTCCTGCAGGAACCTTGCAAACTCATTTGAGAGGTACTCTCCCCCTCCATCTGACCTTAGGCATTTTATTTGCAGGCCTGTTTCTTTTTCAACCATAGCTTTAAGAGTTTTAAAATGCCCAAAAACTTCACTTTTCTTTTTCATAAAATACACCCAAACTTTTTTGCTATAGTCATCAATAAAAGTGACAAAATAATGACAGCCTCCAAGAGATGCAGTTTTAGTAGTCCACACATCAGAGTGGATTAATTCCAATGGCTTCTTACTCTCTTGAACATGTCTAGGAAATGGTTTCCTTGCCTGTTTTCCAAATTGACAGGCTTCACATACCTTATGCATTTCTGCAACCTTGAATTTAGGCAATCCTGCAACAATATTTTGGGCCTGCATTGATTTAAGTCGCTGTACATTAACATGACCAATGTGTTTATGCCAGATATCAATATCTGCAACTACACCAGTCCCATGTGCAAACATTGCTGCACTCAATTCAGGCATGTCTGCATCCAACGTAAACATTCTGCCCTTCTTCTTTCCTTTTCCTATCAAGCGACCTTTATTTTTCATATCCTCAACAAAGCATCCATGAGGATTAAATCTGACGTGCAAGCCCTGCTCAACCATTTGACCAACAGAAACCAGATTCTTTGTGATATTCGGGACATGAAATACATCGGACAGGTATTTCTTTTTCCCATCCTGCATAGACAACGGAATTTTTCCAATCTGCATAATAGGATGTGCAGTATCTTCACTAGTCTCCACAAATCCTGGTTTTTCCATTTTCCTTGCATCTTCCATCCATTCTGCATGACCTTTCATGTGGTTTGATGCACCTGAGTCAACATACCATACATCGTTGCTTTCTTGTGCACTTGTCACAGAATTGTTCATGTGCTGCACCATAAACAAATGCTCATTTTTGTCATCACCCTGCCTACTAGAAGATGTATAATTCCCTTGTTGCAATTTTCCATTCATGATGTCATTCTGCTTTTTATAACAGTCTTTAGCCATATGACCCATTTTACCACAGTAGTAGCATTCAACATTATTGTTTGCATTTTGGCCTCTTTGCCATCCACCACGATCTCTTTGGCTCCCCTTGCCTCTAGAGTTACCACGTCCTCCTCCAAAGGACTGGTTTTCTTGAGTTTGCTGCATATTCTGATTTCTACCACGGCCTCCAGATCGGCCTCCTCTACCTCTGCCTCTACCTCTTCTAGCATTTGAGTAGAAGACAGCTTCTTTTGAAGTTCCTCCTGAAGAAGATGCACCACCATTTCTCTGCTCCTCAGAAATTAGAAGAGCAATCAACTCCTCAAAATCAAGAAATCTTTCACGGACGGAAATGGATGTTCAGAACTGTGCATAATCCTTTCCTAGACCATTCAAGGTCACAGAAACTAAATCATCATCTTTCACTGGCAACCCAATGGAAGCAAGTGCATCTGCAATCTTCTTCACCTTCATGTGGTAGTCATTGATGCTCATACTTTCTCTTTGCACATTGTGCAACTCTTGCTTGAGTTGCATTTTCCTGGCTTGCGTATTTGTGCTATACATTTTTGACAAAGTATCCCATGCCTCCTTTGGCGTACTTGCATCTTGAATATGCACAATCATAGAGTCTGAAATACTGATAGACAGCTAGTACATAACTTTTCTGGCTCTCATGCCATGCTTTAAATGTCTGCATTTGCTGTTGATTGGGAACATCAAGAAGAACTGGTTCTTCTTCATTTCCTGCAAAGAATTCCCAATATCCTTTTCCCATAAGGAAATTTGTCATTCTGAACTTCCATGCTTGGAAGTTGTTCTTGTCAAGCTTTTCAGTGACAATCTGTGAAAGAGAATCAGACGCCATTACAGAACACTGCAAAAAATTATGTCACTGCAAAGAACACAGCTTCAGCCTCACAAGGGAAAATCTGCAAAACTAACGAAAGTGGTATTTGACCACACAGTCACTTCCTAGTGACGATTTTGCATCAACAGGCAATAAGGATGATTCTGTAACTTCCAATGTCTCTGCGCATAGGCATACGATACAATTTCTACTATAACTTTTCACCGACCTGTAGAACAATGCTTGCACAGCATAAAATTGGGCATTTTCTTGAGTGCGTGCAGAAAACTTCCGCCTCCAAATCAAAAAAACAGGGTCACCTAGGGCTAAAGCCCTTTTCTCGCAGCATATACTGCCCTCTTGCTTCACCGCGAAGGGCGTCTCAACCTGAGACAATGCACTCTTGCACTTTCCAGCTGTGCTACCTGCAGAGACTTGCTCCCAAAATAGAAAAATGAAAGCAACACTGGTCCTCTTACCAGAACACCGCAAACTTGGTTTGCTTTCTTGAGCTCCTTACCACGAACAAGGCTCTGATACCATGTCAAGATTGTGGGAGAGAAGGAAGGAGTCTCACTTGTAGCTTTCTTGCTTGCACAATGGGGGAATACACACACAGGTAGAGGCTGAAAACAGTTTTCCTCTTCTTAGTTGTGTAAGCCAAAAGAACTCACGTACAAAGAAATAGAGGAACCCTATATATGGGTCTCAAACCAAACTCAACTAACTAAGGTGGCATACTAACTGAGCCACGAACTAGAGTAGATAAGGATAGCTGTCATCTAGCTATTATTCATAGGCAGTGTACCAACCGCATCTACAACTGACAAGTCGGTGACATAAATGCACACGGTCACCCTGGCATATCACGAGTGGAGCTCGATATCTCAACAAAAGGCTCATCCAAAAGACCTAAGTCTAGGCGACTAGCTTTTAGCAAGCATGGTAAACGTAGCATCCAAGTGTTTGAGGAAAGCAACCAAGTCATTGCCAGTATTCTTAGCTAAGTCTATGGTCAAGATTATAATGGATCGCCACTGGTAAGAGGGTCTAAGGCTGCCGGCTGAGGTGGCTGAGGTTTTTGGTTGGGCTTGACAGTTTAGCAGCAGCACCAGCTAATGGGTGGGCTTGACAGTTCAACAAGCTGACGGCTGTGGCTCTGGTTGCGATTCTAGCTGGGGTTAAGGCCTTGGTACACTAGGCGTGGCTAGTGCAGTTGGTGGTGCACTATTAGATGCTTGGGTAGCAGTTGGGGTACTAGTACGAAAAGATTGAGGTGGTTTAGGAGTAGCGGGCTTCGGTTTGGGTCGATAGACTTGTTGAGTCTTGATGGGTTTAGGTTTTGGAAGGGTAATGGGCCCTACAGCCAGAGGTTTTTGTGGCATTGATGCTTGATTCATCTTGATGCTTCATGTGGTCAAGCTTGAGGGCAACATTTGAGTAGTGTCCTCGGCCGTCTCAACTTTAGGTACGCAAATCTAGGTATTACCCTCGTAATAGCCTTGCGCTTGCAATAAGGTCTTGGGAACCCATCGTGGCTTGAACGTCCGTCAATGCATGTAGTTTCTTCTAGGCCTCCTAGGTTTCAAGAGAAGGTTTCTAACCTTGTGAGCTCATGGTTGGGTGCTCCTAGGTGACGGTCTTGGATGTTTTGGTATCCATTTGAACTGGTGTTCAAGGTTTTTAGCTTTGTGGTCGGCTTTTTGTTGGTGCTAAGGTTTGGGGGGTGGTGATGAATCACGACCCCCCTCCTTAGGCTTGATGGCGGGTTTCTCTACCGGTGGCTTTGCGGATTGTGATGGAGTCATCTAGCCCTTGCTGAAGGCTATGACAATTCGTATGTTCTTGATGGCCAAGTGAATACATTGTGACTCGTAGTCAACATTACAATGGGCATGCTTCTTAAAGGTTCATCCTAACAGTGATTCCGTGCCTGCATCTTTCGTGTTTGGCAACACATAAAAGATCATGGGCAAGCTTTCAAACTCGATAGAGACTGCAATTGCACTTTCCCAAAAGTGCATATGATCGATCCGCCAAATAGACTGAGTTTGGCATTAGTGGGTTGTAACTGTGGTTTTCCGATTTGAGTCCAATGATCATGAGTTGGGATATTAAAGTCAGTGCCCTCATCGATCAATGCATCAATGGCATGTGTCTACTGGGCTATAATGGTCATGCGCAGGTAAGCCAGCTTCCTCATCCTCATCTTCAATCTTTGTAATGGTGGTTATTCGTACATTGACATGGGCTTCTAGCATCATGGGTTCGTGTAGTGGATGTGTGGGAGGGTAATACTTCTTTATGCGGTTACCACATTAAAGAAGCCTATGCCCTCACCTTATAGAATTTCAAGTTCTACATTACCGGTTTGGCTTATGGTGAGAACTCTAAAAGGTCCTAACCCCTAAACTTCATTTTCTACTTATGTACCTTGACCAAGTACAACAATTTTAAGTCACCCTATTTGAAATCTCGCTGCTTGTCGTGCTTGTCAAACCAACTCTTGCGTCGTGTCTTTTCGCAGATCGGTGCATGGGTGGCTAGAAGTCGAGTTTTCGATAAGCATTCTAGCTCAACTGGACATTCCATCCATGCTTCGTTTCCCTCCCATCTCTCTTGAATAGCGATTCTCAAGCTAGGAATGAAGAATTCTATAGGTAGAATTGCCTCAGCTCTATATGTCAACTTGAAGGGAGTCTATCCCAGAGCTGTTTATAGGATGTTTGATAGGCCCATAAGGCTTCCATTAGCTTATAATCCTAGTCGTTGTGCACAAAGCAGAGACTACCTTGGTCAGGATGTTTACCAAAATCTTATTTGTTGATTCCACTTTGTCGTTCGCTTGAGTGTAGTAGGGTGTGGATTTCCGATGGATGATCAGGAAGGTGGACAAGAGATGAGCAATCACCTCATTGATAAAGTGTGTGCCTTGATCATTGACAAGTTCATTGGGGTAGTCAAATCAAGTGATTACCTGCTCCCATAAGAACTTAGCAGTGGGTCGTCCATCGTTCTTCCTGGTGGCTGGAGCTTTCACCCACTTTGTGAGATAATCAATGGCAACGATGATGTACTTGGCTTGTGAATTGCGAATATTGAGCCGTGGGTCTGATAGGCCCAATGAAGTCAATCCCCCATTTCTTGAAGGGTTGCCTTTGCAATTATGGGACTTAGCTCCATTTTCTCCTTGCGAACTGGCACATTGGTTTGTTGGCACTCATCACAATGTTTCACGAATCATGCTGCATCTCAAAAAGTGTGGGCCACCACAATTGAGACTACCGCACCTTGCGGGTTGTCATATCTCCGTTGAAGTGTCCTCTCGCAATTCTATTGTGCACCTCAACTAGTACGTCATGCATTTTGTCTTCACACACACATCTCTACAACAATCTATCTTGCCCTAGCCAATAGAGTTGGCCTACTATTAAGTGATAGGGTTGGATTTTGAGAATGAGTCACCTTAGTCAGGCCTTTTCTATGGATCGGTTAGGTAGTCCGTTCTCAAGCACTTAGATTATGTCCTTTGCCTAGTATGGTGTCAAGTCAGCTCTAAACAGAGCTCTTTCACTAGATAGAGTGAATAGATGTGTGTCTGGCAATTCATCTCCAATGCCCTGTCCAGTGACTTCTCTCATGGATATGTGAGACAAATGATCAGCCACATAGTGTTTCTTTCCTTTGCATAGGACGACGGAAAAGTCAAATTCGAGAAGTAAAAGTAACCATCGAGCTATGTGTCTTGTAGTGCAGAGTTTTTTTACTAGATACAGTAAGGCTTGATGATCAACAAAGAAAATAAAGGGCATAGCCAAAAGATAATGCCGAAATATCTTTACATCAAACACCATGGCTAACCCCTCTCATTCAGTTGTGGAGTATTTCATTTCTGTATCTGTGAGTTGTCTACTAGCAAAGCTCACTAGATTTTCTAGATTGTGGTCACCAAGCTGGCACAACACAGCTCTTACTACAAATTTCGAAGTGCCAATATGAACATGAAAGGTTATGTTCTAGTTTGGGGCTCTTAAGATTGGTGTGGTGGTTAGAGCCTTTTTCAATTCCTCGTATGCATGTTGGCATTCCTCAGTCCATTCAAATATTATCAGTAGCTTGTACAAGGGTCTAGCAATCAATGCATAGTTTAGCGCAAACCGTTGATAGTACTCTATATGGCCTAGGAAGCACTGAACTCCCTTGTAATCAAGTAGGGGTGGAAGTTTGACAATGACCCTGACTTTCGAGAAGTCAATGGCAATGCCATTCTTGGAACCATGTGCCCTAGGATGCATCCATGTTTTACCCATAACTGGCACTTTAAGAGGGTTCAACAAGAGATGATATAGTCTACATCATTCAAAGACTGCTCGAAGTTTGTCTAAGTGCTCCTTCTAGGTGGAGTGAACACACAAGTCATCAACGTAGACCTCTAACTCTTTCCTAAGCATGTCCTTGAATATTGCACAGATGAGCCTCTGAAAAGTAGTAGGTGCATTAGTCAACCCAAAGGGCATGACTAGCAGGCAAAGACACCCCACTTAGTGGCAAAGGTGATCTTGTGCCTATCATCAAAGTGCACTTGCACCTAATTGTATCCTGAGAAGCCATCCAAAACACTATAGGCCTCTTTGCCCGCTACTCTCTCAAGCATGTGCTCAATGTGTATGGCAATGGGATAATTGTCCCTATTGGTAGCAGCGTGTACCATCTTGTAGTTGATGCACACTCTGATCTTTCCATTCTTCTTTAGTAGTACGATCGCTATGGGCGAGACCCAGTCTGTGTGCTCAATCTCATAAATGAATCCTACTCTTATCAGCTTGTCAATTTAGTCCTTAATAGTGTGAACATACTTGGGATTCATAGGGTACGCTTGCTGCTTGACCAGTGTTGCGTGGGGGGGTCATGGGAATATTTTGAGTGACAACACTCGGATCTACCCCTTTCAGCTCATCGAGGGACCAAGCAAAGATGTCCATGTACTCTCGCAAGAGAGCAATGAGACTTGCTTCCTCTTCCTCAATCAAGTCATCGGCAATAAAGATAGGTCAAGGTGTCTCCCCTTCCTTAGCTAGATTAACCTCCTTGACTTTGGTTGGTCTATCTATTGGTTCTCTTGCTTACCCTTGTCGTTTGGCTCCTAGCAATATCACTACCCTATCACCTTTCTTAAGCTTAATAAATCACTTTGGTAGGTCTTGCGGTTTCCTTTGCTCTTCAGCCTACGTATCCCTAGGCTACTTGTGTCGTTCTTTCTTCACCCTTTGGTGCCTTAGGTGGACTACCAGATGCCCTTCGGTGCATCTAGTCTTAGGTGGTTGTGGCACCTCAGGATCACTGTCTGAACTCACCTCCAACTCAGAATCAAACTCTCCATCTTCGCTAGAAGAGGGAGTCTCGCCTAGTGGTCGTAGTTCAAATAGTGACTATGTCCTAAGCACTGGCTAAGCACTTGGCTGGGCAAGGCCTGCTTGTTCATAATCTATTGCCCCTATGTGCTCTAGCCAGGTTCTATCGCAATCCATGCACATGACTTCTCTATCGATTCTAAAGGCACTCTTCCTACGTGGTTTGGATCAGCTCGGATTTGCTCTATCACCCTTCCCTCAATGTTGTATTCTACCGTATCCATCTCTCCTCCGCTTCCATCACTGAAGGAACAGCAGTCCTCATATTCATCATTAGAACCATCCTTCTCTGATTGCTTGTTGTCTCTTAGGTCTTGATAGGGATTTTCCTCCTTGTCGGTGACTAAGGCCCAATTGTACATTAAGTTTAAGTCGTGCACTTTGGTCCATCGCCACTTAGGTTTGTCCAAGAGATCTTGGAGAGGTTTGAGGTTAGCGGCTAGATTTCTAACTAGCTTGTTTGTCAAATGTTCTAGGATCTCCAAGAGTTCTCACTTGTGATGTGGAATTTGACACGGTTGGATTGTTCATTCAAGCTTTTGGCCATCATTCAGACTAGCATTGAGGATGTGTCTCTGTGCTTATCAACTGCCTTATCAGCTTTCTCATACTCCTTGCTATCCAAGAAGGGCAGATATATCGTGGCGAGCACGTGCATCCAATCTTGCTCATCTTCAGGACAAGGGATATATTTGATCAGTGGCCCGTAAGATTTCCTAATCTCTATGTCACCCTTCAGTATGGTGGAGATGACATCCAGGTCGACTGGTGTGGTCTTCTATGTATCCATCTCTACTCTTACTACCTTCGTTCGATTGCCTAAGAAGATTAGACCGTTACCCCAGTCTTCTATGACCCATGCATTGCACATCTAGGGCGGGCTTAACTGGATGTCATAGTCCACTACCTTCATGACTATAAAGTCGATCGAGAATTGGATTTTTGCGATCTTCAATGGCCAGTTCTTTAACACTCCAAATGGCCGCACTTTCATTCCATTGGCTAGGGTGACATTGAACCTAGCTTTCTCAACAAGCGGGTTATGCCAAGCCTAGAGTATTGTGTGGCTTAGCACACTATCTTCTACTCATGTGTCTAGAATTCCCTTTCTTGTGGTGTCTCCTAGAGCTAGGACCAGTAAGACTACATGCATTTCAGTGCCTTCCCAAAAAGCATTGACATGCAAGGATTTTGGCACTGAGTGCACCTTCAGACTTGGTATTTGTGTTTCTGCATCGTGCTCGTGCAAGTTAGCGGCGGAAGTTTGCTCCATCGACCCCTCAACCCACTGAGGGCTGAAATGATGAACGGGTTGCCTCTTACCTGCCTCTTACCCATCCAACTTCAAATCCTCACTAAGAGAACTAAAGAGGGGCACCACCTAGCCAAAGGGAGGATGGGCTAGGACATCCCTATTCTCAAAGAGAATCAAGAGAGCCAAGACACAATTTTACAAGAGAGAATATATGTGCTAGACACCACATTGGAATATAAGAGAGAGAGATGAGAGGAGAGGGAGACAAGAGGAGAAGAGGTAGAAGAAGCTTGCCATTATGCTACATGGAATGAGAAGATGAGAAGAGAGGGAGATAATAGGAGAAAGGGTAGAGGAAGCTTGCCATTATGCTACATGGAATGAGAAGATGAGAAGAGAGGGAGATAATAGGAGAAGAGGTAGAGGAAGCTTGCCATTATACTACATGATAAAAGAACTTACTCATAGCTTACCTCAAAGAGATGAGGATATTGTAGAGTGCTCTCATGGACTTGTCATTGTCTTCCCTTCCTCCCTTTCTTCATTCTCCATGGGCTCTTTATATAGCCTCCATGAGAGATTAGATTAAGCTAATCTTCTTGATTAACATAATCCTAGATGATGTAAGGCATCTTTGAAAATATGGAGAGTAGTGGATGGGACAAGTCCCCACCTTGGTCATCATGCAAGAAGCCAAGGGTGGTGGTAGACAAAATAGAGAAATGGAGCTAGATTACAAGAGGTGGGTGCCCAAAGCACATTATTATAATATATTTACAAGAAGGATAGAGTGGAAAGTTGGTGTGGTGAAAGAGAGAAGAAAATTGCATGTAGCCAGCAGTCTGCGCCTTCGTAACTTCAAATCCGTGAGGAATTTGAAAAAAGTTTCTTCTGCAACTTTGTAGACCAGATCGAAACCGATTGGACCTCGCGAGAATTTTCTTGAAATTCACTTTTTCTTGGGAGTTATTGCGATTATAAAAAACAGCTTCTAAAAGCTGCTTTGACTTTAGTCCCCCATATGTATATAAATACATATAAGCATGTGACAAAAGGGGTCCATGCTTGTAAGCTTTTGTGCAAGATCCAAATGACACCATGATGTGGATATTGACTTGTGTGCAAGGGTGAGGTGTCCTCTAATGATGGTGATAGATTTTAAATCTTAGTGATGCAGACGGGGCCCATGTGTAGTTGGAGGCTAGTCTTTTGAAAAATCTATGCATTCACTCAACTCCTAGGTGTAATCCATTTTCATCTTCACTAAGATAACCATCCCTTTTACCCTTTCATTGACATGCCTCCTAAGAACTTGTTCCCCCCATTTGCTAGAGTTATCGTAATCGAAAAGCAATGTAGCATACCTAGTGCTTGAAGAGTAAACCCAGAGTGATATGGTAGGCTCTTGATAGGGGCTTTGGCCAAAATTTTGTGGTAGTAATCCGGGTTGTAAAAAACCCGGATCACCACTACTTCAGCTCTTGCCATAGTGTTAGATGTTGCCTAAGCAAATCTCCTAGGCTTAGAGTCACCGAGGTGGTCACTTGCATGGTGAGGAGGTTGTTAGCTGCTTGCCTCTCCTAACTATGTGTTTCTTAGCCAATGGCCCTGACTGGTTTGCTGGCCTGTAGTGTACAGGCTATTCCCTCGACTCTGGTTGTGGAGGCAAGACTAGTGTATTTACGCTTGAGAGATCATAGATGTCATCTTCCAATATGGGCTCAGAATCCTTTACGTGCTCCTGAGCATCTTTTACCCACTCCTTGACCTTTTCGATGGCCTCGAGTTGGGGTACTCCCCAGACCTTTGCACTCCCCTTCTTAGCCATCTTTGGAGCTGATGTTTTTACCTCTACATTTGTAACCTTTTTTCTAACAAGATGTGTTGGGGCACTCTCAATTTTTAGCGTGGCCTTTGCATCAGCTTTCTTTCTCCTTCGCCTATGACTTTTCTTTCCAATTGAGATTGCCTCTAAGTTGCTGGGCCCTGGCAATGATATACCAACTTGCTTTTTCTGAATGCATGTCATGACATGCAATGGGATGGGCATGGCATCCCTGTCGAGTGTCTCGACACCGAACAACCCCGATGGGATAGATGGTACAATTGCTGAGCTAGGGGATATTTTTTGCCTAGGGCAATCTGCAAAGAGATGAGTGATTCCACACTCAGCACATCTAAGATTGGCCTTATTGCAATTTGCTTGCTCCCTTTCGGGGCAGCATGAGGAGATGTGTCCTAGGTGACCACAAGTCCGAGATTGGTTCTTGGGTATGCCCTCCAAAGCCTCTACCTCTACCTCTACCTAATGCCATCATCGATACAGGTCGATAATCCATAAGGATTACATTGCCCTCTTCGTCATCGGAGATGTAAGGGTGCACGTAAGGCTCTTTATCGTTCAGCTCCTCCACATAGTGGACTCAAGCATCGCTCAGTGTTGGATGGGTTATGTAGGGTCTAGATGGTCTAGGTATGCATGTGGGGTTTATCTCTATCCTAGGAATGGCCGGTTTGGCATCGTTGGGTGCCAAGAGAGCCAATGGAGCTCCCCTCCTGAAGAAGTTTTGTGCCCTATTCGCTAGGTAAGGATGTATGTATGGTTGCAAGCATGGGAGTCTCCTCGTCATAGTAGTCTGCAATGCAGGGCATCATGGCCGAACCCACCACAATTTGCGCAAGGTCGGAACCTCGGGTCGTGACACTTGGTTGGCATGTGATTTCCACCACAATACATGCATTGGACGTGAGGGCTTATAGAGTTCCTCACTTCGTATCCCATTGATGAAGATTGTGGAGACCGCTCTTTTAGTGGGTCACTCGCATGTTGGGATTCTCTTGAAGAGACTCCGCACATGGGTGGCGTAGTCTCCGATGTCCTCCTTGTCTTTTTACTTGGCGTTCATCGGCCGCACTAAAAGGTTATCAAAGTACCTGAGCTCAGAGAATCACTTAATGAAGAGACTCTTGAGGTTGTTGAAGTGAGTTTGCTCAGCAACGTCTAGACTCGTGTACTAGGCCCTACCCTTATCGCCTAAGCATAGACCAAAAGCTTGTGAACGGCTAAGTAAGATCAGTGAGGCCGTTGTCCTCGCAGACTTGCTCAAACTGCTCTACGAAGTTGTATGGGTCGTCATTTGGCTGGTACTTATCTAACTGCTTAGCCACAATAGAGATTCTCAATTGGCTCCTAGAGCCTTGGTTAACTCCTAATCCTGCAAGCAACAAGGTTGCCAATGCAGCGCCGCTCTGCTCTGCTGACGAGTTGTCTAGCAATTGCTTCGTAAGAAGCTTGTTCAACGTGAGATCACCTTCTAGTGCTCTTTCCCTCTCTGCATCAGATCCTGTCCTATTTCTACTTGCTAGGGCTAGTACTCGCTGAATCTCGCACATTTCTATATTCTGACGTAAGCTCCTAGCTTGTTGCTCCTAATCATAGGCCACTATATGCTTTGCACAGCCTTTCACGCTAGCTTCCTCTCCTCTTCGAGATCAACTATGATTTCCTTGGATGGCCTACCGTGGTGGTCCATCCAGGTCTACAGATCATAATTGATGACTAGCTACTAGATTTCCATTGAAAAATCACCTAGACCAAGCTCTTCGCTAGGTCAGCGGCGGTTAGTGCTTGACTCTACCATATTGATGGTCTCGTGCTCCAACAAGTTGTCCATGAGATTGACCAAGTTGAGTAGATCCACTCCTCCAATGGGGTCGGTCCTAACTCCTATGTCGCATCCTTGCTTGGTCCTAGACTTGGGGTTCTTAATCACCCGAATATGTTTCAGGGTCTTCTCCTACTGGTGGGTACGTTCTGATTGGTAAGTTTGAGTGAGTTTCTTATTATTTACAAATAGTCTTCAACTTACACTCACTTCGTGTGTATACATGCTCTCTTCCATGCACCATGTGAAATGAGGCTTTTAGCATTTCTTAAGTGCACTTCAAGTGCTAGAAAACAATGTGGGTGCAAATACAAAGTGCCAATTGTAGCTCTTGCACTCTCATCTACATACTCGACCTAATGGGGCTCTAGGCTCGATTCTTGGCCATTCTTGCTGGTGATTAGGGTATATGCTGCGTCGGACAGGGTTTGTTGGTTAGCCTATGGCTCTAAGCATGTCGAATATGCTAATATAAGTGTCATCACTGTTCATACAAAGTCAAATGTTGCAGTGTCCAATTCTGAATGGTTTGATTTTTGTGTTTGATTATGGGATGTCCGATTTTTTAAATCGGACAGGGTATGTCCGATTGGACAGGATGGGTTGGTCCGATTTGAGTGTGTCTGATTGCCAAAATCGAACAGGGTGGTTCAAGCGTCTAATTTCCAAAATTGGACGAGGTCACATGTCCAAGTGTCCGATCCCTAGGATCATACGCGTGGCAATGTTCCGATTTTTGGCCATCCGATTCTTGGAATCAAATGGGTGTAGAGTGTCCAAGCGTCCGATTCTCAGAATTGGACACTGGTAAGGTGGTCTGATTCCATCGATCAAGGGGCCGAAATGGCAAAAAATCAAATCGACGATATGATTATGAGGAAGCTAGTAGCCGAGGACTTCCAAAATGTAACTATCAACACAAGGCAAGGTTTGTATATACTTGGAATGCACTAACAACGCCAGTGGGAGTCGATCGATTCGTAGGAAATCATAGTTGTCCAAGTCTCTCTCTCTCTCTCTCTCTCTCTCTCTCTCTCTCTCTCTCTCTCTCTCTCTCTCTCTCTCTCTCTCTCTCTCTCTCTCTCTCTCTCTCTCTCTCTCTCTCTCTCTCTCTCAATGCCACAAGTGAAAATGAGGTCTCCCTTTGCTTCCCGGGGTCTTAAACCCTTGTTGGACTCAACCTTAATCTTCTTGATCACTCCCCATGTGACTTTAACACCTCTAAGCACTCTTTTTTCCCATTTTTTCCCTATTTAGGCCTGTTTCACAGCAGCAACCCTAAAGCTTCCCGCTTCAATTTCTCAATCCTATCCTACTCTAAATGCAACAAAAATCAAAAGTAAAATACTAAAATGATTTCTCCTACTTGCCTAATCATCAAAAAACCAAAATACTTACTTGTTGCAAAGATTAAAATCCCAAAACCTCCTACCTATCTCAAGCTCTAGTTCGGGGAGAAACCCTTACTTCCTCACTCGATTTGAGGTGTGCAAGTGCTCAAGCATGAATCCATTGGTCCCAACAATGGAACCAAATTGTAGAGGCGAGCTCACGCTCAACCGCCAACAAGACCCACGAACCGCTTATTATTTCACGTGTTTCAAGTGAACACCTATGGTTATCTCTCACCTATCCGACGCACCTTCGATCCTAGCGGGGTGTAGTGAGCTTACCTCGATGCTTGAATGAGTTGCCTCTTCCCTCAAGCACATCAATAGCTTCACGATTTGAGATGCGAGCTCAAGCATCCTCAAGCCTCCACCTCCAAGCTCCATCCTCCATAGCCGCGCGTGAGACAAGAGAAGCGAAGAGAAGAGAAGAAGAGAGGAGATTATGGAGAGCTTCACCTCCAAGATCCCTCACCCTCACACACTCACTCCCTCACACTGTCACACTCCCTCTCTCAAGCACACACAAGCAAGCAAGAAGGAGAAGAGAAGAAGATAAGAAAATGAGTCCACTTTGCCACACATCAAAGAATGAGCATCTCATTCACTTTTTGAGTTTATATACAAAACCCTAATCCCTTTTGGGCGGTCATCCCCTTTTTTACATGGCCTAGGCTCTCTCTCCCATTGTCCTTCCATCGTCTTGGCTTCCTTCCTACCGCCCATCTGCCCTTACAATTTGTGCAAAAGGGAGCCTGGCGCTCCTTTACAAAAGTTTCAGGGGCGAGTTACATGGCCAACTGTGGCCTAGGCCCTCTCTCCCACTGTCCTCCCATCTTCGTGGCTTCCTTCCTACCGCCCATCTACCCTTACAATTTGCACAGAAGGGAGCCTAGTGCTCTTTTACAAAAGTTTCAAGGGCGAGTTTCAAGGGCGCCTTGCATTTAAAAATGTTGCCTTCGACTTAGCTTCTGAGGCCGCCCTTGCGCCTTCGGTCGTTTCCCTTCCTGCTTCTTTTGTTGTGTCTAATTTCCTTCTGGGCCGCCTCTTTTTAGCTCCCGACTTACACTTTTCCACTTTTTTCGCTTTTTCTTGTGTTGAGGTTAACATTGGGTGTCTAGACTTAGCATATCCTACGCTAGAAAGAACATAGGCCCTTGTTAACTTGTTGAAATATCCTTTCACTTTTAATTTGACCACATAAGAACAACACAATTTTATATGGATGTTAGATTTTTAGATAGTAGAGTTATCCTTAAGCAAAATTGTGATTCTCATGTACCTTCATTCAACAAATTTATAGAAGGCCCTCAAAGGCAAATCAAAACCAAAACTTTGAATCTCTTTTTTGAGCAAATTATATTCAAAACCAATTGTGTTTTGCAAGTCGACACTTCCAAGCTAGTAAAAGAATGAGAAGGGTGTCTTCAAGTTTCATAGGGCATAGATAACAAGTTTTGCATGATGGTCATGCACTAGAAAAGAAATGAATGATGTTCACAAGGATTTTGTTAGATCCTTAAATTGCCTTCTATTTTAGTTTGCAAAAAAGAGAGGATAGCAAGTTGAGTGGTTAAAGGGCATAGCCAAGCCTATTGAAGTCACCATAAAGATTACGCACTCAGCTTTCAAGGCTAGGAGATTATTCCCACTATAAGCAAGGTAAGGTTAAGTTATCATATTGTACAAAGCCCAAATGCAATATTTGACCAATTATGCCACCAAAGCAATGTTTGATTGAGTGTATAACTGCATAGTAACATCACAAAATCCAAAGCTTTGACATCTATTTGGAGCTAATGCTCACTCTTCGTATGCATTTTATTTAGAAAACAATGGAGAGTGATTGATATCTCTAATAACCTCTAACTAAATATAGTGTAACAACTCCTAACAACATAGTGTAATGCCTCTACTTCCAATCATTAATGGATACAACACGAGCATGACACTCTTTTGGCCATGAAAGGGGATAAGTGCTATAATCAAGGCAAAGGAAAAGGTTAAGGAGCATGAAAAGGTTCTTTCATAAAATAGGCTCAATCTCTTATTATGGTGATCTTCCTACACCTTGAAGATTTATGACTTGACCCTTGCAAAAGCATTTATTTTGTGACTGCATGCACCAGAACACATCTATGGAAAATTGGTAACTCTGTCCTCTTCATCCAAGGATGCTTTTGTGCAAGTAGGTTCACATGCACATGCATACACATGACTCTTGAATACTGTATTTGCATGATATATTTGTGGAACCACACACCCTACCCATACATATTTTGTATGTTTATGCATATAGGTGCTTACATGTAGCCACACATTATGCACATGCACATTTTCTATATGCACGCATATGCACTTACATGTGTGCAACAAGTATAATGCACTAATGCTTGCAAGACGATGAGAGAGAGAGAGAGAGAGAGAGAGAGAGAGAGAGAGAGAGAGAGAGAGAGAGAGAGAGAGAGAGAGAGAGAGAGAGAGAGAGTGTGTGTGTGTGTGTGTGTGTGTGTGTGTGTGTGTGTGTGTGTGTGTGTGTGTGTGTGTGTGTGTGTGTGTGTGTGTGTGTGTGTGTGTGTGTGTGTGTGTGTGTGTGTGTGTGTGTGTGTGTGTGTGTGTGTGTGTGTGTGTGTGTGTGTGTGTGTGTGTGTGTGTGTGTGTGTGTGTGTGTGTGTGTGTGTGTGTGTGTGTGTGTGTGTGTGTGTGTGTGTGTGAGCTTGAAAAGACAAGCAAAATCATGCATCTTAGCTAGTCTATTCTAACCAATAAAGTCCAAAGTGCTCTCATAAATTATGATTTTCATTTAAACATTCCCACGACCCATCAAATGCTTACTTCTTGTTTGTCGTCCCTTTATTAGATATTGAAATTTCCACATTGCTAGTATATTATCAGATTACTTACACTCCTACAAACTAATTGAAAGTTAAATCTCTCATTATTATCACAAAAACCACCTTTGTTTTCATTGTAAATTGCTAATGTCAATAGTATTTGATTTTCTAGGTCTCCAATATCTTGATATGCCACCTTTTCTTCTTGAGATCCTATAAGTATTATTTCTTAATTATGAATTATTGCCCAATCCAAAGTTGAATGTGAAATATAAGTATCCATTAACAAGAGAGGACTTAAAGCTCCCTTTTCTTCTCAAGATTTTCAATTTTGTTGCATGAGATTGTTTACTCTTCACCCTTGCATGAATAATGATAGATGTCTATAAACATTTTCTAGTGAAATTTGTTTCTTCGCATACCCCAATGTCCACATAAGACTTATGTTTGCAAAATCAAGGATACAAGAGTTTAAGAGTGCCCCTTAAAAGGCACCATTCCCTATAACATTAAGGCCATTTCAAAAGCCATAATGAAAGTGAGAGACAATTGACCACTAATATTGTCATGTCACACAAGAAAACAAAAGTGCACGTCCATCCATAAAGTGGAAAAAGAGGAGATAAAGAGAAGTTGAAAGCACAAAACTTATACAAGCAAAATCCTTTACCAATCTCATGATCATCTTAGAGGTGCATTCTTTGACCCCCCCCCCCCCCCCCAAACCAAAGAAAAACACATCCAAAGGATAGTCATATGCTGGTCCACATATGGTCTCATAGGCACAAGTATTTTACCATGGCTTTTAATCATAATGGGACTTTGGCAACTAGCTCTTAGGTAAATGATTGATTTTTGAGTTTTCTAATAGTAGCCTTTGCTTATGCCTGTGATCTTTCCCAAAACTAGTGGCATCTAAAGTCTTGAGAACATCTACTTAAGCACTCAAATTGATTCATAATGCACATAGAAACTTTGGGCGTATGACTAGCAAAAGGCAAGAGGCATCAAAACATGATCAAGCAGAAGTTGTTCAAACTAGGCAAACTAATCTAGCGCAAACTAAAAAGGTGATACATGAAGGATTGCACCTCCCTAATCAAAGGAAGAATGCACAACTTCTAAGTACAAAAAGGACCTTGAGAGCACTCACGATCTTCACCCCCAATCAAATTAAAAACAAGTGGCCTTTTCTTGTACTTTACAAGGGGAGTATGAGTCTAAATGATGATTATTTGAAACATGGCAACCTGAAGTTCTCTTGTTGAGATAGTGCTTCCATTTTGCTCTAATGGCTCCCTTGCAAAGAAGGATTGAATAATTGGTAGACTTTGGAATTACCGAGAAACAGAGTATATGTCATCCCTTGGACAAATAAGTTCTCTCCAACTCATGCTCTCCAACACGAGTGCTTGGTTTATATCACCTTCCCATCCTACAAGATTGGATGGATAGTGAAATTCCCTCTCAAACTACAACTTTAAGAAAGATTCTACATGTGTTAGTCTCCCAAGGTATGTCAAGGTAAAGAAGAGACCATGTATCCTTTCACATTGAAGGAAAAAGCCTCCAACAACAGCAGCCCATGTCATCAAGCTAAATTTGTTTTACAACATTCTTAAATTCTTGTTTTGTGTGTGAAGGGTAGGTTTCAATTTACCTATGATTGTCCAAACAGGATTCATGTTTAAGATGATAAAGGAGAAGCACCTAACTAGAAGAATTATGCTAAATGTAGGAGAAGAATCTACTAAAAGGATGATGATGTTAATCAAATTCATGCAATTCTACAACAGAAGGGAGATAGAGCAATAACAAAACAAGATCCCAATCAAAGCAATATCCAATGAAGGGGCTCACAAGTGCGGTAAATGTATATTCTAGCTACATTCATTAAGGTCAAAGGACTTACCAAGGACTAGTAGTGATATCAAGCAAATCAAGGACAACATTACAAACTAGTTTGAAGAGCATGGCTAATAAGGAGGATGAAACCATGGATCAAGGCAAAGGAAAGCAAAATGCAAATAGTGGTCAAGGCAAACATAAAGTCACTTAAAAAGCTCATGCAAATGCATTTATTGATAAACACACCTACGTTGCTTTAGAAGAATTCAATGATGGTGAGAGTTGCTAGATCTTATTTCTAGGATGCCATCTGTCAAAGCAAAATCATATGAACCTCTTAGAATATTCAAGGCATGTGTCTCAAGGAAAAACAAGCATGTGCCAACCTTAAAAGTAATATGGACTAGATCTGCTACCAACACATGAAACTAAAGTAAAACAAGTTGATGTCAAGATCAATAAGTTTCAAGGGTTTGCTTTGTGGAGGCACTAAGAAGGGGAACTCTTTTCTGCTTGAAGAATGCCTAATGCTATTCTTTGATTGATTTGATGAAGATAGATGTATTTCGGGAGGAGTCATTAATGTGGATGGGAAACTTCTTACCTTAACTACTACATTTAAGTATACCATCAAGTAAGAACTCTTAAATACTAGATTTAAGGCAAGTATGTGATTATGCAATAAGAATGACAAGTTGCACAACAACAAGAAACGCATGAATGTAAGAGAAGCCTAAAAGGGATTCCTTTGTCAATAACTTTCAGCTCTTAGACATGATTTTGAATGATGATATGTTTAGTTCACAAAGCAAGCATAATGATTACATGTATTAAAGCTTAATTGAGTTCTCATTGGGGTTTGGTGGGAGATGCCCCTTCCGGATTTCACTTTCATGGTCTCATGAATGAGCTTAGGAACAAGCCAATTCATATAGGCAATGAGAAAGTTGCTAAAAATCATAGCTTTTCTCTCTCCAATGATATAGTAAGTGAAAGCTACGATGACACTACATTTCTTGCAACGGATTAATAATGAGATTCAACTTGAAAGTTGTTATGCTAATGGCTCATCTATACACAAAGAAGACCTTTTCTTTGTGATTTCCAAATTTTTTAAACTGCAATTTTGATAAGCTCCCAATCAACTTTCCCCAGCTATGTGGAATGAGTGGAAGATCATCCATCCAAGATGTTAGACTGGTTCACAAGTTCAAGACCATACATGCTAAAGTTTACCAAGGTTTCATAAAGCTAGACATGAAGGCACAAGAAAGAGGGCCAAGTTAGTAGAGGCCTTTCGTAATGTTCAAAATCAAATACAAGGTGATAGCTAAAGCCTACTGGAATTATGTTGCCATGAAACATCTCTTTGGATGATTGTACATAGTACTCTGAGAAAGTATATTATTTTTTGCGTTGTTTAAAAACTATGGTGTTATAGCCAACTTTTAAAGGTAGGACTTGACAACCTGAAGTTGCGAAAAAATAAAGGCGCATAAAGAAGCAAACCCTCTGTACATGGAACTCTACATTGACTTTTTCAATGGAGGCAACAAAATTTCCAAATTAGTTGCCCATTTCAGGTGTTGTGAACAGAAGGGTCCCTCACTTAACAGCGTGTAGTAACATCCTCACAGTGGAGGAATTCCACCAACAGTACATTTTGTATCACACACTTGTATGCTGCAAGCAGCAAGGATCGGCTTCTCTCCTGGATTTCGCCAGCATGGGTACTCTATCAGTTGATGCCTTGAGAACATGAGAATGATCTTGCCATTCAGGTGAAATAACACCACCTACCAGGGCAAAAGCACAGAGCATCATCCTGAGTGGAACCACCATTACTGTGACACATACTTATCAGGCTGTTCCTGTAGCAACTTTGCAGATGCTCTGGCATCCAAAAAGAGTTCTGTGATACTTTCCAAGTCATTCTGCATCACATTGAAAAACATAAAATAGTCATAAGCCTTTACCAAACAAATTTGAACTGCCAAGCCTGCAAACAAAAAGCTTACCTTCACAATTTCATCCCTGCCATTTGTCCGGGCCACTATACTTGCAGGAGTTAGCAGCTGAACTGCATGCCTGACCTCATGCAAAATCAAGGAAGCCACTATTACACTATTACACCTAGATAAAAAGGAACAATATTTCTTCTCAACTTTTTCAGCTAACTTGAAAAGGAAAAGATCCTACCGTAAGGATGTCTTCTCTCCAATTTCCCCCAAGTAGGCAAGACTGTCTTGATCCACCTGTAAACCTTCAACTTGTGCGCGAATAGCTAAAATCTGCCAGAGTAAAAGGGTGGTGAGTTCTGAGCACCACTCACCTAAAACCTCTGGATAATGCTGGGTAAAGCTCCATACCTGCACTATTTCTGTAAATGTGTATGGAAGTGTTCGGATAATCACCACACGGTCAAGCAGATCAACTGGAATACCATGAGGGCTCGAAATGTCTGTTCCTCTGCACAGCTTCTGGAAGCTTTACTTTTTCTGATTTACCTTTCCTAAGCTCAAATGTTTCGAGAGAACTGATCATACCTGATATTGCAGATGCCACGATTTGTTGCAAAGATTACAATTGGAGATAATGAGCTTTCAAGTGCACGGTTCAGATATGTAAAGCATTCCATATCCAGCATATGGACCTGAACATAAGAATCAGCTAACAAAGATTTAGAATATGCACCCAGTCTTTATAATGCACTCATAATAACTCAGTCAACAATCAGTTTATTCACTGAATAAGCTAGACAGGTTCAAATAGAAAGAGAAGAAATCCTCCTCTGCATCTTGACAAGTTCAACAAACCTGCAAAACCTCTTGAAAGACTGCAACCTTAAATTTAACACAATAGTGGAATTGTAAGCTGGTGTAAAAACATCATATAAAGTTACACTGTCGTAACATGTAAACAAGATCTGTATCAAGAAGGTAATTGTTAACAAGATCTGTATCAAAATAAGTACTCGAGCACATGTCTTTCCTTGTACATGTTATTTGATCCAAGGGCCTCTTCAGCCCGGCAGGAGGAGTCACAAAAACCATATCATTTCTTGTTTCATCAGCCCTGAAACAAAGTTTTCTAAAGGTTGCATCTTGAACCTCTATTTAGATGGTAATCCAATCATAATGCAGTATATTTAATATTTTGACCTCATAGACCTTTGAGTCATCTTTAAACTTCTGGTCTTAATATCTAGGCCTTCACTGCCATTGAAGCTATCCTTCCTGCACTGCCTCATTTTCTCATTTGATTGTTTCAAACTTGTAAAGAAATATACAGAAAACCTCCATCATACCATCTTATGGACCTTTGATCATGGCCTTACATATTTCCTTTCCAAAACAATACTATCCAATTTTCTTTCAATATGGTCAAATGGCAACACAACATAAAGCATCCAATTTTCTTGTGACATAACTCAAAACATACATGACTTGATCACATCATAAATAAACATGCATGTTGTACTATTATCTAAAAAACTTAACATGCACCATCAAAAACCTCTGATGGTAATAGAGTCATTTGCTCCAGTAAAGAGGCTAACAAGGACTCAGAAATAAAAGAGGTGGCTATTAGGTAAGCACCTCATCAATGAAAAGAACTCCTGGTACCAGCTCTGCCACACCTTGATTGATATACCGATTTACAACCTGCAATGATGAATAATGCTAAGAGTCAGTTGTGTCTAATCTTTAAATGTTAAAGAAACTCAATTTTAAATTTAGCTCAATGCTGCTTGGGAAAAAAGCCTCCCTCCAATACTTTCATGCATGTACTGCATGTACACATGCACGAGTGCACACATTATAAGAATGAAAGGGAGAGAAACCTGATGTAGGATAGAATGAACAATTCTCTAAAATGGAAGAGAGCCAGAGCACCACAGAAAAGGAAGGGGGAAAAGAGAAAAAGGCAGCTGCAGGGGAGAATTGACCAACCTTGTTGATTTCTTGTCGCAGTCTCTCAGTGATTTCAGTTTTCCTGGGTTTCATCATTTGGCCCATCAATGAGAGAATGTCTTGTCCTCCCTGGGGCCGCGCATTTGCAGCATCCAAGTCATGTAAAGTTACATCCTGGAATCACAGATTAAACAGCAGTTAGATGTATCGCATACACAAAAAAGAAATGCATTCAGCTCCCAATAACTTTGTCAGCTGGACTCCTTGATGCCCAACTTCTCCAGGAACGAAATGGAGAAGCTACACTATAGGAAGTTCACAGAAAGCGTTGCAGAATATTGACAAAAAGTGAAAAGCTCGCACATTGAGAATACATTTTCTTCCTGAGTTCAAAGGATCCCAAATCTGCATACAAACATCATATCTAATCTAAAAATAGCATATCAGAAACTGAAAATTGGCTTCCTATGCAGTCAGAAAGATAATGTTGTGATCGAACCCTAATTCTAGAAAGAAGAGAATAGAGTAAACTGGTGTAAACAGAGCTTTGATTCACCTCCAAGACATAGCTAGGCTTGATCAACACGGGCACACTCCTTCAAGAAAATTCAAAAGAGATAGACCAAGTTTGACTTGAGTAATTTGTAAAAGACGAAGTGTGTATAGCTAAAAGAAAGGTAAGACTCCAAGAAGGCATTCAGTAGATAAGTTTCAATGGTAATTAAACATCTAGAAGCCATAACCATTTAGAAACTCATAATCTAGTAGTTCTGCTTAGAGAAACTTGTACCATTGTCCCAAAGGTGATGGGGTTCAAGTCTTGCTAGGTCCATCACTTGGTTGGACACCTATGTTCACATGGTGTTCATGGAAGCCAGGCTCTTGCCACTCGAACACTCAACTGGTCTTTCTTGTTGGTAGAGTCACCAAAAAGGGTCCCAATGTGATCAAGCTCCACTGCTCATTCAGCTTGCAAGCTATCCTCTCTATGCATAGGAATAACACCAGCATGGCGCTTCCCCATCTCTTGCCAAACATTTGGAGAGGAGGCACCCCTCCTTGTGGGTCTTTGGGTGTGTTTTATCTCAGGAGAAAAGAAAGAAAACTCTTGTTGCAGTTTTCCACTACAGGAGTTGCAGTGTATGGGACACACATGCTCTGCACAATTTAAAGAGAACCTAGAACTGGAAAAAGCTACATCCTACGGTGGCTACTACTTCAGGATGTTACACACAAATAAATTTGATAATGTGAACCCATGTGGCGAACAAAGGAAATTCCATATTGACTGTGTAACAACTACTCGTACCAAAAAAAAAAGATTAATTGCACACCCACATAGATCTAACCTGCACACAACATGACAAGCAATTGATGCACAAAAGAAGAAACAGAGGGACAGACATCAAGCTCACTTCCCAGCAATAAAGCCAAAGCAAGCTCACTCCCAAGCCCAAGACCAACATATCAGGTCAAACTCATTGAAAAGACTGATGTCCCATACCACCAGCTCACACCACTCCAATGTGTGGGTGAGACTAGCAACTGGCCTAAAATCTAAATGTGCAGGAATACTTTTCATACCAACGTATCGGGCCAGGCTCATTGAAGAGACTGATGTCCCATACCATCAGCTCACACCACCCCGATAAGTGGATGAGACTACCAACTGGCCTAAAATATAAATGTGCACGAATATTTTTCATAAGACTCCTTAACTGATTGGCATGGCAAGGGCTGGACTGGGCAATTCCACTCAACATCATAAAGCTAGCCTGATGCCACCTACTTATTTCAAGCTCGGACAGTCAACTGCAGCTCTGTCTGCCTTGGCAACCACATAGGATTCTCATTATACACGAGCCACTTTCCTTGCCTGTGTACTGCCTGGCCAGACAACAGTGTGCACCCTACCCCTAGCCAGAGCATGTTTGTCCAAGCAGTCCTATTGTAAGCAAGTGTGCTCAGCTGAACTAGAACAAAGCTCTACCTAGCATTAAGTGTCTGAAGCACATGGACTTGAGAGAGCCATACTATTGACATGAAGAGCAGCTGACAACAACCCACTATTTCATTGGCAGGAAATCACCTTAAAACATGCACAAAAAGTTGCATCAGCCTACACTTGCCTTGAATATAAGACTCCTTGTTGATTCTTATCAGTTACCTATATGAAAGACAAACATGAAAGCTGTATCCCTTGACTATTGCCAAAGAGAACCCAGAACTAAGCTAGAAAGACTCAGTGAAAGCTTACAGTCATCTGCACATCACTAAACTTCTTTTATAATAAAGGACATAAATCCTTTAGCAATTTCAACTTGTGACTATCTTAAATCTTCATCCTAATTATGATTTTCAGCTATTTGAAATTACCTGTACAATCTCTTTCTTTTTATGCACATCCCCTTTGGGAAGAGGGACATATTCTTCAGCCTCAAGATCAAACTCAGTAGCAAATGCATCACTTCGGCCCACTCGCTTGACTGCACCACTATTAGCTTCAATGTAGATCACGTCCCCTACTGTGACCTGGTGACCAAAATTTAAAACTCAAAACCAGATTTCTGTCATAGTTAGTCTGCTAAAGCACTATCAGGGTAACTTGCCTTTTCTTTAATTAAAGCATCATAAATTGTGGGATCAAGCTTCAACTGTTTTGTTCCCTTCACAGTCTTCAGTCCAATGATCACATGGCTTATACTTTTCCCATACCCACCTGTGAGACTTTCTGTTTCTTCAGGTGTCAGCTCTGTGACCTACAAAAAGTATAACACAAGTGTTTCCACATTAAAAACTCAAAAACTTTATGTACCTTGGTGAGACAAGTGCATTTCTTAACATAATATCGACTGAAGTACTCACACAAGGACATGCATGCATGCAAAGACAAATGACATTTAAAATTTAAAAATCAAAAGCTCTGCAGAATGGTCCCAGAGCCATGATTGTAAGCTGACTGTCCAAAAACTCAGTGTGCCATTCTTTTCATACAGTGAATACTGCACTTAAACTACTTTGATTTCATAGTGCCAGGACAACTTACTTCACCCTCATACACTTCTTTGTTTTCTTTTATCCTCAACCCAATTGCACGACGGAAATTCTCCATTAAAACTTCTGTTTTCTTGACTTCTGAGGAGTAGACTTCCGAGCCCACCATTGGACAAAATGGTACCTAAAAAGTAACAGTGCACATCTCTCTCTCTCTCTCTCTCTCTCTCTCTCTCTCTCTCTCTCTCTCTCCCCAAACAAACAAACAAAATAAAGGTTGCTGAATTAAAGGATAATTGGATGCACAAGAGGCCAAACAAAAGTCATATTCACCACTAGCAAAACAAAACCAAAAGAAGCCACACCAGCTCAAAAGTGAAATGTGAATCAACACTTACCTTTAGTTAACTTCACATAAGATTTTAAATTGTAGGTACCTTGATTTTGGTACCCTAGCTTTGGGCATCATGACCATTGCACTGGCAGTGATGGATATGGGCAAACAAATTAGGCACTCAGCAGAATGTAAAACGGTAAAACAACATCTAGCTTTAGTTGACTTCATACAAGAAAAGTACTTTGATACTCATTCCCCCTCACCCTATGCATGGTGGCCACTGCACTCACAGTGATGGATATGGGAATTGGATATGCATTGGGCAGCAGGCCCAGGACTTGTGGCACAATGGCAATATGGCAAAACCAAAGAATGAGCTCAAAACCTTTGAAGTGTGAGTTTCTAAGGTTAAAACAATGAAACTTTCATTTAACAAAAGTTTGATCAAAGTTCATACAGCCACTTACTATTCAAGTTTGAGCAGGCCAATTCTGAAAGTTGAGGTAGCCACTTATGTTTTGAGAATGAGCAGCACTCGCATGGGCCTCAAGTGCAAACAATGAAACTTTCATTTAACGAAAGTTTGATCAAAGTTCACACAGCCACTTACTATTCAAGTTTGAGCAGGCCAATTCTGAAAGTTTGGGTAGCCACTTATGTTTTGAGAATGAGCAGCACTCGCATGGGCCTCAAATGCATTCAGAAGTATGCCATTTGCAGCTCTCTCTTCCCCACCCCCCCCACCCCTTCATTCCTTGGTGGTCCACACCCTGTTTGGCTACTGTAACTTGAGCTTTGAAACAGTTTTGATGAGCTCCAACCATGGAGATTGAAGAGACAATTTGTAAGTCGTGGGACAGGGGAGCAGCCAAATCCGCGTGGAGTGCATGGGTGACCAGATTGGCAGGCCATTTCAAGTGTATTCTAAAATCCCAGTTCTAGGGCCTCAGATCCTCAGAGATCTCAGCATTAAAGCACTTCTTAGTCACTTTTGTCATGAAGAAAGTATTTTCTATGCACTTTTGTGAGAACTGACCACGTTTCTAAGAGAAACTATGGAGTGAGTCAAGGGAACACAATTGGATGCCCATGGAAGAGATTACTCTATGAAATTGGGCACAAATTTGATGCTGTCATTTTTTGGGCTTAGCCAATGAAAGTCTATGACCGGAACTACTGTGGATTCAAAGTTGGTTTGAGTCCAATCATGACAGTCCCAAGTTTATACTATATACACTATTATTAATGAAGTGAGGATTTACTACCTGCTTTCACTTGGAATAGACCCCAAATCCTGTGATAATCATGGATTATGTTTCAAATGTAAGGTGAATCCTACAGAACATGTCTGATCCTATTAGCAATCTAGACAATTCATGTGTGAGTTTGAGCTAAGCATGGCTAGGTATTTTAAGCATTTTTCTATGGTCATTATGATGTGTATTTGGGCATTTATTGCTGACCGACCTACTACTATTTTGGCATTGTTTTGTCTTTATATACCCTCCCCAATCAGTTATATCATCACCTATAGGTTCTACAAAGAGAGGGAGGCAGCGCCTACGAGCCAGTGACTTACTGTTGTACGCATCATTCTCATGTTTGGCATACGGATTTCATTCCTGAGCATTCTTATAAGTTCTCTTCTTTGCAGTGTTCTTCTTTGTCCTCTCTTTCTTTCTGTTCTATCTTGTGTTCAGCAATTTATTTCAACATTTGTTTATGCTTCCATTGTTGCATCCACATCTGACCTCGTATCAAATTTCAGGATCTACACTCCTACTATTGTTTTCTGCTGATTACAGATCTGCCCCTACTGATCATTGCCTTTTCCCGACTGCTGCACACTGCCTACAGCCTACTATCCCCATGTTTCCAGCCGTCTATAGGTTGCATTTTGGTCCAGCAGGCTGCATTTTGATTTTTTGCATTATTTTATTCATGACTAACCTGTGTTTATCTGATCAGCTGCTGTGTTTCCTGCATTTACTGCCTTCGTAGGCTGAGCGACATCATTCTCTTGCGTTTGACAGTGTCTGTAGGCTGTAATCTCTTTCCTTGCAGTCGGTTTTTGTGATCAGCTGGTGTAACCTGCGTTTGAACTCTTTTTTGCAGTCTATGTTGTTGGTTAGTTGTATTCTCTCTCTCTCCTCCTCTTCTTTCCTTTATTTTCTCTTCCTATCCTCTCCGAATGGCTCCCCCCTACTGTTTTACCGATGACAAATTATACAGCCCTAATTACCTAACCTAGAGTGTTGTTATGAAAGCTTGTTTGTGCAGAAGCGTTTGTGGTACCCTGTATCAAGAGCTTGTAAGCGACCTAATCCTCTTCCAACTCATTTTGATCATTTTGACTAGGACAACGATGAAGAAGCTGTGCTCGCATGGGATATTGATGTTGCCCGTGCTTGTTGTGCTCTTCTTCACTATATCTCCAAAGAAGTTCTTCCAGCAATCACCACCTACAGGACTTCTTCCTCAATTTGGAAGAAGCTTCAAATGTTGTACGAGGCTCCATCACCGATGCATGCTGTCACTCTTTATGGCCAGCTCCAACAAATGAAATTCGAGCCAAAGGATACAATTCAATCTTTCTTACTTCATGTCACACTAGTACATGAACAACTTCAACACATGCGGTCCACCCTTCTAGAGGCCCCATCTTGTGGGGACTGTGCTATATAAGCTTCCTCCAGAGTTTGATGGAGTGGCCAATGCTCTGTGGGCTCAAACTTCATCGACACCCAATAATTTTCTACAGATGTTCTTAATGTTGCTTGAGCATGAGACATTTTTGCGATTACAAGGGAGGCTTCCATCACAATCTAGTGCCTCCAATGAGACCTTTACAAATTCAAAGAGGAGTAACAAGAAGAACTCGAAGGCCTAGTGTTATCATTGTGGTAAGAAGGGACATTTGTGCAAGGATTGCAAAATGCTAGCAACTTGAAGGAAGAAGAATGAGAAGAAGCAATCATCCGCTAAGTCATTTACTGCACAGTCATCATGCTAAAGAGGAATATGAGAGGATGGTGAGGTGGGGTCGATGAGCCTCATCTATACAAGTATACAAGTGCATAGGTTCCAGAGAGGGACTTCCTTGACGCATCGACTGAAGTCTAGCAAGGTCAAATCCTAGAGCTAGGATTGACATTAAAGTTCATGATGGCTCTTATTTGAAAGAGAGAAGGATTGGCTCCTAGTCCAAGATCATATGAGGGGACACTTTGGCGATTTGGCCAAAGGCAGGGAATCCATGGTTACATATGTTCAGAGGCATTTTTAGCAGCATGATCTTGTATGCTATTGCCAGACATTGTTGACAAACACAAAGATCTATTATGATTCTTCTCTATTTTTCAAGGGTTGGTACAGGCTCTCTCCAAGGCATCTTGGAGGTAGCTTAATCACCCACTACTTGGGTATCCATGTTTCTCACTTAGTGATTCTTTGTTGTATGGACTATGATGCGTCATCATTGTGTCCTTGTATTGTATCAAATCACCCATGATCTCAAAGAGGATGTTAACAATCTAGATAATTCATATATGAGCCTAAGCTATGTCGGCATAGCTAGGTATTTTAGACTTTTTCTATGGTCATTATGATGTGTATTGGCATTTATTGCTGGCCGACCTACTACTATTGTGGTATTTATTTGTCCTTTATATACCAAGCTCCCTCCTCAATCAATCATATAATCACCTACAGGTTATGTGAAGAGAGGGAGCCAGTGCCAATGACTCATTGTTGTACACATCATTCCCGTGTTTGGTACATGGATTCTATTTTCCAAGCATTCTTCTAAGTTCTCTTCTTTGCAATGTTCTTTTGTGATCTCTCTCTCTCTCTCTCTCGTGTTCAGCAATTTATTTCAGCATTTTTTATGTTTTCATTGCTACATTTACTTTTGCGTCCTTACACTAAAACCTACGAGATTAGCATTTAGAATAAAGGTGGACAATTTGCATTGTGCACATCTTTGGCACATCATTTGTACGTTCATACTTTGAGGATCTTGGACCTCCCACCTAGCATGAAGGTGTGTTCACATGTCCACCTAGCATGATGGCCAGTTCTCATGCAAGACTCCAAATGAGTCATAGCCTCATTAAGTGCCTTGATGTTTGTCTTATCGTCTCTTTGACTTCAGCCATAGTTTTTGAAACCAATCTTCCTTCTCGATAGAGTAGTAAAATCTAATTAAGCACTTAATTACAACAATCAATAAAGAAGTGTAAACTGAAATGCACACTTTACCTTAATAATCTTGGACGGTAGATACTCTATTGACCCAAAACTAGCGCCCCTTCGATATTTCTTTAACTTTAACTACTAATGGATTTTTGGGCCAATCGCCCTTTGATTTTCACCCAAGTAAAACCTATTACAACTTTCTCCTCTTGCACCAACTGATACCTCAAGGTCTTGGGTCCCACACTGTGAACTCATTAACTTGCACCTCACATGTGAAAGTCACATTAGCACATTTGATTAACTTTTAATCAAATGCTAAGCAAAGCGATAAAATTTCACATCCTTGTGACACCTATTCATAGGACTCAAGACCCTATAATGCATATCATTGTGTGATCACCACTCTTGGACTCTTAGCCCTAAGCCAACACATTCGCACACTATAACAGTGTGGGCTAATGGTATGGGACGCAAGCTCTTGGGGCATGCTCATGACCACATAGACTACTAGCTAAAGCTCAAGGGTGAGCCAATTGGCCCTCAAGCTAGGAGGTAGAGTCCAATGTCCATTCCCTTTATATTCTTTGCCATGTGTATGTCCTATGTCATGCATTGTATGCACCTTGGATAATAGGGAGATGTTTCACTAGCATTAAAGCGTCAACACATTGTGGCTGGCACAAGATACAATGACATGCACAAAACCACCATTCACTCACAAGACCATGATGATCCACATCTGACAAGTACACTTTTATCCCATTATAGAGTGATATGGGATGCTACTAGCGAGAGCGGCATGCATGGGGTGTGAAGAAATGGTATGGCAAAAAAAGAAATGCAAAGTATACGACAATAGCCAAGTGCAAGCAGTTTGGGCACTGCACATAATGCAAGCAAGTGCAAGGGCAGCAAGCAAGCAAGTTTCGACAATCAACCAAGCCAATCAAACTGCCACATGCCGGTCCAGGCTAACTACATCCTATAAATCAATTTTGACTGACTCGCTTATTCTCCTACCCCCCCCCCCCAAAACCAAGAAAAAGGTGTGGTCATTGCTAGATCATCTTGTCTTTTTTGTATTTGAGAGGTGAGTTGATGAATGCATACTACACACATGGCCTCTTGTATTTGTTCTACTTGATCCAATCACTATTCGACTTTCTTTATTTCCAAGTTGATGAATACTTGGCAGCCTAGGAAGCAAACATACACAGGTAGATCTAATATTGTAGGCAATTGGACTAATTGAAAAACAGGTCACCAATATACACGGAACTTGTGCGCAGCTGGGTAGCTAGTAGAACCAACAAATGCAGCAGCAAGACTTAAAAACAAGTCGCTTGTATAAAGACAGCAAGGCAGCACTTGGAGAAGGCTCCACAAATTGATGATGTCCTCCAAAAGGGGTGTGGCTAGCAAAGGTAGACTCAAAAGTGCTAAGGGTAGCTGGCTAGAATGAGGGATTGAGGATACGCGCACACACGACTCCTATTTATAGAGGATTGGGGATACATTAGGCCTACTATCAAAATAAGCCATTTATTTTTGGTAATTTTGCATTATTTGCTTGTTGGGGCTGTTTTAAGGAGCCTAAAATAAAGGTTAATGCACCATAATTATAATTGGGCGAAATCCCTAATATTAGTGGCTCAACACCCCCTCTCAAGCCCAAAAAGCACAATGCCCTAGATGGTGTGCACGTCACATCTCCACCCTCTTTTCATAACTTAGAGATCCCACAGCAAAGCAACCAAGGCATCAGTCAATAGGTGCACATGAGTTGTCCAAGAACCTATCAAACTTGCAAAGGTGATGGATATCTTCATTGAGATATCCCTATTTAAAGAGTCTACATTTTTTTTAAAGGCTATTAATCACAATAAAAGGGAAAATTTTACATCCTCCATAACCAAAGTCGGTGTAAGGCAAGGTTAGGGTACAGAAATATAGCAAAGGTAATAGCTGCCATAAATGCCAACTTACATGCTTTTTCTTGCTACAAGAAAACCTTAAAACAAATATGTGGCATAGCTCTCCTACTCCTCTTCTAGTCACTACAACTACTAGTACACTAGGGTCTAGTGGCCAACAATGGTCACTACAACTACTAGTACCAATACTGGCCAACTAATAATTGCTAGCATCAATCATGGTTGACTATCCACATGGGGTTTGACAAGCCTGCAACCTATCTACTTGGGTTAAAAGGGTAGGTAGGGTCAAGATAGTGTTTGGCAAAGTGAAATCTATGTGCTCAGCAAAATAAAATCACACAAATGTATGAGAGTTTACACAATTAGATTGTAAGAGACTCGAACTCCCGAGTCTATAAATGCAAAAATATCTATAAAAGCAAGCATAAGGCATGATGGAACTTTCCTCCCATGCACCTCAAAACGCAACTCTTGAGTCTCCGACACAAGTAACACATTTTGAAACATGGATTCCAAGCCATCAAACCTTTTTTTTTAAAACTTCTGTGACTACAAAACACAGGTTCGACAGGTAACCACAAAATACAAGTTCGTCGACAAGTAACTGGTTCTTGTAACAAGTTTGCATAATTTCTACCTGACAAATTTTCAATAGATAGAAGTCTAACAAACACTCTTACTAATTTTGTTAGCCCTAACATCCTACCATAACATAAAGTCCATAGAAAACCCATTCTGTAATGACCAAAAACAAAAATTCTTCACCTTGCTTCCAAGCTCCTGAGATATTCCCAAAGCAAGAGCGGTCTTTCCTGTGCCTGGAGCACCAGCAAGAAGTAGTGCTCGTCCAGCCATCTTTTTTTGTCGGATCATATCAACCACCAACCCTGCTGCTTCTCTAGCCTGTTCTTGACCGACAAAACCTGATCCCATACCCAAAGCTGTTCCATCTTCCTGATTGTAAGAAACGCCAACCTCTTCAGTCATTCAACTTTGATAAAGCAATCACATGGCCAATAAATTTGTTAAACTGCATGTTACAAAATTGTTAGTTATTGCAGCAGTTACCAATTGATCTAAGTTGTGCCTACACAAAGAGATGTCATAAAATTCATCCATATGGCATGTGAAGTAAAGATGTCTAAAGAGAATTACAAGCGAAAAAAAAACAGGCCTTTCAATAATACAAGCAAGTAGTATACATAAGCGCATTACATGTAAACAGAGCATATTGATTGCACAAAGTACCACTGCATGCAAATGACCCAATAATAAAGTGGTGAGGCTTGACACAAATACAACAATGGCCAGATGGCAACATCAATCTATTAAGGTTGATAAATTAAACTTGTATTGAACAGGTCTAGCAGGTTAGAGTACCACTTCTAGACATTACTAAATGTTGTTGCATGACTTATCGAAACCCCCTCACTCAAGTGAAGTATGAAAACTGATTTTTGAACCACTTAAGAGCCCAATTTTCAAGCCTAATGCCTCGGCGGACAAGGTATGGGTAGCCAATCCTTAAAGCTTCAAGAAATGCACCATTGAAGAAATAGCTTGAAAAGATCCAACATGCATCAAAGCTGAAAAAATGACTTGCAAGGGCCAACATGCATAAAAACTGAGCCCTCCATCCTGTCAACTCATTTGATTGAGCAAAGAGTATATGAGATTGACTAGAACTGTTAAAAAATGGAAATTTTTTGGACAGAAATGCACAAGACAACATAGTGATGCCACTTTGCACATGCTTGTGTCAAGCCAAACACCATGTTACTCAAGCCATGCACCACTTATGAACATGTAATTGTTTGCATATTGTAGAAAATTTGTATGCAAGACAAACTGGACTAGAAGAATGTGACATACAAGAGTTTGTGAGAACATGTGAAACCAACCGGCATGTCAGCACCAAGCATTGGCGAGAAAATGTGGCTAACCAAGTCAGCAATCCAAGCAAGCAAGAATGCAATATGAACCCAACATTCTTTGTGTGCGGAACCTGCCATGTCCATCTGATGGTCAAGCACGCAAGAGTGCAACATGGAACAAGACCTGCCATGTGCTGATCTTTACACGATAACAGTTACTTGCAGTCTGAATGACTGTATATAGTTGAACATTTTATGTCTTTTGATGTGTGGGAAACCAGCCATGCATAATTCCTATATGGTAATAATGGTGTAATGGCTTGGCTCTGTGATCAGAACTCGGAAGCAAGACTAATAGCATTACAGTTTGCAGTTTGAACACGTGTATGCTTGTTTGGACGTTTGTTTTAATGAAACGAATGCCATGTGCATAATTTCTGCATGATAAAGCTGCTATTATGGCTCGGCTCTGCGATCAGAACTCCAAAGCAGGACGTAATAGCATGACAATTTGCAGTCTGAACCTATGTACGCTTGTTGAACGCTTGTTTTACAAGGAAACAGAAACAACAACGGGATGGGAGAGGCGACCTTCAAACCGAGGCCTTTGATGTGCGTGTGGGAAGCCACCCGCTGCTTCTTGGTTGTGGACTGCACTTCCTCGATCTTCATGGCTGCGCGGGGAAGGCAGTTAGGGCTACCGGCACTCCGTTACTGTGTGTCCAGTATATCGCAGCAGAAATGCACGGCTTCCTAAACCCCGTCCCTCTCTTGCAAGAAACAGAAAATATTTGTTCCTGTTCTGTTTTATTTTTATTGTCATTCCTGTTGTTAACTTCATTTTCCCTCGTTCTTCACCTGCATTCTTACACACTCGGGAGTCGGGCCTAGTAGAAATTGTTTTAGAGGGGCTTCCCACCATCCCTTCTCAGAAACACACTAGTAGAAATTGTGCTAGAGAGGCTTCCCACCATCCCTTGTAAGACTCCAACAAGCTTTGGTGGGGCCAAAATAGAAAATATACCAATAAATTCCAATAGTTCGGAACTTCTATATATTTGTTTTAGGAATTTACAGCCTACAAAAGGTAAGTAGCATACAAGAGGTTATATAAGTTTGCATTTACTCCAGCTTTACCTTTAAGACCCCATCCCATGCTTTGGATAGTTGGGAAAGATAACATGCAAAAATATCCTCTATGTTTGAATAGTTTGAGATGTCATTGGAAAAGGTTAGTGGGAAACCCCTCAACACTAGTTCACTACTAAGACATTGTAATGTCCTCAAGACATTATTATGCCCTTTGATATTAAGAGCTTGATGTAAATTTTCCAAATGCAATGTAAACAAGATAGGACAATACTAGTGCCATTGTATGTAGAGGAGCATGCACATATAGCATTGGATCTTTTCATTGAACTAAAAAGAGTAAATTGAAGGCGTTTTAGTCTCAAGTAATAAGATGAGGACAAATGGAGTTCTTTCAAGCTATCTATTGATGGAAAAATGATAAATATTGAAGAAGGGCTCCTGAGGGGTAGATGAGCACCACGTAACGTTGAATTGGGTCCAATTTGGATCTATAGGTCTTAATAATCCTCCCTTTATTTTTTCCCACTCAAGAATTCATACCTATAAACCTAAAGTTATTCAATTCCTTATTTTCTTTGTTTGGGGGCTTCTTTGTCTTCTGATTTCCTAACAACAATGTGCCACCCATCCATCCCTCTTTTCATCTCTTATGGCTTCTACCCAAGCAAATGACCCTCGAAAACCTTTCTTCTCACCTTAAAGGGGTAGAAGGTGTGTGTCCCAACAACTTTCTTTAGGATGGATTGGACCAAGAAATAGTACGGAGATGCGAGGAGCATGTTGTTGCGAGGACACATTATGTTAGAATATTTTACTAGAGAGAGATGCATTAGTTAGCATTAGCATGATCTAGAATAATACTATAGCTTGGAATTTATCCTTAGCTTCTAAAGGCTAAGCATCCTCGAGTGCGAAGGGTCCTTAAACATGCGCAAAATGAGTGTATCTCTATTTCAGCCAAAGTTGTCCATGTATCTCTATTTTTAGCAAGTAGTCTCCCCCTTCAATGAAGAACAGTGTTGTGTATGTGTGCTGATGGAAGCTATGGTGAGAAGCTTTGAGTTTGTGAGGATATGGTGCAACCCAATGGCTAACATGATGTAGTAGCAACCAAGGAGGAAGGAAACCATGAGGAAGGCTAAGCAAAGGTAGTTGGCAAACACCATAGTTAGGAGCTTCAAAACCTAAGTAGTAACACAATAGACAAAGACACACACAAAGAGAGAGAGAGAGAGAGAGAGAGAGAGAGAGAGAGAGAGAGAGGGAGAGGGAGAGGGAGAGGGAGAGGGAGAGGGAGAGGGAGAGGGAGAGGAGATGTGATTTCCATGTAATCTTGTGATATTTATGTGTTGGGGGTAAAGGTGCCTATGCTTGCCTAGCCATCCATGTATTACTACACTAACAATACATACACATCTATACGTTGCAAGTGGCTGGTGTTGTCATGAGGACATGTATTTTTGAAAACTCACTTAACATGTGGATTAATATTTAATCGCATGATTAAGTAAATGATTCACATGTGAGGTGCAACTGGGGTTAAAGTAAATTTACGAGCCCAGGACCCGAAGAAATCACGGGATGTCAAAGGCAAAAGTTGTTATAAGTTATGCCGCACATGTACTTGGTGGTATCTAGTGCCAGTTGTTGACCTAGCTCATCCATTTGGCCATAAGTGTCAATTGGTGACACTAGAGAAGTGGCATTTAATGGTACCTAACGCCAATCTGATGGTCAAAGATGGCGCAGAGACACTCAAGAATGGAAGTTGCCTAGCCAGTTTAATTATTGGCCAGTCAGATTTTTTTTAGGGCACTGAAAAAATTATTATATTAATTTTTAGTATTCAAAGGCTAAAAAATAATATTTAACTATGAAAAATGCTGGAAAAACCATTTGGGAAGGTTGCCACTTGTCAAAAATGCCCATGCAAGACTGAAAAACGTCTTTAAGGCTGGGGAGATGCATTTTTATAAATTTAGCTTACAAGAGAGAGGGAGGGGAGGCTATTGGTCTGATTTGCAGCCATTGGAGGACCTTGTGAGGTAGCCAGGGGCAAAAGAAGACCAATCAACAACAAGAGATAGCATCTACAGGCTGTTGAGGCAAGGCAACAGTAGTAAATGACTGATTTTCTTCAGTTCTTTGCATCTACATGCTATTGTGGCAGGGTAGCAGCTGCATTTGACTGATTTTCAGTCATTCTTCGTGACAAAACTCTAAATTTCCTCTCTCTACAGCTTTCTCTCTCATCTCCCAGCCATTTCATAGCCTTGCTCCAAATATCTTAGCATTTGGACCCTTGGAGGTTGAGAAGTTGCAAATTTCTCTATTGTAAACCCTAATTTACACCAGAAATTAGGGTTTAGCAGCAACCTTGGAAGCATGCCAAAAATTGGAAGCTCCAAGACTTGGATTCAACAAGGCTAAAGGTGAATTTCAGCTGAATTTAGGTGGAGCACTAGCCAGCCATTGAATTTGGGGCATTTCCATCGTCTATGAAGTGGGTGAAGGCCAATTGAGTACCCAAATCAAGGGGCAAAATAGATTGAAGACTTGCGGGTCACTTTGAAAGCAAGGGGAATTGAAATACCGAAAGGGATTGGGAGAATCCCATTGTAAATCACCTTGTTCTTCAATAAAGCTAAAGAAATACCGGAAGGGGTGCCAATTTTGGGGCCAATCGGGTGTGCATTGTCCAAGATCAGTAGGTAAATTTGTATTTTCAGATTTGCATTTATTGCTTGCTGATGTAATTAAGTTGTAATCAGAGATTTACCACCCTATCCGAGAAGGAAGGCTGGTTATAGGTATCCATCACTATCACTTCATTCTTTATTTTTTCAATGACATTTGAATAAAGGGAAGGCTGGTCACACATTGCGACTATTGGAGTTCCCACATCTTGTGTGTCTCTCTCTCTTGCTCTTGCTTCTTCTACCATAGCTCTTACTTCCACATGTATGCTTCCACTCTAGACTCACTCCCTTCGACTCGTATCAAAGCCATCTTCTTGAGAGCTCAAGCCCAACCTGGCATCAGCTTCCATTCGAATACCTATAGTTTACATGTTTCATGGCAATCATGGCTCCAACTTGAAGAGGTAACCATTGATGCTCCTCTTCTTTTGGGATTCTTGTAAAATAGAGTCAAGGTCTTTCTTAGACTTGTTTGAGCATTGTAGAGTGCCTCTAGAGCTTCATTGTAGCTAGCACACTTAGCAATAGCAGTAGCAACAACAACATGAGTATGCTATTGTTGCCTACCTCTTACCCCTATTTGACATCTCCTCCAACTCCTGTGAGCTTTAGGTCACTTTGGACTTCTTCCCCCAACTCCCCAACAATGGCATTGTGAATCTTTGGACATCAATTGGAGCTTCCAATCTCTATTCTTTCTATGTATGAACATCAAACTTGCTGTCACGGATCAAAAACAATGTCTACTCAAAGGTTCTGGCTCCCATATTACTCTATTGATACCCATATGATGCTAGTACATTGGTGCATGACATTGCATTGATGTGAGCTACTATTGGGCTGATTTGAGCACACATTTGGCTCAGTTTTCTTAGAAATTTCATTGCTCTAATAATAGAACTGAATGCTATTTATTTGGGAAAAGCATATGCCTCTTATCATTTTATGCTTATGGGGCTTGGTATTGATTGCATGAATGTTAGCTTCATACTTGGGGATGCACAACACATGGCTTGGAATGCTTTTGGGCTTCGATTGAGCTTGCATTGGATCACTTTTAGCATAGATTTCACCACTATAAAACAATGTATAGCAATCTTTTCTCGAGGAACACTAAATGCCTATTGCTCTTGAATGTCATTCGAGTGCTTCATACAATTGTATTGATATTAGCATCGGTCCATGCACTGGAATATGCTCTTGGATGCTCTTGAGCTTCAATTTTGAGTTGGGCAACATTCATCTTGATTGTGGTTACATGTCTTCATCGCTTTAGTGGGCTATGCAGTTATGGGCTTGAAACACATATTGGATTTTATGCTTTCGGAATGTATTCTCTATGGATCTTGAATGTATAGATGTCATTCACATGATGTTTTGAGCTTTGCTTGCTCATTTAGCATTCGACTTTTGCTTCAGTGGGAGCAACTCATATTTGTGTATTGAGCCTCATTGGCACTTGGATGTACTACAAAGCATTTGGTTTATATAATTGAGCTTGAGCTTATCAAAGTGAGATAGTGGGACTCATTGTGATGGGGCTGATTTGATCTCTTGGCTTAGACCTGGTACTTATGTCTGTCAAGGTGTTGTTAGTGATATTTATATGCTTTTGGGTTATGTATTGAGATTTTGCTATGTGGGTTATGCATTTAGTAGTTCTCTTCATTTATCCTTGAGACCTACCTTGTGCATGATGTCTATGCCTATTGCATATATGGTTTCTAACACACTCTAGTTGTGACAGTCACTCACTGCCAATTGTTCATAGCTTCTTCCCTCTTGGTTACTCAAAATTGGTTATTGGCATCTTGCTATGATTTATTCTAGAAACTTGTCATTTCAAATTTTGCATTTTATTTGAGGACAATCACATGAACTTGATAGTCTTTTGCTTAGAGGTTGTGGATAGCTCCTCACTTTGGCATTATCTCTTATCTCTCACTTGATTTAGCACTAGTTTTGGGGCTAATTTGTAGGGTATTACAATAGTTTCTCTTACCCTTCTATGTACTTGCTTGGTCTCATTATGGTTAGTGGTTCTCACGACAATGCTATCTTCAATATTGAGAAATTGGATGGGACCAATTATAGCTATTGGAAGATCCAAATATGGCACGTTCTAAAGCAAAAGTTACAGGTTTGTTAACCGCAGCACAAGAAAAAGTGAAAAAAGTAAAAAAGTGCAAGTTGAGACCTAAAAGAGGTAGCCCAAAAGGAAATCAGACACAACGGAAGAAGTAGGAAGGGAAATAGTTGAAAGCGCAAGGGCGGCCTCAAAATCTAAGTCTAAGGCAAAATCACATTTTTAAATGCAAGGTGCCCCTAAAACTATTTGTAAAAGACCGTGACAAACTCCCTCTTGTGCAAATTGTAAAGGTCGATGGGCGGTAGGAAGGTAGGTAGGAAGATAGGAGGACAATGGGAAAGAGGGCCTAGGCCACGGCCGGCCATGTAAAAAGGGGACAACCGCCCAAGAGGGATTTAGCGTCTTGTATATAAAGTTGAAAAGTGAATGAATAGCTCATTCTTTGGTGTGTGGCAAAGTGGACTCATCTTCTTCTCTCCTTCTTGCTTGCTTGTGTGTGCTTGAGAGAGGGAGTGTGAGAGCGTGAGGAAGTGAGTGTGCGAGGGTGAGGGATAAAAGAGAAGAAGCTCTCCATCATCTCCTCTCTTATTCTCTTCTTTTCTTTTCTCTTATCTTGTGTGCGGCTACTACAGAGGATGAAGCTTGAAGGTGGAGGCTTGAGGTTGCTTGAGCTCACATCATGAATCGTGGAGCTACCGGTGTGCTTGACAGAGGAGGCAACTCATATGGGCATCAAGGTAAGCTCACTACACCCCAATAGGATCGAAGGTGCGTCGGCTAGGCGAGAGATAACCATAGGTGCTTGCTTGAAACACTTGAAACAATAAGCGGTCTGTGGGTCTTGGCAGTTGCCTCAACATTTTGGCTCCGTTGTCTGGACCAACGGATTCAAGCTTGAGCATTTGCATGCCTCAAATCAAGTAACAAAGTAAGGGTTTCATCCCCGAACTGGAGCTTTAGATAGGTAGGAGGTTTTGGGTTTTTAATCTCTACAACAAGTAAGTATTTTGGTTTTTTGATGATTAGACAAGTAGGAGGAAGCATTTCAATTTTTAGTTTTTGATTTTTGCTACATTTAGAGTAGGATAGGACCAAGAAATTGAAGGAAAAAACTTTAGGGTTTCTGCTATAACATAGGCCTAAACAGGGCACAAACAGGGAGAAAAATGGAAAAAAAGAGTGCTTGGAGGTGTTAGAATCGCACGGAGAGTGATTAGGTAGATTAATCTTGAGTCCAACAAGGGTCTAAGACCTTGGGAGGCAAAGGGAGACCTTATTTTCAGGTTCGGCAGTATAGAATCGCACGGAGAGTGATCAAGTAGATTAAGCTTGAGTCCAACAAGGGTTTAAGACCTTGGGAGGCAAAGGGAGACCTCATTTTCAGGTTCGGCAGTAATAGAGAGAGAGAGAGAGAGAGAGAGAGAGAGAGAGAGAGAGAGAGAGAGAGAGAGAGAGAGAGAGAGAGAGAGAGAGAGAGAGAGAGAGAGAGAGAGAGAGAGAGAGAGAGAGAGAGAGAGAGAGAGAGAGAGCGAGCTTATGTAGGACTTGGTGCTTTCGGCAAATGGATCAAAGGTCATAGGAGTTTGTTTCTTGAATCAAGTGTGTAGAAACCTTTCTGTGCATCTAACATTTGATCTTTGTGAATCTTGCTAGCGCGCATGGCTAGAAATTAGTGGCACGAAGTGATTTTTGTTCTCACGGTTATGTGCCGGTGGAATCAAACGTGATCCCTAGGCGTCTGATTCCTAGAATCGAATGCTCGAACACCCTGGGTTTGTCCAATTCCCAAAATCAGATGGCCTACAATCAAACCAACCTGAACCACTCAGACTTTGACCATTCGATCAACCAATCCGACCAACAAAAATCACTTACCAAAATCGGACACCCCATTAATCGGACTGCTACCACACGTTCGATCCTGAGAATCGGACACTTGGACCACCTTGTTTGATTTCTTAGCTTGATTTGTTCGATCGGACACACCCTGTCCGATTTCCCAGAATCAGACGTCCTAGAATCAAACACGAAAATTGGACCATACATAATCAGACATTTGTCAAATTGGACGTCCAATTCCTGAAATCGGACACTACAGAATCGAACTAGATTTTGGCACATCAAAATTGAAAAAATTAGCACATCTGGGACAACAGAGAATATAGCCCTTAACAGGAGAATTCACCAAAATCCTTACATGCAAATTTAACCCTAGAAATTGCAACCAAACGGCCATGCATAGTGCTCACACTCATATCAACATATTCGACACACTTAGAGCCATAGGCTAGCCAACAAACCCCATTTGACCCTGAGCAAGCTTAACAATGTAGCATAGACCTTAGAGACCAAAGGAAATGGCTAGGAATCAAGTTTAGAGCCTCACTAGACTGAGAACTGAGACAAGAGTGTGAGAGCTACAATCACCATTTGTATTTGCACCCACAATGTTTTCCAACACTTGAAGTGCACATTAAGAAAAGCTGAAAGCCTGATTTCACAGGTACACAGAAGAGAACGCGCACACGGGCAGACACACCAAGTGAGTCTAATTGAGGATTGTTTGTAAATAATAAAGAACTCACTCAGATCTAATAATCAGAAGGAACCCAATAGTAGGAGAAGACCTTGAAACATAATCGAGTGATCAAGAACCCCAAGTATAGGGCCAAGCATGGGAGAAATGACTAAGGCCATTAGCCTACAGGCACAATGAAAGCCTACAAGACATGAGGAAAAAAGCAGATGACTGGGTGAATAGAAGTGAAGAAAGAGTGAGCGCCTTAGTGAGCCGACTAGCCCTTGCACAAAGTGACAAAGTGCTAGTAGATAATAGGGTAGAGGCTACACAAGTGACGTTGGAAGCCCAACAACGCGCCTTTCTCCGCACTCTCTTGGACGCCACACAATCTAAGAAATAGGAGGTCATTGAGTCCTTAAAGAAAAAACTGGAGATCACCCGTAGGCCTCTAAGGCATGGGCTACATGTTCAAACACAAATTGTAGGGCGCCCATAGAACCAGAGCCACCACAACATAGGATAAAAGAGAGACAGAGGCTGACCAAAGACGTAGAACCAATTTTTGAAAGGGGGTAGCAAGTAACAAAAACTCCTTAGAGGGAGGTTTTTACAGTAAGGATGCCCCCACCACTCTTGTTGACCTCCTATGTCAGCCAAGATATCCATTTTGTGCTGGATCAATGTGGCCAAAAAAAAAAAAATGCACGAAAGTCATAGTCACTCCACCTAGGGGTTCTCAAGTTGCAACATTCGATGGCTTCGATCGGTTGGTTCCGTCTCTAACCCCCTAGCCCATTTTGATTCCCCACATCATGCTCGAGCACATCAAGGGTAGGACATTCTAAGGTAGGCCACACTCGCCTATGGTTGTTAGACCTGTCTCCCTAAGCCGCGTACCACATCTCCAATGATGCACGAACTAGGTCCTCAAGTGTGGGACACCACCCAGGCTTCGACCCAACTCCCAGTTTCACTTGCATGAGCACTCTGCACCACACAGTAAGGTAGACACATCCCCATGTAGTGCACCTTCTTTTCTTTTCAGGTGAAAACAAATGCTGCAACCCACCCACATCAGAGGCCCCATCATCCATGCAATACATTCTTGGCCCCCACCACCTCAACCGGTTAATCAATCCCTCCCCAAGAAAAATCCCCACGAGACCCCATCATCATCGACTCACATGACCGCCCTTTTTCAATCACGGAATCTTCATTAGCTCAACACCGCAAGTGTTAGGGAGGTGGCACCTATCTAGGAGGGGGTTAATGTTCCACAATAGGTCACCATTTAGCCAAAACGAAGTAGAGGATGACCAAGGAAGACCATGTCAAAAAGTGAATGAAGAAGCTCTTTTTGCTTAGGCAGGCACATTGAAGGAGAAGGCAAGATCACAAAATGTGGGAGAGCCCGATGAGGTCTTGTCAAGGATGAAGGAGAGCCCCCAAGGGCTCTCACAAGGAAAGTGTAGGGTGTTAAATGTAATTCCTTTTATGAGAGTACCGGGCACCATCCTAAGCAGGTCTTAAAGTCTAATAGCCATAGGTGAAGGGATAAGGCAACTTGAAGGGAATAGGCAAATAGAATATTGGAAAGATGCCGGGTCATGTAAAAAAGGCAATGGGTGTCCAAGGGATTTAGGGATCTGTCCAACACAACCTTCAATTTCAATGACAAATTTTTCCATCCCCATTCTCCGTGCAGGATTTGTCCACCAACACCATCATCAATTTCAAAGGACAAATCTCCCTATTGTCAACATCAGCGAAGGACCAGGCCCAACACCATCTTCAATTTCAAGGGCCGATCCATCTGACACCATTCCTTGTAAGGGCTTGTATATAAACTCAAAAAGCCATCTGGCTACACCCATCCCACCTTCCAACTACTACCCATCAATGCCATGGGACTGGCACTAGCCTAGAAGGGGGGTAATGTTAACTGTAGCACAAGAAAATGTGAAAAAAGTAAAAAAGCGTAAGTCGAGTCCTAAAAGAGGTGGTCGAGAAGGAAATTGAACACAATGGAAGAAGCAGTAAGGGAAACGGGCGAAAGCGCAAAGGCAACGTCAAAAGCTAAGTTTAAGGCAAAAGCGCATTTTTAAATGCAAGGCGCCCCTAAAACCGCTTGTAAAAGAGTGCTAGGCTCCCTTTTGTGCAAATTGTAAAGGTTGATGGGCGGTCAGAAGGAAGCTAGGAAGATAGGATGATAATGGGAAAGAGGGCATCGACCATGTAAAATTAGATGAGCGATGCAGGTCCACAATCATTTTATCACTCTCTAAGCAGGTTCACTACAATGTTGTAACTAAAAATTAGACTGCATTTGATCTTTAGACATAGAATAAGAATCTTTATGACAAGTAGAGTCCTGCATCTCAAATGTATTGGCTGAAACACTTGATGGACTTTCGCATGAAGGAAGGGACTTCTATATCTACACACTCGAATGATTTTCACTCCATCATCGGCCATTTAGCTTTGTAGAAGATTGAGTTCAAGGATACTTTATATCCTTTATTTCTGCTTGGTACTCCACTTGAGTCATAAGACACTTTTTAGATGACTCTCTATGAATGCTAAGTATGGGCTGAAATTGCAAGAAATAGAAGAGGCGAACAAAAAGAATATGGATGCTTCCCATACATCACACGCATTGACTGTGAGAGGGCGATAGGATGGAAATGGCCGTGGTAGAGACTTTAACAAGTCTTAACCTAGGACACATGGACAACCTTGTAGCAAGTCTCGTGGTTGTAAGTTGGGTTTTACTTGTCATTATTGTGGGAAAGCAGGTCATATTCGGCCATAGTGCCATAAAATGCGTGAAGATAAGTGCAAGCAGAAGGGAAATAGTAAAGTACAGGACAAGAATGATGATCGCAAAATTGAGCTTAGCAAGTCTACTATCAAGATTGGGGAGATTAATGTAGTACAGCTAGATATATCTGATGATCTTATCTTGGCAGCTTCAAAGCTTCCTGCGTGGTTCTCTGCCTCTGCAGAAGCCGGTCCTTCGCGATCTAAGTGTATAGCAGGGGGTTCTTGACTAGCAGGAACTGTTGAAATGTGCAATGTCCAATTATTGGAATATTGTTATTGGTACCCTAGAGGGGTATCATTGTGTGATTTATGGTAGCCACATAGGAGGATGTGGACTTCATGGATAGATGTGGGACAAGGGTCACCACAAGTTGAATGTGGATCAGAGGATGCCACATAGCAGGCTATTGTCTTGAGGTTCTCTATATAAGAGACCTGCCATTGTATGATCATTAAGCATTGGAATATATTGTTGAGTGTTGCCTACATCGTTGTCTCTCCATTATGGATTTCCTTGTGTATTTTGATCCTCCATAGCATTGCACTAATCTTGCATTGCCCTAGGCTTAGTGGCGGTCTCATTTAGTTTCTTATCATGGTATCAGAGCTGGTCATCCGCTAAGCTTAGGTAGATTAGTGTAGCCACAGACAGAGAGGGATTACAGTCTGATGGAAAGGATAGCCGCCGCAGCCTGGTGCGTCCCCCAGAAGGGTCTGGTGTGTGTAGCTTGCAGCAGCACTGCTGAGAATGTAAGGCCTGCCGCCCCCCCTTCAGCTAGCACCAGCCGCTTCCTCACAGGAGGCAGCAGCCTGCAATTTCCTTCAGGGAAGAACCAGAAGAGGCAGATGGCTTCTCATTCTTCTTCCTCGTCGGTCGTTCTGCCGCGTGCAACTGGGGGCTTGGATGTGCAGCAGCAGCAGCAGCAGCAGACCTGGGCCCCTGGCCGGCCCATGCGTCGCGCATGGTTCTACGAGGAGTACGGCCAGGCGCACTCTGTCCTTAAGTTCGGCGGTATGCCACTCCCAGAGATCACCCCCGACCAGGTTCTTGTCAAGGTAGCTGCCGCCGCTCTCAACCCTGTTGATTTCAAGCGCCGCCTCGGCAAGTTCCAAGCCACCGACTCGCCCCTGCCGACTGTCCCTGGCTATGACGTCGCAGGTGTTGTAGTGAAAGTGGGAAGCAACGTTACAGCTTTCAAGGAAGGAGATGAGGTCTATGGCAACATAAATGAACAGGCCCTCAACAATCCGAAACAGTGGGGCTCTCTTGCCCAACATACTGCAGTTGAAGAGAAGCTCCTGGCTAAGAAACTCTGAGAACTTGTCATTTGCTGAAGCGGCAAGCTTGCCTCTTGCAATTGAGACAGCCTTGGAAGGACTAGAGAAGGCCGGGCTCAAACAAGGCCAAAGTGTGCTGGTGCTTGGTGGAGCTGGAGGAGTGGGGAGCTTAGCTATCCAGCTGGCAAAGCATGTGTTTGGAGCTTCATTAGTCGCAGCTACAACAAGCACCTTCAAGTTGCAGTTTATTAAAAATCTTGGGGTTGATAAAGTCATTGATTATACTGAGGAGCAGTACGAGGATTATCCTGAGAAGTACGATGTGGTGTTTGATGCAGTGGGACAATGCGAAAGAGCAGTGAAGGTTGTGAAAGAAGGTGGCTCTGCTGTCATTCTCACAGGACCTGTAACTCCACCAGGCTTCCGATTTGTTGTGACTTCAAATGGAGCTCTTTCAAGGCCACTCAGAAGACTCAGTCACTTCCTTCTCGCCACCCGACCGTCATCAACAGCATCGAAATCTGCAGCCCAGATGATTTCGAGGTGCAGAGACTGTTGGGAACGTATGGCTACATAAATGATCTTATCTTGTGTGGTTTGAAACAAGCCTTAGCCCCTTAGCCTCTTATCCTTTCCATACCACTCCCTAAGATGAATCTCCATATGGAATATCTTTGGGAATCAAAATATATGTCAATCTTGGTTGTGGCAAGAGTCACATATTTAGTCAATGGCATATATGGCATAGATATTTTTGTGTCAAATCTAGTGACACATGTAATGAAAGATTGTGAACAATGATGTGCTCATTCACAATCTATACCTATGGATGTATTTTTTATTACACCTTTATTTGCGGGTGCCTTGCCCTTGCATGGACATAAAATGGATGTAATTCTCTCACCCATGTTTATGAGGGTCCTCTGCCCGAGCCCACGGGTGCTCAAAAAGGATATTTGATTGTGGTGTGCAGGAGTAGTGTACGTTGATGATGCACTACATGGGTTGGTTCCTTCTCCCTGACACATGGGGTGTCTAAAAAGCACTTGGGTGGTTCCTCCCGAGCAGCATGGTGCTCGAAATGGACTTGAGGTGTCTAGGTTGCTAGACACATGCACACACATTTGTTGAACACTCCAATTTGTCATTGAGGGGGAGTGTTGAGAGAGTGAGTTTGGCAATGCCAAATCATTGGGGGTGAGAGGTGAGATGGTCACACTGATTGTACATTGAGGAGGGGTGTTGAAATGTGCAATGTCCAATTATTGGAATATTGTTATTGGTACCCTAGAGGGGTATCATTGTGTGATTTATGGTAGCCACATAGGAGGATGTGGACTTCATGGATAGATGTGGGACAAGGGTCACCACAAGTTGAATGTGGATCAGAGGATGCCACATAGCAGGCTATTGTCTTGAGGTTCTCTATATAAGAGACCTGCCATTGTATGATCATTAAGCATTGGAATATATTGTTGAGTGTTGCCTACATCGTTGTCTCTCCATTATGGATTTCCTTGTGTATTTTGATCCTCCATAGCATTGCACTAATCTTGCATTGCCCTAGGCTTAGTGGCGGTCTCATTTAGTTTCTTATCAGGAACATGCTGGTATTGACGGATTGCCACGAGACTGACTGTAGAGCTTGATCGTTCCAGGAGCTCCATCTTTGCGCGAGATGGTATGCGATTGGAAGCTCTCGATCTCAGCTTCACTCTGATACCACTGGTGCATAGATCGGATGATGTATGCGTGCGTAGTGAGCGCCGGAAGGTCCCCAAGAACAAAATAACTCTACTTTTGCACAAAGAACAAGGAAGAAAGCTTGCACGACATGAAGCAAGAGACTAATTGGGTACAATCTCCCCCCATGCCTTGTGTGAGCACTCCACAAACCATGTGTTTGATATATTATTCATCTCCAAGCTCAAAAAATAGCCCAATTTACAATTAGCACGCTTTAGCTTTTGTGTTTGCTTTTGTCCCACTAAATAATTAAAGCTATTGGGCACCCAAGGAGTCGGGCGGTATCCAAATACAATATCCAATACAAATATTTAAATCGTACGCCCATGCGCATACAAAAATAATAAATAAATGTCAAGCGCTTCAATAAATAAGCACGTCAAAATAAATATTGGCGCCATGCCTAAAATGCATGCCCATAAAAAGTGATAACAATTTGAATACACGCTATCGTCCAGTGCTTCCCAACGCCACCGTTGCCTGCTCTACACATCAACTGAAGCATTCACAATTGTTGGAAAATAATAAAATTAAACCGACAAAAGTGAATACCTAGCAGTCTTCAACTACAAAAAAATAAATTGGTTAGAGCCCAATCCTAACCTTAATTTATTACGAGTGTGCACTCTAAACTCATAAACGTCTATTAATTTAAATATGTATTTTGTGGAATCACCCGCTATGGAACTACCAACTTACACATTAAATTAACAAGATGCCCGAAAAGGACAAGCATCCCCATCGACTTTTCGCACAAGGAATCCACCTTGTGTATGAGCCCCGACAATAAATAAAATTTTACAGAATCCACTACAAAACCTCATGGAATCCACCATGGAATATGCCTCATGGCATCATGATTTCTACTTAATAAGGTTAGCCTAGACCTTATGTGAGTAATCATCAATGGATGTGACAAAGTACTTCGGACCACCTATAGCAATTGACAAGGGATGGGACCACATACATTCGGATGACAAAGTCTCACCCATGTGCTTAATGCCATACTTTTTATGCATACTATATATATGCTTGCCATATGAACAATGATCACAAGACTCAAAACGTTTATACTTTAGGACCAAAAGATATTGCGAATTGGTAAGCATTTTCATTCCTGATGACCAAGAAATCAGTGCAAATATAGGCACCAAAATGTGCTAACATGGAAACAACTTTTTGTAAAATGACTCATTGCAAATATACCCCTTTGTCAAAAATCAAATATGAAGCAATGTAAAATGTGTAGTCCAAAAGGCTCACATTAAAAAATGTTGAAAGGAAAAGGAAAAGTCAAACCTTTTGTCTCATTCCAAAAATTGAAGGGTCCTTAGACCTTAGCCAATGTATGCAAATTTGAATTTTATAATTCAAGAAAGGAAAAGGGGGTGGTTGTAGCCGTGGGATTTGGGGAGGTGGGAGGTTGAGGTGGTTACACCCTCTCTCTTCCTTTATCTTCTCCTCTCACGGTTCATTTCTCCCTCTCTCATTTTGGCACAACACTTGCCTTCTTGTTCTTGCTTCCCTCTCTTGTGCTTTCATTGCAAGATCTAATGGAGAGTGAGGAAGAGGAAGAGGGTGAGGATGGAAGAATTATTCAATTTCTTGTGTGCCTTCCTCTTGTGTGTTTGGAGAGCATGGTTCTTGGTGAGAAGAAGGAGAGTTTTCTTGCAGGTTTTCATGGCCAGCAAATGTATTTGCAACCTCTCTTGGCCGGTTCGTGGTTCTCATGGTGCCGTGGCAGGGTGCTCTTCAATTCCTTTCAAAGACATGTGTCAAAGGTGACCATTCCAAGGAGATACGTGCGAGACTGCACCCACAGCCAAAAAATGGTCAATTGACCTAGACACAAGCAAAGGATAGAGGGTACTAGACTTAGCACTAGGTGCAATAATAAGATTTCCATATGAAATTTTCCATGAGGAATCACCAAAAGAGACAACACAACATGCATCATCCAAGGTGCTAGCAGAGATAAGGTGCTTCATGAGAGCCGATGTTTAGTAAGCGGTGATTAGAGACAAGTGTCTCACGCAACCCGAAAATGAGATGACGAAGAGTGCCATTTATGGAATTGACTTTGTCAAAATACAACTCAAAACGAAAATTTTCAATTTTTATCAACTGCAACACAACCACCACACCAGCACAAATGACCAATTATGCCTCTTGTAGCCTTATGTACAACAATAAGACACTCAATGTAGAGTATCTAACACCTTGGTCACCTTGAACAATGTTCAAAAAATGAGAACTTGGAAAATAATTGCATAAAGGCAACATACCTCTATAGAGTTGTTACAACACTTTGAACCTTCAACATCTAGGTTTTTGAAAATTTTGACCAACACAACAAGTCTCCACACACTTGTGTGTGACCCTCCTCTTTCCTCACATGATAGCCAATGTCAAAGCATCTAAGCTCCAATCTCAGCTTGGGAGCATGCCATAAATATATCCATAGGCATACATGACAACCAAAGTGTCAGTACATTCAATATGTGGTATGCGAGTAGTTTCAAAGCATAATGAGTATATAGACAACTGCTTGTTGTCCACTATGAACAATAGCGAAATCTCTACTAAAATTGAGCCAATGCAAGCTCAATCAAAGCCCAAAAGCATTCCAATACATGTTCGAGCATCCCCAAGTGTCAAACTAACATTTGGATGTCAATATCAAGCCTTAGAAGCATCAAATGATGAAAGACTTTTACTTTTTTCAAATAAATAACATTCAACTCTGATATTATAGCAATGAAATCTTTGAGAAAACTGAGCAAAATGGTGCTCAAATCAGCATGCCATCTGAGCACCAAAATAGCATCCTCAAAGCATCAAATATATATTACTGTTTGTTATCAAATCGAGAATAGTTCTGTTCTGTGTGAAATAGAGAATAGAAAATTCCAAAGAATTGACTCTATGAGTGCCTAGATTTATAGCTTTTTTCATGCTCTTAGCTATAGAACACCTAAATTCAATGCCATGTGCAAAAATTATGGCCAAAATATGACGGTGCTATTAAGTTAACATAGTTGTCCACGACTTTTATAGCATGCTATGAATCCACTCAAAATGGATAAAATGGCTACTCCTCAGCTCAATAAGCACTCAACAAGGCTCAATTAAGCCTTGAAAAGCTCCTCAACAAAGCGAAGAGCAAGCTGGAACAAATCAGAAAAAGGAAAGACTCAATGCATACATTGAGAGAAAGAAACAATGGTTGCCATATGAAACCTTGAGTTGAAGCTTTGAATCCAGGTTGAAGTAAAGGATGAAGAGGCTCCTTGAATGGTTGGCTCTAACACCAATTGAAGGGAGTGAACCTAGAGTGGAAGCATGTGAGTGAAATTAAGAGCTATGGAGAGAGAGAGAGAGAGAGAGAGAGAGAGAGAGAGAGAGAGAGAGAGAGAGAGATGTGGGAACTCCAACAGTCACTATGTGTGACCGGCCTTTGCCTTATTCAAGTGTCACTAAAAGAATAAAGAATGAAGTGACAGTGATGGGTGCCTGCCACCTACAGTGTACAAGTGTGCGGGTACTATCAGTATAGTAATACATAAGTGGCTAGGCACATGCACCTTTATCCCCAACATATTTTAATTATTGTGAAATTCTAACATTGAAAGAAAAATGGAATATATACTAAAAACTATAAAGTATATGCAAATTTTCACTTCTACATTATATGTATTTTGTTCATTCTATTAATTATTCTAGTGTTTTGTTGTTGGTTATCAGTGCCAATTATTTTATTGTTATTAAAGTTTGACATATTGCTAGTTATCAATGCTATTATACTCTTGATTATTATTCTATCTTTATACTAGTATTATTAAAGGTTGTTATGTTATTGTTATATTGTCTCTTATTCAGCCCTTATATTGTTGATTATTGAACCATCATACTATGGGTTATTTTGCAATTTTATCGATGTTATTATGTTATTATTACTATTGGTTATCAATGTTGTTCAGCCATTATAATCTTGGTTATTCGACCACCATATGAGTGTCTATTTAGCCATTACATTGCTATTATTCTATTATTATATTGCTTGTTATTAGTGTTGTTATATTGATATTGTAAAACCATTATACTATTGTTATTGTAATATTATATTGTTGTATACTACCATTATACATGGGGTATTACATTGGTTAGTTTTTTAATAGTCATATAATGATAATCTTGCAACTATCCTAGTATATTCATCATAATAATTAGGTTAGACTCCTCAGACACAAGGCATTTACATGTCAATTTGAATCATTAACAGTAACCTTGTCATACAAATATAGGTAGATGTGGACTAATGCAGTGGTAAGCTTGTCAAGCAAGCTTGTATACATCACATGTAATATATAAGAATTATGTTATTTCACTAGTATTAATTGTATCATGTTAGAACCTCCTTGGTATGGAGCATTGATAGTTGAGAAGGGCCTCATGAAAACTAATGGATTAGTTTGATTTGAGTTTTTATAGCATATAATGATTAGCTTGAACTTGTGCTGGTATATACTTCATAACAACTAGGTAATACTCCTTTGGCATAGGGTATGTTGATGCCGATTTGAATCATTGCCAAGAATCATTGCCAAACCTGCATTTCCAACCAAGCAATGCAAGGATTATGGACTTATCTATTCAATCATGATAGGCTATCTCACCTATAACACACATAGGCAATAGACCTAGTGGTAACCTTGTTAGACCAACTTGTATGGATGATTGACTTGGTGGTAACCTTGTCAAGAAACATAGGTAGGTATAGAGTAACCTAGTGGTAACCTTGTCATGTAAACTTGCATGCATCATGACTAAGAATGGGAACATGTTATTTTTTAAATATTAATTACATCATAACCAAGTATTAAATGTATCAAAACCTCTTTGGCATGGGGCATTTATCATTTGGAAAGGGTCTCGTAAGACTTGGGGGTTAGTCTGATTAGATTCTAGATAATATTGACATAGGATGTGCATATGTTAGATTGAATCATGAGTTTTTAAGCCTTTCCAAGGTTTCCAAGATTGACCAATACCATAGAAAGCAAAAAGCATTGGCATACAAATATGATATTAAAAATCAAAGGTGCAATGGGGACGAAGAGATTAAGAAGTCTAAGACTAGGGAATTCAGAAGTGAAAAAGAAACCCAATTACAAAAGGGTAAAAATAACTTGAAGGCATCAAACACTTTAAGATAAGTTAGGGAATTAATTTTTAATATTTTTGTAATATATTTTTCTAGCACTAAGCTCACTCTCATGCAAGTTGTAATTACATGCACATGTAAGTGCATGAGTGAGTGAGCGAGTGAGATTTAATTTAGACATGTCAAATAGGTTAATCACCCTATGGTTGCATGACAATAGTGACCAACCAATGTTAGAGGTGCCCAAGAATAAAACAACCCTACCAATGTATAAAAGTGTCCACCTCAAGTATAGGGTGGAAAATTAATCAAGCAATTTAAGTGGTGGCAATTTGAAAAAAAGCTTATCCTTCTCTTGCTTGCTTGTAATGAGCACCTCATCTCAAGGTGATTTGAGAGAAGTAGGAGTGTATCCAATTTGGGGGTTGTTATCTATTTCAATCTTACTATATGCCTCTTTCCTTTCTATTGTGGGAAATGATAAAGAGAGTCTAAGAGAAAGAGAGACTCATGCCTTGTGACTTATGCTAGTCAATCCTCTCCAAGGTAAGCCTTTGATCACCTGTAATGGTCTTTTGTTATTGGGATGATGCACAAGATGGGCTTTGGCTCCCCATGTCTCATTTAATATATACTATTAGTAGGGGTGCATCATCCAAATTCATGCTTAATGGTGGTGTTACTTAATCATTTGTTCTCTCCCAATCAGTCAAGCAAGGTTACCTCTTGAGTCCTCTATTTTTTTTCTCTTACTATGCATCTTGTTTTCCTGTCACACCTGGCTACTAATGGAGAGTTGATGGGCTTGTCTCTTCCTTCAAACTTGTGGTTTATTGGCCAAGCTTTGGTTAATGACATTTTCACAATTGTGAAGGGTAATTGGGATAATCTCTATATAAGGTTTGACATTTCTGATTTGTTTAGTTAGTCTTCTAGGCCACATATTAACACTTGAAAATAATCTCTCATCAGCTACATAAATATGATTTACAATCAAGGATCATCATTGCTTAGTAGCTAAGGTCAAATCCATTTGGGGCCTCCATAAAAAGTAAGATATGGTGAAAATTGAATATAATTGAGGGATGGATAAATAAGACTCCATTTAAATGCAAAGTCTTCCTTGGAAAAATGCTAATCAATGGCTTGTCCCTTACTTCACTCATCTCTTCATTATGCATATATCTAATGGCTCATAATTTTTTTGCACTATATGTGGAGATCTCACCACAAGTTTGTCTCTTATCTAGTGGCATGAAGATTTAGTCTCTATTTTTTGAGATTTGGCAACAAGTGTAGGACCTATTCTACATCCCTGTGATTAGTACTTTGCAAGCCAAATTGTATGTAGTTGCACATGAAGATAGTGTTCCACTTTTGCACTTCTCCACAATAACTTAACATATATAGATAGCTTCCTTAATTAGCGTGTTAATACAAGTTAGCATCCTTAATTAGCCTACTAATTACCTAGTACATTAGCTTAACACATACAAATAGCTTCCTTAATTAGCATTTTAATGCTTCACATAATTTAGGCACAAACACAAAGACAAAATCAAATAATCTTTTAAAAAATTATAGCAATCAATATACTTATTCATATCTTCTTCAAGTTACAATGCCAATTTTATGTTTTATTCTTACCTCGATACCCACATCCAAAGCATTTGGATACCCATGCTCAACTCTTTTAGACACAAGCCATATAACCCACTCTTTATCTAGAATAGGGTATGTGTTTCGTCTAGATCCAACATGTATGTGAAGTGGTCTTACATTTGATTTCATTACTAGAACACGAGGAAAACTCTCTAGTCAAGTCTCCTATTGTCAACCATGGGTGAATATACCAAGCTTGAGGAGTGAGGTGGGTTTCCTTGCCATGAAGAGCTAGATGAAAAAACCTTGTGTGTCCTAGTTAGGAGGGGTGGATTGGAAGGGAACCAATTCATAGTTGTATTTCTTTTTTCTTTTTAGAGTAGGATTGAATTGCAAAAGATTGATTTGATTTAAGAAACTTACTTTTTTTATTCGCAAAAAGTATTAAAAATCCAAAAACAATGCATTACCACTTGACAAGCATGGAATGATTTTGCATGATTAAGCATAGAAAAGTGGCCGTCAAATCTTGAGGGGATTCAAGTTTAGTAAAATTTTTATTTTTTTCCCCTTATTTTTCATCTTGCTTTTTTATGTGGAATCATGTTCATATAATGGGCAAAGCATTGGACGACAACTAGCTAGTTGTAGTCTTGACAAGTAGCCTAAAAAGCAAGAGCATGGATGCATGATTGAGTGTTGGTCTTTTATAATCAAAGAATGAGGATAAATCTTAGTTTTAAGGGCTAAACTTGCATGGAAATTATAAATTCATGATGTTGTGGTTGTGTGAATCATGAGATGCATTTTGCTAAAATTTTATGTGAAATCTCTATGAAAATACTTAAATTCTTGGAATTTTATTTATTTGTGCAAAGCGGCTGCACAAGAGCTAATTCATTGGTGTAGTCATAAGGAAGACCAATGGGCTATACTTCTAGAAAATTGAAACCCCACGAGTCCAACTATGCCACTCATGACCTTGAGTTACTCACAGTAATCCATGCCTTGAAACTATGGAGACATTATCTATTGGGAAGGGAAGTCACTTTAGTGACTAATCATAAAAGTCTTATGTGGATCTTCACCCAAGCTGACCTAAACATGAGGCAAAGAAGATGGATAGAGATACTGCAAGAGTTTGATTTTAAAATCAAATATCATCCAAGGAAGGACAATGTTATTGCAGATGCCTTAAGTTGAAAAGCCTTTCTTAACAGCCTTGTATAAGTTTGAAGCTTAAGAACCGTATCCATACCTAATAACCTTGTACTTGAGGTTGTACGGCAAGCTATTTCTCTGGATAAGGAATATGAAGGACTCATGGATATGGTACTTCAAGGAGAAATCTCTAACAAAGAAAGGTCTAAGATTAAGGATTATCATGCTAGCAACAATTGCCTATATTACCATGATCGCTTTTGTGTCCCAAAAGGACCAAAAGTGAAGGCCGATATCTTATGGGAAGCCCATGACAGCCCCATTGTAGGACATCCAGGGTATGCCAAGACACTCAACACAATTTGTAAGACCTCTCACTGGCCAGGATTGAAAAGGGATGTATTAAAGTACGTAACTCAATGCTTGACTTGTCAAAGAGTCAAGGTAGAAAGGATCAAGATGCCTGGAGAGTTACAACCCTTGGACATTCCATAGATGAAATGGGAGTCAATAAGTATGGACTTTGTTGTTGGATTACCTATTGCTGTTGGTGGATATGATTCCATTAGTGGTTGATAGATTGACAAAAGTTGCACACTTGATCCCAATCAAAACAACATATAAGTCATTTGACATTGCTCAAGTCTTCATCAAAGAAGTATTTAGGTTACATGGATTGCCAAACAGCATAATTAGTGACCGAGACTCTAGGTTTACCTCTAAGTTTTGGACTTGCCTATTCCAAGCAATTGGAATGCAGCTATGCTTTAGTATTGCTTATCATCCTCAAACTGATGGCCAAACTGAGAGGGAGAACTACACCATTGAAGATATTCTAAGGTCTTATTGTGGCAAAGAACCAAAATGGTGGATTGAACATTTACCTTTGGTGGAGTTTGCTCATAACACTACCTTTCAACAAACAATCAAGATGTCACCATTTCAAGCCTTGTATGGGCAAGAATGTCGTACACCTCTAAACTTCTCAAATCCCACTCTCAAGGTAGAGGCTTCTAAGGCTATGTTTGAAGAGATGGACCAACATAATCCAATTTATCTGACATGACATCCAAGTTGCTCAAGATCGGCAAAAGTCCTATTCAAATCTTGAAAGATCCATAAGAACATTCAAGGAAGGTGGCATGGTGTTTCTAAGGCTAAGGCCCGAAAAGAGCTCATTATCCTTGGGGAAATACAAAGAGCTTAGTCCAAGGTACTGTGGACCATATGAAGTAATCAAAGTAATGAAAAGGCAATCATACAAGCTTAAATTGCTACCCCATCTCAAGATTCACAATGTATTTCATGTAAGTCTACTGAAACCTTATGTACCAAACCCCAATCATGTGCTTAATGATGAACAAATAGTCATGCCTGCCCGAGGAATTCTCAAAATGCAACTTGAGAAGATTCTAGATACAAGGGAGAAACCTCTAAGAAGCCGAATCCTAAGAGAACACCTAGTACAATGGAAGGATTATCTTGAAGAGGATGCCACTTGGGTTGATAAGGCAACCCTTATAAAAGAATGCCCCCAAATTCTCTTGAGATGAGGACATCTTGATTTCTCTAAGGAGGGAAGAATGTAATGTCTCCATTGCTTAGTTTATTTTAATAAAAAATGTGCATATACATTCCAAAAAAAAGAGAGATTTATGTTGCAATTTTTTAAAAACTAGCTCTAAATATGAAATTGGCTCTCATGTGAAAACTAGCTTATCATCCTCAAACTAATGGCCAAACTGAGAGAGCTCTCCAATGTGAGGAAGTAGTCGCGCTGCTGAAACGCAAGCAGAAGTTAACCTCGAATCCATTCAACCCAGAGGATGGGTTATCCCACAACAAATCGAGGTTGCGGCCATAAACCGTAATCACGATGGATGGCCGAATGGAGATAATCACGCTAGTACATAAGAAAAGGATCACGATTAGTTAGAACTTACTTAAACTTGTAAAAGCATGTTAGTATTATCAAATGCTTTTTAGGAAGGAATGCGGAAATTGATGAAGGGGATAGATTCTATGCATCGCACAAATTGACAACTATTAAAAATGTTTTATGGTTATGACTGCTTTTGGATTTGTGAATGATAGGTTATGGCTCTTATGATTTCGGGCTTACACAGTCGGACGAGTTGTGGATTGTGGTGGTTCGGGACATTGGGGTCCCCAACCCAATGCTCCCTAAAAACTATGCAAAGTGTGGAAAAACTCACTTGCGGGTGGGGATCCTATGCTCCTGAGGGAGGTAGGTGTTTTTGGAAAAACTCACTTGCGGCGGCGGGTGGGGGTCCTATTCTCGTGAGGGAGATAGTGTTTTTTGATATTTGATTACTCGAGCACCTGAGAGATGAGGGAGAGTGTAATTCGATCCCCCTACCCATAAGGTCAATTCAAGCACCTGAGAGTGTCCCTCTTATGTAGGATGGCTCTTGAGGCTCAGCGAAGCTTAGAGGGGCTCTGAGCCAATAAATTCCCTATTGACTGCGGACGGAGTGTGATCACATACAGCCCAATCTCGAGGGATTGGAAGGTCCTTTCCTAGGCTGGACGGTGTCTTTTTGTGGAAAGATAGTTTTGTACCACTCTGCGGAGTGATGGTGAAATAAAGTATTTGATTTTCGAATTATTTGTTATGTGCTAAAGATTGAGTTTAACGAACCTAGTTTAATGGAGTAATAAAATAAAGTTGATTTAATATGTCGAAACAGTGTGGTAGTATGCTTTGCTAATTAGAAAACTCAGCAAACCCCATCAAGGAAAGTGAAAGGCTTCGATCCTGATGACGATTGGATGCCTATGGCTAGGTGGACCTGATAAGTCGGGTAACTTTCCAACACTAGATAGAGCTGATTAAATCGTGACCCTCCCAATACTGGTAGGATTAGTTACTAGGTTTAACATCGTTTTAGGGGGCTGGAGCTGAGATTTGACCTTATGGGTAGGGGGATCTAATTACACTCTCCCTCGTCTCTCACTCTCTTTGAATCAAGTGCAGTGTTAACCTCACTCCTCCCTTTGATTGATTACAAAGTGATCTTTCTTAGGTGGGTGTTAGATTGTTGTTAGGGGTGACTTGTCCACACTTCCCCTATGAAGTAGAACTAAGATTTCCATGTTCAACTAAGTCCAAGGTTTCCCATTGGGAGACGGGATGGATGATGATGTGCATGGATATGAATTTCAATCAACTACTAAGAGGACTCCTCCAAGTTTGTTGGAGAAGGCACCTCGCACAAGCACTCATAGTCCTAATACCACATTGTTTCTATCTGGATAATACTAAGAACATTAAGCTTCCGAAGAAAGATTGATAGGAATTCCCATTTCTTTATTAGGACTCATCAGCATCATAGACACATTGGTCACCCAGGAACACCTTGAGACCATGGTTGGGATGTGTTATAATGCAAACACTCTAGAGCTTGATGCAATGGAGTTTCCCACAGATATCTAGTAGCTCATTGCACTCTATAATTATCATACCCAAATAGAATATGCAAGAAGACCCATAAAGAAAATATTAGTTGATTTATGAGTATAGAGAAAATTAGGAATATACCTCGTCAAACATGTGGCTAGATTTGTGTGAAATTGGAGGATAGATAGAAGAAGGAAAGAAATTGAACTCTTACAAATCCATTGGATTTTGGACCTAGTAGGAGGGACAACAATTGGAGAGGAGGCATGAGAGGTTGGAATGTCCAATGCTAATCTTATCCCATTCAAACTCCGATTCCAATGATTGCTAAATAGAACTTCAATAAAAAAAGGCAATGCTAGCCACTACACTTTTGATACGATTAGGGGCAGCACCAGAAGCTAGAAGCCAAATGAAGATACCAATTGTCACAGAGCAAGTTGCCAAGTACAAGGTTTGGGATGATCCCTATAACTTTGTTGAATAGTTCGAGCATGTTTGTGAGGCCAATAACCTCACAGATGTTGACAGCAAAGCACAAGCTTTCAGGTTATGTCTAGGTGAGAAAGGACAAACATGGTACACTAGCCTAAACAATGCAGAGAGAAATGTCTTTAACACCCTTAAGAACTTGTTCATTAAGCATTTCTTAGAGGCATGATACACAAAAAACCTAATTGCCAAGCTCATGCATGTGAGTTAAAAGGACAAGGAACAAATATGAGACTACATCACTAAAACTAAAGTGTGAAGTCTCTATAAGTGAATCCTTGTGCTGAATGACCTACATTGTGGTTTGTATCCACTGTCTTCATCAAGATGTATTAGCTATTGTATTTGAAGAACCCATAAGAGTGAATGACTTGCTAAAGGAAAGAAGTAGTGGGACCACCAATCAACCGACATCATCATGATTCATAGTGAATGATCCACTATCCATAGCAGGCTAGCTTATTGAAAGCACATGACAAGGGAAAGGGAATAGACTTCTTGTAAAAGATGTCTAACCTTAAGCCTAGGATTGTCACGCTTCAAGATGCCTTGCGGAGACCTACTAGAACTAATGTCTAGTGCATGCACTACGGAGGTAATCACTTGCTAACAAAATGCTTAGAATCCAGACCTAGGACAAGTGCCAACTATGGAAGGTATGGGCATGAAGCCATCCATTGTAAATTGCATCAACACTTGCCTTACTAGCAACCTTATCAGCAACAACAATACCCAATGAACCACTAGTACCAATTTGGTAGAAGAGCCCCACTAGATTGGCTCTTATTGGGAAGGCCCTAGATGCAAGGTGCCTAAGTGATAGAAGACTAGGGTAATGGGTTAATATTCTTTGAAAATAGAACAAAAGCAGTTTGGGTGGAGATGGAAACTTGGAAGACCTCACTAATCAATCTAGATACGATTTTTTCCATGCTTAAAGGAGAATTGCATAATAAACCCAATTACGATCTCGTAACCAAATACATCCCTTGTCTAGCACAATTGGATGCACATCTAGCAACCATCCACCTGCCATTTTTCGATGAACGAGGATGATTACAAGAGGTCTATTGAGAAAGCAAGCACAATCAATGAAGCTAGGGAAGCCAGTATACTTAAGAAGGATAACCTACCCAACAGTACCCCCTATGCATGATGGCAAGAAGCTCATGCAAAAGGCCAATGCCTATGGCATACCATGTTCCAATGAGAAAATTAGAATTGCATAGGAATCGTGAGTATCTAGCAAGGAAATTAGCTAACAAGCCCATAGGCAGTCTAAAACCTATTAGGAACCTCATGGAGACCTAAAATGGAAATAGACTAGATGCACAACCTGAATCTCTTGCACAACCAGGCTCTTCTCAAAGACAATGAGGATTTGAAATACAATGAGCAAGTAGAGGATGAGCTTATGATTTAAGTGGGAGAATTTTGAAGATGAATGTATAAATTGACTTAGGAAATGAAGTGAGTGATGAAGAACTAGATACCATCAACTACGACATAGATGGCAGACATGCAACTGAGTAGATAATTATGGACTTTAAGCCCAAAAAGACCAATGTGTTCAAGATTGAAAAAGGAGTCCTCATGGTGGATTTTGATTGATCCTGGTTGGAACACCTAGATGTGGTTGATTATGAATGAGCATGATTGACCCAACATGAATCTACAATGCAGAACTCCGGACACTAGGTGGAGCTCTGTTTCCAACAAAGAGTGTGAGTTCAACTCAGAGCCTGAAGTGAGTTGTGTTAGTGACCCTGAGATACCACAACTCTCTATGTCTCAAAGCACCTCCCAGTCCACCTGAGGTGGTGCAAAAGGTTGGATGAGGAGAGAAAGAAACAACCCAAGGACTCAAAAGCATAATAGCAAAAGAAACCCTCAATTTGCCAAAATGCTTCACAAACTTTGAAAAAGGTGACCAAATAGTGGTGTTAGTGGGAGCCAAAAGGAAAGGCCAAGTTAGTAAATCCATCGAGTGACATGCTACCGTTAGGAGACCAACCACATTCATCTCTTAAAGGAATTCTCTGAAGATGTGTTTGCATGGTCCATGGAAGAGCTGAAAGGCATTGATCTATCTATAGTGACTCATAACATCCCCATGGTTCATGATGCACCACTGGTCAAACAAAGATTTTATGCCATGAATCCTAAGCATGCCCATGCAGTAAAAAAGAGATTGACAAGCTCTTGAGCATTAGGTTTATTAACAATATTGAGCACATGAATTGGGTAACACATTGTGATTATGCTAAACAAGGGCAAAAAAAATTAGGTGTGCATTAATTATAAGAAAGTCAACGCAGTGACAAAGAGAGACAACTATCATTTACCTTACACCAAGCACATGAGAGAGTGGCAGGGAAGGAAGCATATAGCTGCATGGAGATGTTTTCAAGGTACAACCAATTGTAAGTCCACCCGAGCCACAAGCACAAAACTGTATTTGCTAACAAAATGGGCAGTGTTTGCCCATATACTTATGCCATTTGGCACTTACTAACACCGTGGCCACCTTCTAATGCCTCATATGTGCAATCTTCAAAGACATGATTAAGAAATGGTTAGAAGTATTTGTCGATGACATGTGTGCTTATACCAACTGTGAGGGGAACACTTGGAAAAACTCTGCATCATCTTTGAGTGGTATAGACAATATGGTCTCTCGTTGAACCCCTTGAAGTGCTAGTTTTGGGTCAAACATAGCTGCATACAGGGCATGTAGTGTTGAGGAATGGGATTGGTACCGATATCTTGAAAGTTAAAGTGATCTGGATCTTCCATCTCTAACCAACTACAATGAATTTAAATGTTTCCTAGGTCATTTTAGATATTATTGGCAGTTTGTGTTGAGCTATGCATTAATTGCTAGACCTCTATACAAAGTGGACAGAGGAATGTCAACAAGCGTATGAGCGGCTTAAATAGGCTCTAACTTCAGCACCCATTTTAAGAGCCCCAGATTGATCCATCACTTTCCATCTGCATATTGATGCTTCAAAATCTAATGTGAGAGTAGTGTTATGCCAACTTAGTGAGCATAATATGTATTTCCCAATGAGTTGCAAGTAGGCAACTCATTGATGCTAAAATGAACTAATAAACAACAGAGCAAGAAGGGTTAACTATGGTGTTTGCAATAAAGAAGTTTAGACATTTTCTTTTAGCAATACCCTTTACCTTCTTTGTATATCACCATGCATTGCTTTATCTTTTGAATAAGCCATGAGTTTAGGGCACATTGCCATATGGTTTCTACTTCTATTGGAGTTTGACTTCTCAATAGTGGTGCTGCGTAAGGGTAAACAACACTATATAGTTGATCACATGTCCCACGTACCCACTAGAGACATGGCTAAGCAAGGCATCATGGCTAATTTACCTAATGTGAATCTTTCAAGATCTCTAACAAAAAGGAGCTTTACAAAGCAAACCTTACATCTTATTGGTGGGCAAATAACAATAGTTTAGATTTTGGAAAGAGGGATTCAAGCTCACCCCATTGAGAAGGCTATAGACTAAGGTGATTCATTCTAAAAGTTCAACCTTATCAATTAATTACTAGTGAGCTTTATTGGTTAGGGCAATATGGCTTATTAAAAAGATGTGTTTGCAAAAATGAGATGCATGATGTACTCATTGAGGTGCATGGGGGAATTGTAGGAGAACACTTCAATGGAGACACTACTACACACAAAGTTCTTTAGTCTCAATTATGGTGGCCTATGCTCTTTCATGATGCTACTAAGTTTTTCAAACATTATGATGAGTAGTAGTGCATAGAAGTACCTATATGAAAGAACAAGAGGGAGTTCACACTAATGATAGCATGCCAACAATTCTAGCTAAAGGAATTATCCCTGATAATGATATTTTTTGGTTTCTTTTTCTTACTTTTGGCACCTCGATGCAACTTTTTGAAAAGTCGGGCTCTTTTAAGTCACCTTAAAATTAACAAACTAAAAAATTGTAGTTTGTACCCTTTTTGTCTACAATTGTTTGGTAGTTCTCATTGTTTTGGTACCTCAGCTCTTCCAAACTCCTTTTTACATTACCTTTTCTCTATTCTAGCCTCGTTTCTTGTCAATATCTAAGACTTATGCTTCCATGGCTTCTTTAGGCAACTAAGTATATACATAGATGTACATGCTATGATACAAGAGAGAATAATATGTGGTATCCAACAACCCACAAGCTTCAGGATTGGATAACAATACTCTTCTCTTAAAAAGGTCCTCACAAGAGAGAATAATATGTGGTATCCAACAACTCACAAGCCTCATGTTTGGATAAGAATACTCTTCTCTTAAAAAGGTCGTCACAAGAGCAACAAATAGAAAATAAAAATATGAGTTTTCACTCAAAAGGACAAATTCTTAAGTTTAAGTTATAGGTGAAATTTTTCTATATAACATTCAAGACACATATGCTACAAAGGATCTCCACTTGGTGCCTTCTATGCAACAACACTTCCTACCTCAATGTGTAAGATAATGATTTTTTTTTTCAAGGGTGTTTAACATTTAGTGTATCTTCGTATTTTAGCCTTGATTGTTTCACTTAGCTTATAGATTAGCTTTGACTTTCAATGTATTTTATTTTTTTTCAATATCTCAAACTTCTTCCATGGCATTTTCTAGGAAATTATTTAGATATAATGGGTGTATCGATATTAAAATATAGTAGAGGATGATCTATGCCATCCAACAACCTACAAGATTCACAATTGGATGAGACTCATCCCCTCTTACAAATATTCTCACAATATTAATAAATGTAAAAGAGATAATGTTAACTTTCACAAGAAATAATGGATTTCGAGCTTCAAATCATGGGGTGAAAAAAGGTATGTTAACATTTAACTTGTATGTTCTACAAAATATCTTCATCTAGCCCATTTTATTCAATAGTATTTTTAATCTTATTCTAAGGTAATGATTGTGTCAATTACTTTCATTATTTTTAGCTTAAGTAAAATTTAGGGCTAACAATGAGAACTTTGTGCAGATGCAATTCCATGACAATTGTGAGAGTGGTAAACATTGAAGTCATGGATGACAAGTGTATTAAGCATCATGAATGTAGAATTGTCTAATTTACCCTAGCCATCATTCAAAAAAGAATTGATTTTTTAACTCTCAATATGCATTGTTCTGAGCTCGTTCTAAGAAAGGCATAGACATATGAAAGGTGGAAAGAACTTTCAATACTCAATCTACATTCATCTACAAATTGGGATATGCCCAGCGATGGACACATCTGTACCTTCAAGCCATGAAATTCAAAGACTTTCCAACTCAGAAAATCCATGCAAATATTCAAAATACTCAAAAGAGAGCATAAAAATGTAACATGTTTTTCTAATAGTTCGATCAAATATTATTTGTGGGGGCCCTTCTACGATCCTCCTAAGGGATATCTATCTTGTGCCTCCTTGCACGGAGTTCTCCTAGGGTCTTTCTTGGAGATAGTTGATTCTTTTTTGGTGTGCCCTTTGCATTTGTTATTACTCCATCCACAAGTATTTTTGTCTATTAGTGAGAAACTAGAAGAGTGCATAAAATTATTTCTTTATTTCTTTCTAAATAAGGCTCCTCTAGTATAGTACACATTCCTCTTGAAACCTATTTAGAGATTTATTGGAATCCACAGAATAATGGAGATATTATATTATTCCAAAAAGAATGGGCACTTACGTTTTCACATCTCCATAAAATCCTTGGAGGAAATTCATAAACTAAAGCTATCTAAATTAGGGATTAGTACTACAACACTCTAATAAGAACTCTATAGACAAGCAAGTTTCGGCTACCAAAAGAATTTAAATCATTTACCAATAAATGTTATTTAGCATATACTTATTGAAAACACTTACCCCTCATGATGGGGTATTATGACATAATAAACTCTCTGGCAAGTTTTATGCTTGAAGATACTCTTTGGCAAGTTTTATGCTTGAAGATACTCTCTGGCAAGTCTTATGCTTAAAGATACCAAAAGTATAGCCAAATTTTATTTTGACAAGCTCTATAAACCTTCTTCGATATAAGGAGTAGTAATTGAAAAAGAAGGAAAGATAGAATCTAGAATGATATTTCATGTAGGGATAATAGAATACACTACAAAAAATAGTTGGACCCTATGACATGCTAGGAGGCAATCCCATATCAATTACTTTGGAATAAAAGATAATTATTTGAGCTAATGTAATAGCTTCTAAGCATATGGTTATAGTAAGTACATTGAGAACATGATAGTTTTATGAGCCAAATTTTGAGATGCAAGGTACACTAGAAGAAATAAGAGAACCCTTCATGCAAAATTTTTATGGTGAGGATTTTCATCATTCTAAGGTCATAGATGTGCTTAGAAGTGGTAGCATCAAGCATATAGACCATTCCATACTAGGTTGTGATAATTGGGTTTGAGTTATTTATTTTATATTTTCTTATTTTTATTTGGGCCAAAAGTGTTGCTTTAGTTGAGCTTGTTCATTGATTGGAAAATATTTTATTCCTTGCTTTGGTATGTTAGCTTTATGTTTTTGCTTGTGCATCTATACGAACATATGCGGCTATTAGATCCATGGGATCAATTGTAAGAGAATATGGTTTTGATTGTTTTGAGTACAAACACGACCCCATTTTGAGCTATGGAGTGAAAGTTATGGCCATTTTGCTCATGCCGTCTAGTCGGGACTCTACAGTGCACGTAGATGATTACTGCTATGTGCACCGTAGGGTCCAATTAAATTGCATGATTGCTCCTACATGCATTGTAGGGTGTGGCTAGATTGCACAACCAAAACGACCATATTTTCACTCCATAGCTTAGAATGGGGTCATGTTTATACTCAAAACTATTGGAATTGACTTTTAAGCGCATATATGATCTTAGAATGATGAAAATCCTCATCATTGAAATTTTGCATTAAGAAAATTTTTATTTCTTCTTGTGTTTGCCTTGCATCTCAAGTTTTGGATTAAAAAATAGATTTGTTCTTCTAGTCTATCCAGGTTTTATTATATGTGTTCCTTTGAAATCACAATCTAGTCTCAAACTTAATTGTATAAGAATATCCTTAAGTGAGATGGTTTAAGAAATATTTTGTTTAGAGTGGTTTGTCATTCCAACAATACTTTAAAGAGCTAAATGAGCAATTTGACACCCATCCCTCAAGATAATTCCTTATGACTTTGCTTATGTCTTCATGGTGACTTCATAAACAAACTCCTTGTACTTTCTTACCTTGTGTTTTGTTCCTTTCTTGCATCTCAATTGTCCTCATCTAGAAAGGCAATATCAATCCAACTATACTTAATTTGTGGAGGTGGGATATGCATGGCCATTTGCTCTTTGCCCTTATTTGGATATATTCTTCTTGGACTACAACCATGGGAGTTATGTCAAGTTGTAAGGTTTTTCAATATCTCATTAACTATTCTAAACTTGTAGATATTGATGTGTTTATGGTAATTCCTTAACTACACCTCTATTAATGGGGCAAGCTTGTATAATACATTTGATTTTATTCTTTTGAATCTTTTCATCATGTATTGATATTGCCTCCTCATATCATCCTCATACACACCTCCCCAGTTGTGGATCCTATGTGACACATGGATGGGATTCAAGGTTGCGGAAAGGGTCCCTTGTGCGCCCTAAGGTCCAAGTGGAGAGGCATGTAAAAGGGTAATGTTGACCCCCTCACCCACGGTTTGAGTCATTCTCTTGTGCGCCCTAAGGCAAGTGGAGAGGCATGTAAAAGGGTAATGTTGACCCCCTCAGCCACAGTTTGAGTCATCCTCTCGAGCATCTTTTGGAAGCCAAACAACCAAAGAAGTTGTAACAACTATAACAACAACAAATAAAGGTACAAAGAAGCCATGTAAGCATTATCAAATCTAAATCACAAGCTAGTCTCAAACTTAATCATGCTAGAATATCCTTAATTGAGATGGCTAAGGAAGAAGCTATTGAGAGTTGTTCATCATTCCAAATGTATGTTAAAGAGCTAGATGAGTAGTTTGACACCCTAGCTTATACTTAGAAATGTGTGAAGAAGTCAATAGTTATTCTAGTGTAGTCACTTAGGCCTTAGCAGTAGTTAATCCTCAAAAGAATCCCCCATTGCAAGGCTACATGAGGCAAAGATGCAAAAGAATAAAATCATATGTATTATATAACCTTGATTGTCAGTACAAAAGGTTACTTGAGTGACCTCTCTGCAAAATAATGTGATTAGAATCACATGTCTTGTACAAACTCATTATACTAATGAAAAGCTTCAAATTGAGTTAGATCTGGGTCATAATTGTTTTCTTTAGTTTGTTGTGTGATATCAATTGTTTTTATATGTCAAAGTTATTTTTCCAAGAGCAATTTTGATTTTCTTTGCTCACCATCACGTCTTGTGGTTCTAAAGTAGAATTTTCTTGCTTGGCACTGGGACTTTTAGCATTCTAATTACCTTTGCAAGTTTCTTCCTTCTTCCTATCCAATTGACACCCTAAGGCTTTTTCAATAGAGCATACAAATATATAAAAAGCACAAGAGCAATAGTAAGAAAGAAATAAGATAAAGGCATGTAGTAATAAAAGACTTCTAATATCCTTACAGTCAACAATCCAATTACCTTCATAACTTTCTTGTTTCTTCCAATCCAATTGACATGGAAAGCCAATTGCCATAGAGCATGAAATTATATAAAAAGAGCAAGAGCAATAGTAAGAAAGAAAGAAAACAAGAAGAAAGGCATGTAGCAACAATGAAAGTCTTAAAGACATCAATGTTCTTGATTAATAGGTCTCCTAATAAGCCATAAGATGACAAAATTCTAGAAAAGTTATAGTTATGATCACTTGTGTATATTTAGCTATGAAGTATCTATGCAAGTATCTAAGGACAAGTAGAGTAAGCTTGATCCTAGGTCCAAGAAGTATATCTTACTTGGATATGGGGAGTCAAGATAAATGGGCAACTACTTATGGGATCTTGAGTCTAAGGAGGCAATTTGTAGCTATGATGTCAATTTTAATGACAATAATATGCATAGAAGCCCATTAAACTTCTTGAGATCCATATGACATTATTTTAGGAGGATGAATAGCTATCATATTAGCATATGCAACCTATTCCACATGATCTAGGGCTTAGTTATCCAACTAATGCTAAGGTGAGGGTACAACAAGCAAGTGAATAGCCTCATGTTTTATAGGATAGATAGGTAGGACATCTAGAGGCTCCCATTGAGCCAATTTTTATTGGAGTCGACAAGGGTTTTTAGATCACCAAATAGTTGCAATTAATCTCATGTTACAAATTGTAATAAGCCTTCTTATTGTGCTAATGCAATGATTAGGGATAAGTGTAAGAAGGCTATGTAGTCAAATATGAATTATTTGGTGAAAAATGCTACTTGGAAGTTAATTCCTTTGCCTAAGGGCAAACACCCACTTACTATGAAGTGGATCTACAAGTTGAAGGTATCTTCGTCTGATGCATTACATAAGTACATTGCAAGATTGATGGCCAAGGGATTCAAGAAAGAGAAGGGAATTGACTTTAATGAGATCATGTTACCAATAGTTAAGAAAACCACCCTTAATACAATACTTGCATTGGTTGCCAATGAAGATATGGAGCTTGTTTAGATGGATGTAAAGACACCTTTCTTGCATGGTGTAGTGGGAGCTTTCGCTCAACCGCCAAGACCCACGGACCGCTTATTGTTTCAAGCGTTCCAAGCGAGCTCTAATGGCTATCTCTCACCTAGTCGACGCGCCGTCAATCCTACGAGTGTAGTGAGCTTACCTTAATGCCGATATGAATAGCCTCCTCCCTCGCACACTTCGGTAGCTCCACGATCCTAGATGCTAGCTCAAGCATCCTCAAGCCTCCTCCACCTCCAAGCTCCATCCTCCATAGCCGTGTGCGCAAGAAGAGAGAAGAGAAGAGAAGAGAAGAAGAGAAGAGGAGATGGTGAAGGGCTTCACCCTCTTGATCCCTCACTCTCACACACTCACTCCCTCTCACTCTCACACTCCCTCTCTCAAGAGCACACACAAGCAAGAAGATGAGAAGGAGAGAAGAAGAAGAAGACTCTTGTTGCTACACACCAAAAGAATGAGCTTTCATTCACTTTTTGAACTTTATATACAAGCCCTAAAATCCCATGGGCACCCATCCCTTTTTTACATGACCGGCCATTGTGGCAAGGTCCTTTTTTCCATTTCCCTCTTCTAGCCTTATGCCTCTTGGCTACACCTGTCTAGTATTTTACAATTGGCACAGGAGGGAGCGTGGTGCTCTTTTACAAAAGTTTTCCAAGTTTTTTGAGGTGCCTTTTCATTTAAAGTTGCACTTTTTTCCCCGGTTCATCTTTAGAGGCCGCCTGCGTGCCTTTGCTCTTTTTCCATCTTCTTTTGCTTTTTCCTTCATTTTTCTGCCATCTCGACTTGGGGTTAACATTACCCCCTCCTAAACGGGTGCCAGTCCCATGGCACTTTGGTGTTGGGGTGGTATAAGGGTGAGGGGCACATGTAAACTCAGTTGCTTGTGGAAGCTTAAGAATGATGTTTGTCGGAGCAGCTAACTGGATGTCATGGGTTGAGGAGGGCCTCCGAAGTTGGTGGTTTGGTGCTTTTGGGGTGGCTGAAGGAGAAGGTGCGGTGCTCTACCTAAGGGGAGTGTCTACCTTATTGTGTTAGTGCAGTGTGCTCGTGCTAGTGGAATGGGGAGGTGGGTCTAACCGCAGGCAAGCCTGGGTGATGTTCCACTCTTGAGGACCCCATTGGTGCAAAGGGAGGTGTGGTGCAAGTAGCTTAGGGTGATAGGTCTAACCATAGGTGAGTGTTACCTCCCTAGGTATGTCCTGCCCTTGATGGGCCCTAAGCATGAAGTGGGGGAGCAAAAAAGGGCTAAGGGGTTAGGAGCGAAGCCAGCCGACTGAAACCACCGGGCACGCCTAACTTGAGAACCCCTAGGTGCAGTGATCATGCTTTTTGTGGTGATAAGTGCTTCTACAAGTGGGTGATGTTGACCAGTCAGTTTTTTTTTTTTAAATTGTAGTGGAATGAATGACAGCTAGGCCTAATTCTCTTCGTCTGAATGAGGGGGGGAAGGAGGGTGGATGGATTTGCGCAAAAATTGGTGGCTTTGCATGTACCCTTCCAGGTTCACGCGGATGTGGAGAGAGGTGGTGGAAAGGAAGGGGTGATTACACCTATGCTATGTTCTCTAGCACAGCATGCTGATTCGATGCATCAGGGAGTTGTAGCGCTGGCTGGAGAAGAGCACATGTACTAGCTTTGCTTGTAACCTAGCTTCTACATCGGGGATGTCTTGGATGCTCATGCCGTCATTGGTGAGCACCTCCTCCCTTTTCATTTTTAGCATAGAATAGACATCCCTCTTCTGTTTTCTCTCCGTCTTTGGCTCCAATCCCAACGCCTTCTCCACCAAGGCTGGATCTAGATGGACCTGCACGTGCTTGGCACTTTCTCCTCTACCCACCATCACTGTGCCACATTCTTGGTATGGGTCGTATGATCTGAGGAACTCCACACACTTCAGGTGGTCCGACTCCTGTGAGAATTTTTCAAGGTACTTGGTGAGGTTACATTGCTCGACCACCCTCTTAGCTGCTTCCTCCCTAGCCACCACAACTTTTATGTTGTGGATGGTTCGAAACTTAAGCTAGCTGAAGGCACGGTTTTCTAGGTAGATGCGATATTGCTCTCTTTCCTCATCTGTAAATGGGAGTCGGTGGGCGTGGTCTTGCTGCAACATCTTTTGTTCTTATCATAAACTGTAATTTTCATTAGTGCTTGCGACATAATAATTTGTTGAAAAAGAAAAACTCTATGCTTTTGAATGAATTCATTAAGATCCAATGTAGATTCTCCTTTTCAGACTTTGACTTTTTGCCCTTTAAAATTTTCATGCCCTTTTCCTACCCCATCCGTTTTTCATAATATATGTCTATGTGTTTCACTGACTTTGATTTGATTTACTGATTCTGATTTGATTCACCTTACCCCCTCCCCTTCCAGCTTGAGAAGAATCCTTCTTAGGATTTAGGGTCAGAAGGTTAAGGGCTTTCGGCATGGAGGTGTAGGGGTTACTTGTGAAGGAGCCAAGTATAGAAATTGGGATTGTATTCCAAATGAGCTTCGCAGTCTAGATCAAAGGGCCGAATCCCCATGTACGTGATGTATGTGAGAACATCTGTTAGGAAGTCACCACAGTTGACACGCTAGCAATGTGTAACTCTTCCTCAGTCAACAAGCGATCGAGGTAAGGGTGTCCTTTGATGTGCTCTTCCATGGGTCGACCACGAAGAGTGGTTAACACTCTATACGAGGTTGGTGCAACGTAAGTGGGGTCATACTCTGTTGTTTTGATAGCGCGGCGCTGCTTAGCGTTGGTCATTATTCGGCATCCTTCAACTTCCCATTGCAACCTAAGAGTGTATCAATGCTTTAAGAACTAGGATTCCATCTCAGCAAGTCTTGATAGCTCTATAACTTCTTGGTGTCAGTGATGGAAAAAGTGGTTTGCTGATCATACGACGTGATGAGGCGTTGTTTGATTGCTTGCTCTTTGGAGATCTCACTGCTGAGCAATTCAGCCAGCGGAGGTAGCGGCTTTTGCAAACACGAATTTAAATGTTTCCCAAGAACAAGGCATCGTTTGAACTTCGATTGCAAAGGATTCGTCCAATAGGCCTAAGTCCAGTCGATCGTAGCTCAGAGCTAGTGACACAAAAGTGGCGTCCAGTCGCTTAATGCAATCCACCACGTCATCCCCTGTTTCTTCAGCTAAATCAGCTGCTAGTGTAAAAAAGGATTTCCTCTCGTAAGAGGGTCTAAGGCTTGCGGGTGGTTGGGGTTTGGTAGGACTTGAGCCTTTGGCAATGAAAAGTTATGGTTGTGAGTGTTCTTGAGCTTGCGAGTGGGTTGTTGGGACTATGGTTGGGTCAGCAGCAGCCTCGAGTGACGACTTGCTGCTTTCAAGAAGGATTTGGGAAGTTGGATCAGCTTTGGGGGGTGATGACTCTTGTGACGGTGGCTGTCACTTGGGTCGATAGGCTTGGGCAACTCTCTTGGGTTCACACATGGATAAACTTGATGGTTGCGGGTCAGGGAAGCTCTGCGGCTTGTGGTTTTGAGGTTTTACAATTTTTGGGATGATCAAGCTTGAGGCTGGCATACGAGTGGTGCCTTTGGCCGTGTGGGCCTTAGGTATCCATATCCAAGCATTGCCCTCATAGTAGCCTTGTGCATGCAATAGGGCTTTGGGGACCCATCTTTGATTGATTACGCATCTATTCTTGTAACTGCATTTGGGCCTCCTAGGTTTAGAGTTTCTGGTCTTATGAGGGTAGGAGCATCGAGTCCTAGGTGGCTGTTGCAGCTGTTTAGGCATCCATTGAAGGCGAGGCTATTGGGCCTTAGCTTTGGCTGCTATGGGTTGCGGTTTATGAAATTTTGGGAGTGGCGGCCGCGCACTACCCCCCTCCTTAGACTTGACTACATATGTTTCTATCAGTGGCTTTGTGGCCTGGGATGAGGTCGCATAGCCCTTGCTGAAAGTTGTCACAATGCGAACGTTGCCTATTGCGAGGTGGATGCGCTGCGACTCGTAATCAACATTGCAGTGAGCCTACTTTTTGAAAGTTTGCCCCAGCAACGACTCCGTGCCCACGTCTTTAGTGTCTGGCAACACGTAAAAAATCAGTGGTATAGTCATAGACTCGATAGAGACGGCGGCTCTGCGCTTGCCCAAAAGTGCGTATGAGTGGGCCCCATATGGGCTTAATTTGGCAGTGGTGGGTTGAAGTCGTGGTTTGCCAAGTTGGGTCCAATGATCGTGAGTTAAGACATTGCAATCTGCTCCCTCATTGATCAGGGCATTAAAAGCGCATGTTTGGTTGGCAGTGACCGTGATATGGAGGTATGCGGGCTCTACGGCTTCCTCATCCTCATGGTCGATTTCAGTGATTGTGGCTACTCATACTTTGACAGGCGGTTCTAACATCGGTGGCTCATGTAAAGGATGCATAGGAGGGTAGTACTTCTTGGCAGGACTGCCATTGAAGAAGCCTATTCCTTCACTGTCTAGGGTCTTAAGTTCGACATTGCATGTTCGACTAATTGCACGAACTTTGAAGGGTCCAAGACCTCTAAATTTCATTTTTTGCTTATGCCCCTTAACTGAGTAGAGGAGCACTAAGTCACCCTGTTAGAACTCGTGCTGCTTGACGTATCAACGCATGGGTGGCTAGAAGATGAGTCTCTGAGAGGCGTTTGAGTTCAACCAGGCATTGTGTCTATGCCTCCTTCCCTTCCCATCGTTCTTGAAGCGCTATTCTCAAGCTAGGAACAAAGAATTCTAATGGTAGAATCGCTTCTGTTCCATATGTCAACCTAAGGGGGGTTTGACCACCGACAGCTATTTTATAAGCTGTGCGGTAAGCCCAAAAAGCTGCCATCAGCTTGTTGTCCTAGTCGCTATATGAAGCAGAGACAACCTTGGTTAGGACATTGACAAGAATCTTATTCGTTGATTTGGCCTGGTCGTTTGCCTGAGGGTAGTATGGCGAGGATTTGCGATGGATGATGAGAAAGGAGAACAGGAGATGCGCGATCACTTCATTGATGAAGTGCGTGCCTTGGTCACTGACCAGTTCGATGGGGCAGCCGAATCGTGAAATCACTTGCTCCCATAAGAACTTAACAGTCGTTCTAGAGTCGTTTTTTCGTGTTGCTCTCGCTTCTACCCATTTCGTGAGGTAGTCCGTGGCCACAATGATGTACTTGGCCTGCAAATACTGTGCGGCAGGACTGATGGGTCCAATGAAGTCAATTCCCCATTTTTTGAAGGGTTGCCGAGCAATAACTGGGGTTAATTCCATTTGATCCTTGCGAATCAGAACCTTCATCCGTTGGCACTCGTCACAGTGCTTGACAAATCATGTTGCGCCGTGGAAAAGCGTGGGCCACCACAGTTGAGACTGCAGTACCTTTCGTGCTATCGTATCCCCGCTAAAGTGCCCTCCAGCAATGCCGTTGTGTGCCTCTGAGAACACATCGTGCATCTCATGCTCGCAAACACATCTACGCAGCAATCCATCTTGCCCTAGCCTATAGAGTTGGCCTGCAATTAGCTGATAGGGCTGGATCTTTAGGATTAATCGCCTAAGTCGGGCTTTTTCTATTGGTCGGTCAGGCAGTCCGTGCTCAAGCACTTGGACTATGTCATCTGCCCAATATGGTGTTAGATCAACCTTAAATAGATCTCTCTCATTGGAAAGGTTAAACAGATGGGCGTCGGGTAATTCATCAACAATACCTTGTCCAGCGGCTTCTCTGGTGGGAATGCGTGACATGTGATCAGCCACGTAATGTTGTTTTCCCTTCCATCCACCACGGAGAAGTCGAACTCTAGAAGCAGAAGGAGCCATCGAGCTATGTGTCCTGTAGCGCAAGGTTTGTTTACTAGATAGAGCAAGGCTTGATGGTCCACGAAGAAGGTAAAGGGCGTGGCCAAAAGATAATGCTGGAATTTCTTCTAAGCGAATACCATGGCTAATCCCTCTCTTTCTGTCGTCAAGTAGTTCATTTCCGTCTCAGTGAGTTGTTTGCTAGGAAAGCTCACTGGAAGTCTAAATTGTGTTCGCCAGGTTGGCACAACACTGCCCCCACGGCAAACTTAGAAGCATCGATATGCACGTGGAAAGTAATGGTCCAATTTGGGGCTCGTAGGATTGGTGTTGTGGTTAGAGCCTTCTTCAACTCTTTGTATGCCAGTTGGCATGCTTCAGTCCATTCGAAGACAATTAACAGCTTGTACAAGGTCTCTGGCGATCAACGCATAATTCAGTACAAACCGCCAATAGTATCCAGTATGGCCTAGGAAGCATTGAACTCCCTTATAGTTGTTTGGGGGTGGAAGGTCAACAATAACCCTGACCTTCGAGAAGTCAGTGGCAATGCCGTTCTTCGACACCACATGGCCTAGGATGCATCCATGCTTCACCCAAAACTGGCACTTTAAGGGGTTCAAGGAGAGACGATATAAGTGACACTGCTTGAAGACTGCTCGGAGTTTGTCTAGGTGTTTGATCCAGGTCAAGTGGACATAGAGGTCATCGACAAAGACTTCTAACTCCTTGCAAAGCATGTCCTTAAAGATGGTGCACATGAGGCATTGGAAAGTGGCAGGGACATTAGTCAACCCGAAGGGCATGACTATGTAAGCAAAGATGCCCCACTCAGTGGCGAAGGCAGTCTTATGCCTATCCGCAGGATGCACTTGCACATGGTTATACCCTGAGAAGCCATCCAGAAAACTATACAATTCCTTGCATGCCACTCTCTCAAGCATGTGCTCGGTGTATGGCAACTGATAGTTGTCCCTCTTGGTAGTAGCGTTCACCTTCTTGTAATTGACGCACACTCGGATTTTTCCATTCTTCTTCATCACGATGACTATGGGCGATACCCAGTCTGTGTGCTCAATTTCGTAAATGAATCCCGCTCTCATCAGCTTATCAATCTCTTCCTTGACAACATGAGAGTGTTTTGGATTCATAGGGTATGGTTGCTGCTTGACCGGCATTGCGTCTGGCATCATGGGTATGTTGTGAGTCACGACACTCGGATCTACCCCCTTAAGCTCTTCTAAGGACTAGGCAAACACGTCTATGTACTCTCGCAAGAGAGTGACAAGACTTGTTTCTTCTTCATCAATCAAGTCATCGGTAATGAAGACTAGTTGGGGTGTTTCCCCTTCTTGGGCTAGGTCCACCTCCTTGACCTTGGTTGGTCCCTTGATTGGTTCGCTCGTCTGCGCTTGACGTTTGGCACCTAACAGGACTACTACCCCTTGGTTGTTTTGCCTTTTCCTGCCTTAATCGCCTGCGTCTCAGGTGGATGGGTAGGACCCCCTTGGTGCGTCTGGTTGTGGGTGGCTTAGGGATTTCTGGATCACTATCCAAACTAACCTCTGATTCAGAGTCGAACCCTCCGTCTTCGCTAGAAGAGGTGGTCTCCCTTGGTGGGCGCAGTTTTGATGGTGATTCAGTCCTAAGTACTGATGTTGTTCCTGGCTGGGCTAGGCTTGCTTGTTCAAGGTCTATGGCTCCTACGTGTTCCAACCAGGCGCGATCACATTCCATGCGCATGACTCCTCGCTCCATCCTGAAGATACTCTTTTTATGCGGCTTGGAGTCTGCTCGTATTTGCTCTATTTCTTGTCCTTCAGTGTCGTATTCCACGGTATCTACCTCACCCTCACTTTCATCTCACTGAAGGATTGGTAGTCTTCGTATTCGTCATTAGAATCCTCTTCATCAGACTGCTCATCGTCTCCTAGGGCTTGGTATATCTCTTGTCATTGGTCAGGAACTAGGACCCAGTTATACATGAGGTTTAAGTCATGCACTCTGGTCCATTGACACTTGGATTCATCTAAGAGATCCTGGAGTGGTTTGAAATTTGCAGCTGGATTGCTAGCTAGCTTGTCCGTTAGGTATTCCAGTATCTCCTGGAGTTCCCTTTTGTTGGTTGGGACTTGGAAGTTGATGGGCTTCAGTTTCCCATGAAGGCTTCCTGCCATCATGCAGACTGGTACAGAGGGTGTGTCATTAGCCTTGCCGATTGTTTTGATGGCTTGCTCATATGCCTCATGATCTGAGAACGACAGGTTGATTGTAGCGAGGACATGCATCCAATCCCGCTCATCCTCTGGGCATGGGATATACTTGGTCAAGGGCCCATAGGACTTCTTGACCTGAGCATTACCCTTGAGCATAGTAGAGATGGCATCTAAGTTGACTGGTGAGGTCTTCCAGGTGTCCGTCTCTATTCTCACAGTGTCTGTCCTATTGCCAAGGAAGATCAAGCCGTTACCCCAATCTTCGATGACTCTAGCGTTGCGCATCCAGGGTCGGCCTAATAGGATGTCGTAGTCCACTCCCTTCATGACTATAAAGTCAACGGAGAACTGGACACCTACGATCTTCACTAGCCAATTCTTAAGCACCCTGAATGGCTCGACTCTCATACCGTTTGCTAGTGTGACATTAAACCTAGTAGTCTCAACAGGTGGGTTTCCCCAAGTCTGAAGCACTGCGTGGCTAAGCACAGTAACCCCACCTCCCGTGTCTATGATTCCCTTTCTCGTTGTGTCACCTAGGGCTATAACCGGTAAGACCGCATGCATCTCGGAACCTTCCCAAAAGGCATTGATGTGTAAGGATTTAGGCATAGAGTGCAGCGTCAGACTCGGTATTTGCGTCTCTGCGTCATGGTCATGAGAGTCTGCTGTGACCTGCTCTCGTGACCCTTCAACCCAATGCTTAAGATCTTGCCATAGGGTGGGATGCTGCCTAAGCAGATCTCCCAGGCTAAGTGTTACAGGGGTAGTCACCAACGTGGTCAGGAGATCGTTGGGTGCTCGACTCTCTCCTAACCTGGATTGTCCTGGCCAATGGCCGTGATTGATCTGTGGCCTTGTAGCATCAAGGCTTGGCCTTAGCGGCACTGCTTGTTGTGCAGTTGCTTCTCTCGACTTTGGTTGAGCAGGTGAGACCGGCGTGCCTATGTTGGAGAGATCATCGATCTCGTCCTCTATGATGGGCTCCGCGTCTTTTAGATGCTCTTGAGCTTCTTCACCCATTCCTTCACCTTTTCTATGGCCTCTAACTGTCGCTTCAGATGCGGGTATTCCCCTACCTTAGCACTTCCCTTTGTGGCTGTCTTAGGGGCTGAAGTCTCTGCCTCTGCATTAGAGACCTTCTTTCCAGTAGGCAGAGTTATAGCACTCTCCGTTTTTAGTGCGATTTTAGCTTCCGACCTCTTCCTCCTTCGTCTACGGCTCTTGTTTCCTATTGAGGCTGCATCGAGATTGCTAGGTCCTGGCAGAGAGATGCTGACCTGCTTCATTTGGGCACGGATCATGACCCGCAATGGGATAGGCGTGGCCTCCCCATCGAGGTTCTCGACACCAAACAGCCCCAATGGGACAGATGGCACGTTGGCTAAACTAGCAGATGGCTTCCGCTTTGGGCAATCAACGAAGAGATGAGTGATTCCGCACTCTGCACATCTTTGGTCAGCCTTGTCTCTATTTTGCTGCTCCCTTTTAGGGCAGCGTGAGGAGACATGTCCTGGGTGACCACAAGTCCAACAAATGATTGGATCCTGTGTCTACCCTCCTAGGCCTCTACCTCGCCCTCTTCACAATGCCATCACTGGCATTGGTCGATAATCCATAAGGACTGCATTGCTCTCGTCGTCATCATGCGAGACATAAGGGTATATGTAGGTCTCTTCTTCAGTTGGTTCTTCCACATAGTGGATAGGAGTGTCACTCGGTGGATGGGTTACGTAAGGACCAGGCAGTCTAGGAATGCCTGTAGGATTTATTTCCATCCTAGGAACAACCGACTTAATGTCGTTAGGTGCAGGGAGGGCCAATGGGGCTCCCCTTTCGAAAAATGGATGTGGCTTGTTCGCTAGGTAAGGCTGGCTGTATGGCTGTGAGTATAAAAGTCTTCTTGGCAATCTACAATGCACGACGTCATGACCAAACCTACCGTAGTTAGCGTAAGGTCTTGACCTAGGGTCTTGACACTCGGCTAGCAAGTGGTTTCCGCCACAGTACACGCATTGGACGTGTGGCCGTGTTGGTCATCTCAACATGTCTTGCAACTTGGTTAATTCCATCTTAACGTCAGCCAACAAGTCTTGGTTCGTCTCGGTGGTTTTCCCCTTATCCTAGGGTGATGGGACTAATCACTCACTCGAGGCTGACGCTCTCTCTGAATTTCACGAGTTGGTTTGCTCAGAGTTCGAGCTCCTAGAGCTTCGTTCCTTCAGATGATCATCGACTCGGATGGCTTCCTCAAAGACCCTAGCTAGCGCGTCTCGCTGCAAGCTCGAGTTGCCTGCCAAAGCCTTATATAGTTCCTCGTTCCGAATCCCACTAATGAATATAGTTGATACTGCTCTTTCAGTCGGTCACTCTCTAGTAGGGATTCTCTTGAAGAGACTCCTCACATGGGTCATGTAATCGCGAATGTCCTCCTTCTCTTTCTACTTGACGTTCATCAAGTGTACTAGTAGATTATCGGAGTATCCGGGCTCGGCAAATCTCTTAATGAAGAGATCCTTGAGGCCATCAAAGTTGGCTCGCTCTATGGTATCTAAGTTCGTATACCACATCCTACCCTTGTCGCCCAAGCAAAGCTTGAACGCTTGAGAGCGTTGAGTTAGGTCGTTGAGGCTGTTGGCTTCGCAGACTTGCTTGAACTGCTCAACAAAGCTTGGCAACAATAGGGATTTTAGATTGGCTTTTTGAGCCCTGGTTTGCTCCTAATCCTGCGACAACGATGTCGCTAGCGTCGTGGCACTTTGCTCTGCCATTGTGTTATCGAGTAGCTGCTTCATGAGAAGCTCACTCAGCGTTAAGTCTCCTTCTAGTGCTCTCTCATGGTCCGTTCCATTTTTGCCAGTCAGGTTTAGCACCCGCTGCACCTCTCGCAACTCCATGCCTTGCCTTTGGCTCCTAGCATGCTGATCCCTATTGTATTCAGCTATGCTTTGCAATGCTTTGCGGGCTAGCTTTCTCTCCTCTTCTAGATCTGCGATGATAGCATCTGCTGTCCTGCCGCGGTGCTCATACCAGGCATGAGCATCATAACTGTTGACCAGCTCTGCTGAATAGCATCTGGAAAGACTCCTAAGTTGATTTTCTCGTTAGATCTATGGTCTGAGCTTTCTTCTGCCATTGTCGAGTTCTTGTGCTTCACCAAGCTATCGATCAAGTTCAGTAGACTTGTCAAATCCACTTCGTCGACACCCCTTGCTTGGTCCTACTTTGTGCATTGATGGTTTGTCTATGTCTTGGGTCCTCTACTACTAGTGGGTTCCTTGAGTGGTTTATCTGGGTGAGTTCCTTTAGTTATTGAATACAATCCTCAATTTATGGCCACTCAATGTGTGTGTCTTTTCCTGTGCACTTGTGCTCAATCAGGCTTTTAGTTTCCTTAAGTGTACTTCAAGTGCAGAAATTCAGGGTGAGTGCAGCAATCAATTTCTAAGCGTCTTACGCACTCTTGTGTTGTTTCGGGCCTGGTAGGCTTATTGGTCAAATTTTTGGCCGTCTTGGCAGGGTTTAGGATTTCTCTAATATGTTGTCTCGTTCATTTTTTGTCCAATCAGGCTTTACAACTCAGCGGTTTGCATCTAAGTCTCTAGGTTTCGTAACTGCCTACTTCTAGCTGCTAAGCGGCTGCGCCCTACGATTTCACCTATTCCATGTGCCAGAATCAAGTTCTGAGCATCCTAAGGGATTTCGATAGTTTGCGCTGCTGAGTTCTAGTCAGGTCAGGTCAAATTTTTGAAAATTTGATAAAAATCTACACTTGGCTCAACTGGTCCGAATTGCAGGGTCCGAGTGGGTCACTCGGACGGGCCGAATTCCTGATTCAGACAGAGAAAACTCAGACGAAGTTACTTGGACGGGCCGAGGCACAGGGCCAAGGGCCGAATTCCTGACTCGGACAAAGCAGACTCGGACGAAGTTACTTGGATGGGCCGAGGCACTTGGGCCGAGGGCCGAATGTTGAACTCGGACGGGGGACCAAGGGCCGAATTATTAGCTCGGACGGGCCGAATGGTTTGGGCTGAATAATGGACTCGGACGGGTCGAATGGTTTAGGCTGAATAATGGACTCGGATGGGCCTAGGGCCGATTCTGGGACTCAGCCCAAAAAAGGCCACTCGAACGGGCCGAGTGCGGTGGCGCGACGACAGCAAAGGGATGATTTTGGTCGATTCGTGCAATTTAGGCAATCATAGTAATCAATAACCTCCAAATCCTGTCTAGGGGGATAGGGGAAGGGATTCATATACTTGAATAGAGCGGTAGACTCGTCGATGGTGCGATCAAATCGAATCATGGGATGGCTCTCTCTCTCTCTCTCTCTCTCTCTCTCTCTCTCTCTCTCTCTCTCTCTCTCTCTCTCTCTCTCTCTCTCTCTCTCCCCCCACTGAAATGGTCACAAATGAGCTCTCCCTTGGCCTGTTGGCTCTTATACCCCTTCCCGAGTATGGTGTTGGTGCCCCCAATCACTCACTTGCCGATCTTAGGCATCACAAGAGAGCTTTTTGCCATTTTTTGCACGATTTTTGCCTTGTTTTGCAACGGTAAACCCTACCCTTTTCCGGTTCGATTTCCTAATCCTAACCTACGCTAAATGCAACAAGAATCGAAAGCATAAAACTGAAATGATTTCTCCATGTTTTCCAATCCTCATACAAACAAAATACCTCAAAATACTTACTTTTTTTGAAGATCAAAACACCCAACTTCCTACCTATCTCAAGCTCCGTTTCGGGGATGAATCCCTTACTTCGATGCTCAATATGAGGCACGCAACTGCTCAAGCTTGAATCCGTTGTCCCGACAATGGAACCAAAATGTAGTGGGAGCTTTCGCTCAACTACCAAGACTCATGGACCGCTTATTGTTTCAAGTGTTCCAAGCAAGCTCTAATGGCTATCTCTCACCTGGCCGACGCACCGTCGATCCTACGAGTGTAATGAGCTTACCTTAATGCCGATATGAGTAGCCTCCTCCCTCGCACACTTTGGTAGCTCCACGATCCTAGATGCTAGCTCAAGCATCCTCAAGCCTCCTCCACCTCCAAGCTCCATCCTCCATAGCCGCACGCGCAAGAAGAGAGAAGAGAAGAGAAGAAGAGAAGAGGAGATGGTGAAGAGGTTCACCCTCTTGATCCCTCACTCTCACACACTCACTCCCTCACACTCTCACACTCCCTCTCTCAAGAGCACACACAAGCAAGAAGATGAGAAGGAGAGAAGAAGAAGAAGACTCTTGTTGCCACACACCAAAAGAATGAGATTTCATTCACTTTTTGAACTTTATATACAAGCCCTAAAATCCCATGGGCACCCATCCCTTTTTTACATGACCGCCGGCCATTGTGGCAAGGTCCTTTTTTCCATTTCCCTCTTCTAGCCTTATGCCTCTAGCCTACACCCATCTAGTATTTTACAATCGGCACAGGAGGGAGCCTGGCACTCTTTTACAAAAGTTTTCCAAGTTTTTTGAGGTGCCTTTTCATTTAAAGTTGCGCTTTTTGCCCCGGTTCATCTTTAGAGGCCGCTTGCGTATCTTTGCTCTTTTTCCATCTTCCTTTTGCTTTTTCCTTCATTTTTCCACCATCTCGACTTGGGGTTAACACATGGAGTCTAAGAGATCTCCTATAGCCTTTTGAAGGTTAGAGTATGTGCAGTAAAGGCACCTATGCCTATGCTACCCATGTATTGCTACACTGGCAATACCCACACACTTGTACATTGCAGCTGGCAAGTACCCATAACTGTTACTTCATTCTTTATTCTTTTAGTGACCTTTGGATAGGGGAAGGTTGATCACACATTTGACTATTGGAATTCTCACATCTTGAGTCTCTCTCTCTTGCTCCATTCGCCATAGTTCACTCCTCCATTACTTCCACTTCCTCATGCTCTCACTTGGGCTTCTCCCTTCAATTGGTATCAAAGCATTGGTTTGGGGAGCTTTTCCTTTAGTGTAATTCAACCCAGATTTGAAAATCTTTAGCTCTCATTTATGGTGGCCATGCCTTCTTCTTTCAAGGTATACACTTGATTACCCACTTCTTCCTATGGTTGTGTGGGATTTCTCCAGAACAAGCTTACTCAAGCATATTTAAGTGCTCCCCCAACCCCATTTTCTCTAACAAAGACAATAGCAGTAGCGTGATTTGTGTTTATTGTTATTCCCCCATTATTCATCCATACTACCTCATCTCCAACTTGTGACACCTGGTCCCATAGCCTTGGGTAATCACTTGGGATTGTATACAACACCTTTCCATGAGTTTGGGCATTGATTGAAGCTCATAAACCTTTGATATATGTTGTATACATCATTAGACTTGTTGTTCACACGTCTGGGATAGCCTACTCTTAGTGTTTGATACCTCTACATTCTCAATTTGATGCTTCTTTAGTACTGGGATCCTTCAACGATGCTTGGATGATGTCTTGAGATACTTTGTGGATTGTTTTTAAGCTAAAATAGATTAGGTTATATAGAGATATTCACCACTATAACAAACATGGCAAAGCAAGCTTTTATCCAGGGAAGATTATGCCTCTTTCCATTTGATGCTCTTCACATACTCTTGTACATGTATTGATGCATGACATTGATGCTATGCGCTTGTATATGCTTATGGAATGTCTTGAGCTTCGCTTTTGAGCTTAGTTACATGTAATGGAACTTTTTCTAGTTGCTACAATGATCATTAACATTACTGGCTTGAAGATCATGGGGCTCGATTGAGTTATGTATATGCTCTTAGGATGCTACTTGGATGGACATAATTGCATAGTGGGCTAATTTGATTCATGCTTTGAGCTGGCATCTAGCTTTGTTGGGTTGTTACTAGTGATGTACTCATCCTGCTTGGCTATGTATTAAGCCTCTTTGCACTAGCTTGGTTAGTTGTATATTTGGCATTTCTCTTCCATTATCTCATGAGACCTACTATATACATGATAATTATGCCTATTGGATGTATTCGACTCCTCTAACACATTGGATTTTCCAATTTTATTCAATCGGTATCAATTGCATGCTCAATAAATGTTAGTGATTCATACATACCTTGCTTCTTACAAGATATACCAAGCAGTTGCATATTGGATTCTATTAGTTGATTGCTCCTACTTGGTTTTGGATTACTATTGCCATTATTTTCAGTTTGCTGTAATTGTAGGTTTATGCATAATCAATTGTCGGTGCTATCGCTAGTAACCACCAAGACCCTATGGACTGCTTATTAAGTCAAGCATTTCAAGTGAGTAGCAATGGCTATCTCTCACATAGCCATGCATGCTCTCACACAAGGATGTAGTGAGCTTACCATTGAATCAGGTCGTTATAGTCTTCTTCCTCAAATCCTTTGATGGCTCCATGATTCAAGGTGCTTGCTCAAGCAAGCTCCATCTCCAAGCTCCAACCTCCAACCTCCATAGCCGTGTGTGCGAGAAAAGAGAAGAGAAGGAGGAGGATAAGAAGAGCTTCTCCATGATCCCTCACTCACACACTCACACTCTCCCTCCCTCCCTCTCTCTCTCTCTCTCTCTCTCTCTCTCTCTCTCTCTCTCTCTCTCTCTCTCTCTCTCTCTCTCTCTCTGTGTCTCTCTCTTGTGCACAAGAAGAAGGAAAGACTAAGAACAGGATGAGAGCTAGTTTGCACAAACACCAAGAATGAGCTTATATATTCACTTTTTGACTTTTATGCATCCCCTTCTTCCCTTGGGCACCCAACTCTTTTCCATGACTAGCCATCTGGCCTTAGTCCTCTTTTTCACTTTCTTTCCTATTCTTTTCATATTCATATGGCTCTTTTACATATGCCTTTTCATTTATAACTTGCATAAGAGGGAGCCTATCACTCTTTTATAAGGGGCTAAAATGCGCTTTATTTCTTGAGTGTCTTGTTCTTGATTTTTAAAAATTTTCCCATGCTTCTTGGTCTTCTTTTACAAACAAGCTGTCTTTTTATGCTGCTTTATAAGTCTCTTTGTGCCTTGTGTCATTTTGAGATTAACATTACCCCCTACTAGCTGAGTGCTAGTCCCATGGCATTAAATGGTATGTGTTGAGAGTTGAGGATGGTCTGGGAAATGGTACTTGGGGCTTTTGGAGAATTGGTCATGTAGGATAAGCTTGCAACATATGATTAGAGATTGTTGGTGCTGAGGACATGTTGACTGATCAAAGAGGGCCTTTGGAGTTGTTGGCTAGTTGCATGGCTGCAAAAAGCACCTGTAAAGGAAGAGTGGGTGCACTACCTCGGGGTCAGTGGTGGTGGAACTGGGAGTTGGGTCAAGAACTACATGTAAGCTTGAGGTGTTGTCCCACACTTGAGGACCCAGTTCGTGGAAGGGGGAGGTGCTATGCATGTCTTAGGGGGACAAGTCTATCATAATTTCCTACCCTTGATGTGCTCTAAGTATGTGAAATGGGGAGGGGCTAGAGATTCAATGATCCCTAGATGCAATGTTCACGGTACTCATATATCACAAATGAGACAATTTATGTTTTTTCTTTTCTTTTTTCTCCCTCTCTCCCTTTTCTTTGTTCTTTGTTCTTCTTCATCATCATCTTATTCTGCTTTTCTTCATTTCTTTCACTTTATATATATATATATATATATATAACCCTCACATTCAAATGGGTAGTGGATAAAAGTGGGTGGTTACACCTCATGAACCGACTATCACCCATATCTTCTAGGAGGTTCATACAAAAAGTTGACAATAAGGTAGCCCTCATCATGAGCCTAGTCATAGCACAACTATCTATGTCCGCATTTACATAAAAAATGAGGGGCAATAGTCGCTCTTCCTCTGTTGTGCCAGCTTTTGCGTAAGAAGTATCCTTAGGAGACATAGATAGTTACAAGTGGTGATAAATGTCAAATGTGGACATGAAGAAAATTCCTTGAGGAAGTGCGTGATAGATGGTCAAATATCTTTTTCCATGAAGATGATGCACTCCTTAGGGGGTCGCGGCGTTAACATTGTAAATTTGACAAAAATCATACCTTCCATGCACCTCCCGATCGAAATCTATCCCTCATATGGCGAAGTGTTGTAGAAGGCCATCCATGCATCCGTACTACCGTCCCATATATTCCTTCTCCATTTTGGTTGGGATTCATAGCCCTTGATTGTTCTAAGCTGCTCCATCATTTTGTCCTCCTAATATCTACCGGTTCCCTCTACCACAACATCAAGTGTCTTACTTTTTCCTCTAGCCACCTTTTGCCCCAACCACATGGAGATCTTGATTACCTTATCCACCACCCTTAGTGATAGCACTCGATCAAGTGATTGGGGGTAGAAGAAGGTGAACTCAAAAAGTTTTTAGTGGCTTTTATACTATTCTCAGAGGGTAAATTCTTGTGCCTACATTGACTGGTAAGCATTCTTCACATTGAGGGAAGCATTGGCTGAGGTTTGGCACTAAGCTACCTCTATGACAACTCTGCCAACTCCCTTCTCATATGCCTCATTTCCATAGTCCTCTTTAGGATAGTAGAGTCTTTGTCATGCAATTTTTCTTGTGATTTAGGTTGTGGAGGTGGGCTTGGTCTATTAGACTACTCTTCCTCATCATTCTGTTGCTCAAAATCGGGCATTTCTTCTAGATCTAGCTCTATAGGCTCCTGAGTGGGAGGTTGTGCTTGTTGCTCTTATTCTTCAAAACCTAGCAAGTCAAGAAGCTATTGCCTAGAAAACCCTGCCTTGACCAAATGTTCCCTTTGCTCTTCTACACTTAGGCTGGTGGTGCTGGATCTAGGTGCCTTTTCATGGAGGCTATATCTCAATGCTCTCCTTGTGAGTTCTAATTTTCTTTTAAGCCCTTTAATTGTCTCTTCTCCTTCAAGCTGAGTGGCATGCAGCACTATGTTCAAAAAGGCCTCTTGCTATGCCAACATCCCTACCTCTAGTACCTCCACTTTTCCTTCAATGATTATGTGCTCACTTTATGATAATGCTAGGCGCTCTGCTAAACCTTTGATTTGAGTCTCGTTCCTTTCTGCCCATCCTTATGCTCTCTCTTTCATATCTCTTCAAGGCTCTAGCTTTGTTCTTGTGAGAGGGTGGTTACCATCTACTCTTGCTCCTTCTATATTGCAAGCTTCCTTTCTTTATCTTGGCCCTGGTGTTCCACCTACTCCATTAGGATGGCCTATTCATGAAGTGTTGCATGGAGTTGATTATGCAACTCTGCCATCTTCCTTATGGCCTCTTCATCTTTTTGCATCTTTGTAGCATGTAGCTCTTGTCGCAACTTCTCTCTTTTCCTCTTCAACTCCTTATTTTCTAAGCCCAGATGTTTATCTTCCTTGGAGTTTAAGGCACACAGTTGCTCTAAAGCAATGTGGCTTTCCCTTTCTTCTTCGTACAGGTCCTTCAAATTTTCTTCACACTGTATTGTCTTCAAAGCCTCTTTCAAAGTTGTCACCTCCTTGGTGTATATTGTCATTTGTCTTATTTTTTCTAGTCAAAAGGCTGCAAAAGCCTCCTTTTCTGCTTTTAGCTCTGTGAGTGTAGCTTTTCTTTCCTCGTTCATCCTCTCACATTGGCTCTTTGGAGCTCTTTCACCAGCTCATCATATTCTTCTGTATTGTGCGTTGCTAATGGTACCAAAGTGGTGGATATCTCAAGGCTTGGCACCTTCGGACCTTGGTGGGATTTTGCATCTACTATACTATTGGTCTCTTGGGTCCTACCATTGGGGACCCTTTTGATGTTGTTGGTGCCAACTCATGTACTTTACCCAGTAGGTATTGCACCCATGCCATCATGTTGCTTTCATTGACCACCATTTATGTGGCTCCTTATCTTGGGGTGGTTGTGGTAGCCATGACTAGTGGTATTGTGTGCATGGGGCCCTTTCCCTTGCCTTCTACCATTGGTCTTCATTCAACCTCCTCTATAGCATCACTTGTGCTATGCATATCTTCATGAGTTGGGGCTCATCCTGGCTAGCTCTTGGGATTGATTGGGTTGTTCCATTGATCTTTTGATGGCAAGGGCCAACTACTCCTCCTCCTCTCATCTCAACCTTTCTTCCTCTTCTTGCCTTTTTTTACATTCCTCTTTGAGTTTTCTTAACTTCAACCCTCTACAGTTCTCTATATTCTTTATTTGGTGGATCTGGTTTTCTTTATGGGAATCTTCAACATAATTCTTCACATGTCCCCCTCTGGGATGGTGCTAAGCCTTGGTTCCCCTGCTTGCTTACCATTCTCTCACTTAACGTTCTTAGTTGTTGTTGAGGTCAACAGTCAGCTTCCCTTTTCTTTGCCACTTGCTCTGCTTCTTCTTGCTAAACCCTCTTAGATTTTTCTTCCCCAAGGTTCCCTGCAGAGTAAGAGATGAAAGGGCTCACTAGAATGGGTGAGTAGAGCTCATGGATCGATAACTGTTCTCGTGTTTCCTCCCCTTCCTCTTCTTTATCCATCTTTCCCAACATCCTCTTGAATTAGTGATGTTAGGACTCCTCTAAAACCCGTGTTTGACGCCTTGGATGAAGATTTTTTTCTTTCTAACTTGGCCCATGCACTGGAGATTCTCCGCCTGTGGCTCTTAGGCTGACATTAGTACCTTAGCTGATGCATGGATTGTTGTTTGGACATAGAAGTTCAGGCTTACTTCATCTAGGGCCTTGGCTACAATGCTCTTGAGCATTGGTACCCCTATTTAGTTCATGAGTGCATTGTACCTCTAGCTCGAAAAGAGAGCATGCACCATCTTGGCTTGCAACCTAACAGTAGGCTTAAGGATGTCTACTATGTTGATTTCATCATTTTCATATACTTGCTACTTATTCATCCCCAACATGCCATATCTCTCTTTGGCCTCTTTTCTGGCTTGTCCACCAACCCTAGAGCTTTCTCAACCAACTCCAAGAAAGCTAAGAACAACTTCCACACTCTTGGTTTCATCTCCTTGTTTGATTGTCATTGTACAACTATTCTTCATATGGCATCAAATGATTTGAGAAACTTTATGTACTGATTGTGATCTATTTCTGGCCAACCTTCTCTAGGTACTTGGCTAGATTGCATTGCCTGACAATCTACTTAGTTACATCCTTAGTTGCCATGATCTCTTCAAGTTATGTATACTTTGGTATCGTAAACTAGCTGAACACCTGCATTTCCATGGTTAGGTCAATTTTTTCATTCTTCTTCGAAAAATGGTAGTCTTGCCATTTGGATCCCTAACATAACACAACAGCTCACAATGAGTTCTCTTTGAAGGAAAATTTTTGCTTAAAAGTGAAGTAGTTAGAAGGAAACATTATCAAATAGTGCAATGTATAAACCAAGGAATGATTTTTTTTTCCCCCATATCAACAATCCATACATTTCGCACAAGAACTTCGTGCAGAAATTTTCACTAAATGAAAATTCAATTCATCTTTTTTCTTGGAGTTCAATCATATTTCAATTCATATTCACTTTTCACCTTACTCTCTCCCCTCTTGGAGCGATGAGGATCCTTCCTAGGATTGGAGAATGAAGGGAGAAGGGCATATGGGGTGCTCTTGATGGGTGTTTCAAGAGCCAATTGTAGAAGTTTGGATTATACTCCAATGTAGCCTGACAGTCTATGTCTTATGGGTGAATGGCCATATCTGTGATATAGGTCAAGAGATCCCCTGAATTCATTTTGCTAGCAACATGAAGTTCTTCCTCTATCAAGATCCTATCTAACTATGGATTCAACATGACATTGTCCGTTAGTGGTCTATTTTGTGTCAAGGCCAATACTCTAAATGAAGTTGGGGCCACGTAGATGGGGTCATATTCAGAAGTCTTAATGGCACGCCTTTGCTCTGCATTGGTCATAATTTGACAACCCACATCTTCCCATTGGATGCAAAGAGAGTACCATTTTCATAAGAAATTGGACTTGGATTTAGCTAGCTTTTTCAGCTCATCTAGTTCATTAAGCAACATTGGAACTTTATTTTTCTTGAAGGACATGATTAGCCACTTGTTTAAGGCTTTTCTTGAGAAATTTCAATTGCAATCAACTCCTCTGCAATCATGGAAGTTTTTGTGAATATGGATTCTAATTCCTTCCAAAAATAAGCCAAAGAGTGTACATCATTTGCTATGTATTCTTCAAGTAGGCCTAGGTCCAAGCATTCATAGCTTTTAGCAAATAGTGCAAAAGTTGAGTCCAATCATCTAGTACAAGTCACTAAGCCATCTCCCATGTTCATTGCCATATAGGATGCCAATTCAAGAATCGACTGGCATTGATAAGATGGTTTAAGGACTATGGATGGTTGGGGTTTTCCTAAATTGGATTGTTGAGCTATGGTGGCCTTTGCTATGAGTTGATCATTGGAGTGTTTGTTACTTGTTGCTTGTGATAGAGCTTGTGGTTTAGGGGCCATGTGGGTCCCTATTTGTGTAGTGGGTGGTGCATTATTGGAGGTATTAGGACAAGGCCTATTGGTAGTGGGTCTAATTTTTGGGCAATAGACCATTGAGTGTTCAGGGGTTGAGCATTTTCTTGCTCACTCTGGGTTTTACCTCCTGCTAGCTCATGGGTATATGGACATTGGTTGGAAGGTTACGGTGAATGGGCAAGTGTGTCATTTGTGGATTTTTTCAGGCAACCACACCAAGGTGTCACCATCATAGAAGCCTTGGGCACACAACTGGGCTTTTGGCACCCATTACAGTTTGGTCCTTTGCCCATTCATGTAACATTAGCTTTTTCTCTTGAGTGTGGTGTATGGGACACAAGAACCATGAAATCTTGCATAAGTACCTTGGTAGGCTGTGATTTTTGTTTGGAAACCCACTTGGTTATCTAAGTTACACCCTTGGTTGGGGCTTCCAAGTGTTGCAAGTATTTCCCACTCAATGTTTTTGCAGGTTCACTACCCCCCTCCTTAAGGATGACACTAGATTTAACTAATGGTGGCAATGTGGGCTTTAGCGAAGTCACGGTGCCCTTGCTAAAAGCCATGACTATCCTAACATTGTTTATGGCAAGATGGATGCACTAAGAGTCATAGTCAATGTTGCAATGAATCTATTTCTTGAAAGCACCAAATGTGATTCCTTTCCAATACTTTTTTTGTTAGAGAGCATGAAAAAGATGATCAAGAGGCTCTCGGTCTCAATAGAAGCCATTACTTTGCACTTCCCTAGTAGTGGATAGGGTTGGCCCCCAAATGGGCTGAGCTTGGCATTAGTCAGTTGTACTTGGGGCTGACCAATGAGGTTCCAATGATCATCTATGAGGATGTTGTTGTTAGCTCCCTCATTGATTAATGCATCAAATGTGTGTACCTTTTGGGAATTTGCCATTATGGCACAAGTAGGTTGGTGCTATTGTTTCTTCGTCCTCATCCTCTATGCTTGTGATAGTTGCCACACTCGCACGTTCATGGGCGGTGTTATCATTGAAGGCTTGTGTAGTGGTGGGTCAGAACGTGGGTAGAAACCAGGTGAAGTTTGCATTAAACTCTTTTTGCATCGGCATTTCACTTTTGTGCTCCACTAAACCTACACAGCAAGAAAAGAGAAAATCATGTTTTTGCACCAAGCACCACGAAAGCACTAAGCACGACGTGTGAGTAAGGATCAACGCTGCTTTCAAATAACAAGGAACACATCTGGATATCTAATAACATTAAGGAACCCACTAGTAGGAGGAGACCTCAAGACTTAGACAGGTGCTTGAGTGCCCTACTAAGTAGTACCTGGAGAAAACACAAAGACACGGGAAACAACAAGATAGAGGAGTGGAAGCTACCGAAGCTGATTGGATTCATCGACAACCTCATGGAGCTAGAAGCAGAAACAATGTCGGGATCAAGAGGTGATCAAGGGGAAGACCAATTAGATTTAGGAGAATTTTCAACTTCGGTCCAGGAACTGGTACACGACTACGATCTACTCACCAGGACTGAGATCCAAGGTAGACCTATAGAGGAAGTGGTGGCTAACCTAGAAGAAGAGAGAAGAGCTATCAAGAGAGCATTGGAAGGCATAATTGCCTACAACCATGAGCAGAGGGCTAGAAGGCTGCAGCAGGACGTGGATATGTACGAGGCTAGACGAGTACTAGACCTAGCTGGGGCAGCCAAGTCCGGACCGAATGTAGAGAGGGAATGGGTAGCAGAGGCTAGCATGACGTTGAGTGAACTGGTGGCAAAGCGACTCATGGACAATACATCCGTGGAGCAAAGTGCTACTGCCCTAGCCACCGCGCTACTGTCAGGATTGGGAGTCATGCAAGGAGCTAAAGGGCAGGCTAGAATCCCCATAGTAGTGAAACAACTAGCTCAATACGAACCTAGCAGTGACCCGTACAGCTTCATGGAGCAGTTTGAGCAAGTATGTGAAGCGAACGGTCTTGCTGACCCTGCGCAGCAAGCTCAAGCTTTCGGCCTGTGCTTAGGCGACAAGGGGAGGACCTGGTACTCTAGTCTGGATGATGCAGAACGTACAAACTTCGCTCTTCTTAAGGGTCTCTTCATCAAGAGGTTTTCGAAGGCAGGGTACTCGGACAACCTCATTGTTAGGTTGATGAATATCAGTCAAAGGGAGAAGGAAGACGTTAGGGATTGCGTTACCCAAGTACGCAGTCTCTATAAGAGAATCCCTGCCAATGAGCAACCCACCGAGAGGGCAGTGTCTACAGTGTTCATGAACGGGATTTGAAGCGAGGAGCTCTACAAGGCTTTGGCCAGTAACTCCACCTTACAATGAGACATGCTAGCTCGGGTCTTCGAGGAGGCAATATGCGTAGATGATCAACTCAGGGAACGTAGCATGAGGATTACCAACCGAGATAGTGTGAGCCAGAGAGACCCTGAGAGATTAGCCATCTTAAGGGAAAAAGTAACTGCTAGCGTGCAGGACAAGGGAAAGAGTGTAGACCACGACCAAGGGATGGCAGAGATGAGACTGGAGATCGCACGATTGCAAGAGCTCATTAGAAAGCCTGTGAGATCGCATGTACAATGTGTGTACTGCGGTGGTAATCACCTCCCAGTGGAGTGCCAAGATCCTAGATCTCGGCCATGCTCAAATTGCGGTAGGTTCGGACATGATGCAACGCACTGTAGAATGCCGAGGAGACTCCCGTATACGCAATAGTATAACCCTCCATACTTAGGCAATAGGCCACCTAATTTCTTTGGCAGGGGAACCCAGTTAGCTCTTCCAGCACCAACTGACCCAAGACCTGTCGTGCCTAGGCTGGAGATGAACCCAACTGGCATACCTAGGCCACCAGGGCCTTTTGTGACTCACCCACCTAGTGATGCTCCTGTTCACTTTGTGGAGGAGCCCAATGAGGAAGAGGCATATGTCAATCCTTATGTATCCTACGACGAGGAGGGCAACCCAGTCTTGATGGACTATCGGCCAGTACCAATGATGGCCTTAGGAAGGGGACGAGGCAGAGGCTTTGGGGGGCCAAGCCAGGATCCGGTCACATGCTAGACTTGCGGCCACCCAGGCTACATTTCATCACACTGCCCAGAGCGAGAACAAGCTAACAAGGACAAAGCGGATCTCCGATGCACAGAGTGTGGAATCACACATCTGTTTCCTGATTGCCCTAGGCGGAAGCCATCAACGAGCGCTACCAACATGCCATCGGTGCCTTTGGGGCTCTTTGGAGTGGAAACTTTCGGTAGTGAGGATATGCCCATCCCACTACATGCTATGACGCGAGCTCAAACGAAACAAGCAGGCATCTCCTTACCAGGGACAAGTAACCTTGATGCAACCTCAATAGGGAAGAAAAGCCGGAGGAGACGGAAAAAGAGGACTGATGCAAAGATAACCCTTAAAACCGAGGAAACGACTACGCTGGTAACGAGAAAGAGGGTCACAGACGCAGAGGTAGAGTCCTCGGCTCCTAAGACGGCAGAGCTAGGGAGTGCCAAGGTAGGGGAATATCCCCATCCCAAACGGCAACTCGAAGCTATAGCCAAGTTCAAGGAGTGGGTCAAGGATGCCCAAAAGCACCTTGAAGATGCCGAACCCATATTGGAAGACCCTATGGACGACTTCTCCAGTGTTAGCACACCAGTCTCACCCTCAAAACCACAGGCTAGGAACATGCCTGCACCACTAAAAGTGGCTCAGTAGCAAGGCCGGGGGGAAGCCTACCAGGGCAGACAAGATGCATGGCCTAGAACTGCCAGCCTCAGAGGAAGACAAGGGTCTAATAGCCTCCTCACAACTTTGCTGTCCACCCCAGTAACTCTAAGCCTGGAGGATCTGCTTAGGCAAAATCACTCCTTGTGGCAGGAGTTAAAAGACTCGATCGAGGGACATGCGGAACTTGTGGGCACTGATCTGCAAGATCATGACGCAGATACATGGATCCCAAGTCTAACTCTACACGCAGATCCTAAGTCTTTGCACATCAATGCTTTTTGGGAGGGCACTGAAATGCACGCAGTTTTGCCCATCCTAGCCTTGGGAGACATGACTCGGAAGGGAATTGTAGACACAGGCGCTGGTGTTAGTGTGCTAAACCATGCGGTCCTAGAGGCATGGGGAAACCCCCTCGTAGAGACCGCTAGATTCAATGTCACGCTAGCAAACGGAATGAAGGTAAGACCATATGGGGTCTTAAAGAATTGGCCGATAAAGATTTCCGGTGTGCAATTCTCGGTAAACTTCATTGTCATGAAGGGAGTGGATTACGACATACTATTAGGCCGACCTTGGATGCGGAATGCACGAGTCATAGAGGATTGGGGCAATGGATTGATTTTCGTAGGGAACAGAACTAGTGCAGTGAGGGTAGAGATGGACACTTGGACGACGACTTCTGTTGACTTGGCAGCCATCTCAGCCATGCTAAAAGGCAATACGCAACTGACTAAGCCCTATGGATCGCTAGCTAGATATATTCCTTGCCCGAAGGATGAGAGGGATTGGATGCACGTGCTGGCAACCATTGACCTACCATTCATGAATGAGGAAGGACCACATTAGCAGGCTGCTAAAACCGCCACCATGCCAACTGAGGAGCCAGTTGTGCCGCTTTGCATGATGGTAGGAAGCTCGCTCAACCCAGGCAAACCAGCCTCATCTCGCATCCCCAACAACAAACTAGAGCTTCAGGAGATCGTAGAGTATCTGACCAATAAATTGAATGGCAATTTGGTCGCTAACTTAAAGCCTCTACGTGACCTTTTAGCTAAACTAGAATGGAAATGGAACAAAGTCCATGACCTGAACTTGTTATATAACTGGGCTTTAGTTACTGACGACAAGGAGAGTGAACAGGGAAGCTTAGGGGATGATGAGCAGTCAGAAGAACAGGACCCGGACGATGAGGAGTATGAGGACTTTTTCTCTGCGGGAGAAGGGAGTGAAGAAGAGGTAGACACGATAGAGAACGACACGGAGGGAAAAGCGATAGAGCAAATCAGGGCAGACTTAAGGCCTAGGAAAGAAGGGCTTAGTCAAAACGAAAAAGGAGTCATACTAATGGAGTGTGACAGATCCTGGCTGGAACGAATAGAAGCCGTAGATTACGAGCAAGCTGGAGTGGCACAACGGTGGGTAATCCCAGTGCTCAAGACAGATTCACCTACGGAACTAAGACCCCCTGGGGAAACACCTTCCTCAAGTCAAGGATGCGAGTTCAACTCAGAGTCGGAAGTTAGTACTGAGAGTGATCCCAAGATACCGCAACCCTCTGAGGTCAAACGCACCAAGGGAGACTTGCTAGTCCACCTGAGGCGCAGGAGGCTAAAAGAGGAGGCCAGGAAGCAAGCAAGGGGCTTGAAAGCGGAAAGGCAGAGGAAACCACATTATCTACCCAAACGGTTTACAAAATTTAAAAAGGGTGACAGAGTGGTGGTCCTGCTAGGCGCAAAAAGACAAGATCAGACTAATGAACCGATTGAGGGACCCGCCAAAGTCAAAGAGGTTAAATTGGCTTGGAAAGGCAAAAAACCAAGACCGGTATTCGTCGCAGATGACTTGGCGGAAGAGGAAGAGACCAGACTTGTTGCGCTCCTGCAAGAGTACATCGACGTGTTTGCCTAGACATTAGACGACATTGGACGAACTTAAGGGAGTCAACTCTAGGGTCGTGACTCATAACATCCCAATGATTCCAGATGCAGTGCCAACAAAAAAAACGACCTTACCCAATGAATCCAAAACACGCCCATGCAGTGAAGGAGGAGATTGACAAACTCATGAGGGTAGGTTTCATATATGAGATCGAGCACACGGACTGGGTGTCACCTATCGTGATTGTCATGAAGAAAAATGGAAAAATCCGAGTGTGCGTAAACTACAAAAAAGTGAATGCCGCTACGAAGAGGGATAATTATCCTTTACCTTATACCGAGCACATGCTGGAGAGAGTAGCAGGGAAGGAAGCCTACAGTTTTCTGGATGGCTTCTCGGGTTACAATCAGGTGCAAGTGCACCCCGACGACAGGCATAAGACTGCCTTTGCCACAGAATGGGGTGTATTCGCCTACATTGTCATGCCTTTTGGGCTAATGAATGCACCTGCAACTTTCCAGCGCCTAATGTGCACCATCTTTAAAGACATGCTTAGGCGCGAACTGGAAGTGTTCATAGATGACCTATGTTTACACTCTAGTTGGGACGAACACTTGAAGAAATTGTGAGCTGTCTTTGAAAGGTATAGGCTGTACCACCTCTCGCTAAACCCCTTAAAGTGCCAGTTCTGGGTAAAACACGGATGCATCTTGGGGCACGTAGTGTCAAGGAATGGCATTGCCACTGACTTTTCCAAAGTCAGAGTCATTGTTGACCTATTGCCACCCGACAACTACAAGGGAGTTCAGTGCTTCTTGGGACACACTCGATCGACGATTCGTGCTAAATTATGCATTAATAGCCAGACCTTTGTACAAGCTATTGATAGTGTTTGAGTGGACGGAGGAATGCCAGCACATATGAAGAATTGAAAAAGGCTCTTACAACTGCACCAATCTTGCGAGTCCCAGACTGGAACATAACATTCCATGTGCACATAGACGCCTCTAAGTTCGCTATTGGAGCCGTGCTATGCCAGCCTGGTGAGCATAACTTGGATTACCTGATGAGTTTTGCTAGCAACAGCAGGCAGCTCACAGAAATCGAGATGAACTATTCCACGACAGAAAGGGAGGGGTTAGCCATGGTATTTGCGGTAAAGAAATTTAGGCATTACCTGTTGGCCACTCCCTTTGTCTTCTTCGTTGACCATCAAGCCCTACTGTATCTTGTGAATAAGCCTTGCGCTACGGGGTGCATAGCTAGATGGTTACTCCTTTTACTGGATTTTGACTTCTCTGTGGTTGTACGCAAAGGAAAGCAGCACTACATGGCTAACCACATGTCCCGCATACCCACAGGAGAAGCCGCTGGACAAGGCATGCCTGATAATTTACCGGACGCCCATCTTTTTAACTTGTCTAGTGAACGAGAATTGTTTAGAGTGGATCTCACGCCATATTGGGCCGATGACATAGTGCAAGTGCTAGAAAATGGACTACCAGAGCGACCCATTGAGAAGGCCAGGCTGAAGAGACTTATCTTGAAAATTCAGCCCTACCAACTAGCTGGCCAACTCTACAGGATGGGACAAGACGGTTTATTGCGCAGATGTGTGTGTGAGCACGAGATGCACGACGCATTAAACGAAGCACATGGCGGAATCGCGGGTGGGCATTTTAGTGGGGACACGACAGCCCGAAAGGTGCTACAATCCCAGCTATGGTGGCCCACCCTATTCCGCGATGCAGCTAAATTTGTAAAGCACTGCGATGAGTACCAAAGGACCAAAGTGCCTGTGTGAAAGGACAAGATGGAGATGACTCCTGTCATAGCCCGACAACCCTTTGAAAAATGGGGCATCGATTTTATTGGGCCTGTCAGTCCTACAGCACAATATTCCCAAGCTCAATACATCATAGTGGCAACCGACTATTTAACGAAATGGGCAGAGGCACGAGCCACAGGAAGAACGATGCTAGGACCACTGCAAAATTCTTGTGGGAGCTTCACGGTTCGGTTGTCCAATCGAACTTGTAAGCGACCAAGGCACACACTTCATTAATGAAGTGATTGCCCACTTGCTCTCTACCTTCCTAATAATTCATCGGAAGTCCTCTCCTTATTACCCTCAGGCTAATGGCCAAGCCGAATTCACAAACAAAATTTTAGTCACTAGGCTTACAAAAGTTGTGTCTACTTCGAGAAGTGACTGGGATAACAAGCTAATGGTGGCCTTGTGGGCCTATCGCACAGCTTATAAAACGGCTATAGGACAGACGCCCTTTAGGCTGACTTACAGAACTAAAGCCATTATGCCCATAGAATTCTTCATCCCTAGTTAGCAATCCAGGAACGTTGGGAGGGAAGAGAGGCTTGGACCAACCGCTCAATAGAACTTGAGCGCTTAACGGAAACCCGACTCCTCGCCACTCACTCTCTAATTTGTGAAAAGGCTCGACGAAATATGTGGTTTGACAAGCATGTCACGCAGCGAGACTTCGGACAAGGGGACCTTGTTCTGCTGTACTCGGTAAAAGGACATAAACAAAAGATGAAGTTTCGGGGGCTAGGGCCTTTCAGGGTACGCGTGATCGGTAGGACCGGAAATGTCGAGTTGGAGACACTTGACGGTGAGGGAATAGGATTTTTTAATGGTAGCCGCATTAAGAAGTACTATCCTCCTTCACATCCGTTACACGAGCCACCCATGCTAGAACCCCCACTGAACGTCCACATGGCTACTGTAACTGACCTGACAGATCAGGACGAAGAAGTAGTGGCACTGGCATACCTGCGGATCACAGTTGCAGCAGGAGCGGTGTATTCTTTTGACGCCTTGATTGATGAAGGTGCCGACTGCAACATCCTAACACATGACCATTGGACACGCATTGGTCAACCGCAACTACAACCCACTAACACTCAACTCACCCCGTTTGGGGGTACCGCTTACCCACTCCTAGGGAAATGCAAGGTGGTCGTTTCCATCGAGTCTGAAAGTTTACCGGCCTTCTTCCATGTGTTGCCTAACACTGAGGACGCTGGTAATATATCACTATTAGGTCGCACTTTCAAGAAACAAACCAACTGTAATGTGGATTACAACCTAAATCACATACATCTTGCCATCGGCAATGTGCGCATAGTGACGACTTTCAGCAAGGGCTGTTCTAACTCCCCCACTTTTACGAAGCCGCTGATAGAAACCCCTACTACCACGCTTCAGCTCGAGTCTAAACAAACGGAAACTACGGCCGCGTGCCAAACTCTCAACCCCAGATTCACGTCCACCAAGAGCGCTCACAAGGCCAAAGAGTCCAAGTTTCTATGGGTGCCGAAACGGCAAAAACCACATCCGGGTAAACCACCCAAGTGTGATTCTAAACGTCCAAATTATCAACCATCCTGACCCAAGAGGCAGTTTAGGCACTATTGCTGTAGACGCACAACCACGCCGCGCTGGATTCCCAAAGACCTCTTGCGGGCACAAGGATACCACGAGGGCAATCCCTGGATTTGGGTGCCTAAAAAGAGCCAGCTAAGAAGCTCATCTACAAGCAACCTCACCCTAACGAGAGAGGTTTGCACGAGTGGCACCCAGAACACAGTTAACGGGCCAGGGCCAGCGATGGCTAGCAAGCCTCAGCTCATCTATCGACCAAAGCAAATGCCCCAGGCCTTAAACCTACCTAATCCTAAGAACTTACAAACCACGATGATTGCCCACTCAGAACCGAGTACAACCCCCATGCCTCTAGAGCTTCCTACAGTGTCTCAAAGTGTTTCCCATTGCCAGGCCCGACCCGTGACACCGATGAGGAAGTCACAACTGTCTAGTCCAGTTGCACCAGCACCACCAGAGGGTCTTAAACCTTTGTACGCAATACGACCTTTCCTCTCTTTGGCTAAGGACCTTGCCGCAACTTCCAGGGATGATTTAATAACCTACATTAAAATGTTAGATGAAACTTTCACTACATTTGCTAGAAGCTACGAAAGGCTAGACCTAGGTCTTCTTGACGAAACACTTGCTTCGGATGTTCGTGCATTACCATGCACTTGGGAGGAATACGAACTTATGACCACTAAAGTTCCCAAAATTGCTGCCGAACTGATAGCAAACGATGAAATCTCGAAGGATCAGGCTGCACTCAGAAGGCTTATCACTTCTTATCGAAAGCCTCCGCGTTCTGCTCCTGAACAGGAGCTGCAAGAGCTCACGCAGATGGCAAGCTCACCTTCCACATTCTTGCAGCAGTGGTTTACGCTAAGGATCCAATGGGAGAAAAAAGGTTGTCACATAATGACCAATGCTGAGCAACGCAGGGCAATCAAAACTATCAAATATGACCCCACGTACGTGGCATCTACCTCGTTTAGGATCTTGGCCATCACCCATGATCAGCATTTGGACGACCATATGCTCGCCCACCCCTACATTGACCAATTCCTCACCCAAGAGGAATTACATGTTGCCAGTCGCCTCAGTACCGGGGATCTCTTCCACGACGTTTTGACCTACATTTCCCAAGTCTCCATCCAACCATCCACTCTGGATTGTCATCCCCAACTTGAATACAATCCAAACTTCTATAATTGGCTATTGGCTAGGTAAGTCAACCCACGTGAACAAGTGCTTACCTCGCCCTTCCTGTGCTAATCCTAGGAAGGATTCTTTGAAAGATTCCTGACGGAGGGGGGAGCAAGGTGACACCAAGAGCAGAGCAAAGATGAAAAGTTATGTTATCTAGCTAACAGATTGTTATAACTAAGAAAGTTTCTATGGAGGAATATTGCAGAATAAAACAATAGCAATGGTCAAGCCTCTAAGCAAGTGTGCCCACTTTAAGCCCACCTATTTTTCTCTCAAACTTAGTTCTAATTAGAAATGCACCGATTGTTAGGCATTAAATGTTGGCATGGTGTGTTGACAGGTCACCGCCATGGCAGGACAGGACAAAGGAGGCAAACTACCATTCTCAGAAGAGAAAATGACCAAATTCGGCATCACCGTCGAGACGCGCGGATTCTGTCACTTCACTTTCAAGCACACACTGAATCTGGACGAAGCCATTATGGAGGAACCCGTGATCAAAGACTTAGTGGACAGATGCCATCTCCACAAGTACGTGGAAAAGGTGGGGCAGGCGGTGGATTACAGTATGTGCGCAGATTTCCTGAGGAATTTTGACAGAAGCAGGAACTGTGGCACCGTCACAGTAATGACAAGGGAACAAGAAAGGAGAATCGAAGTGCCCCTCAATGCAACGATCATAGAAAAGGCCCTGGGGCTTGTGTCAAAGAAAGAGAGAAGGCCAAGGCGAGACGTTTACACCATGCTGGGGGTCAAGAAAGAAACGGTGCGTACTGTGGATGGAATCAGCTTGGCTGACATCCCGGACCCAACGATGAAACTACAAGCAAAAATGATCCATACCCTCTTCTCAGGCCAGCGTTACAATGCGCTGATGAACAGGATCAGGGTCCCACTGTTGGAAAGCATAGCAGTAGGAACCCCTAAAGAAATAGACTAGAATGGATTCGTACAGAAGACCATTCAAAGTTCAGCTACCCTCCTTACTCCGGCGGAAGCACCAGCAGAAGGAGAGTCCCCTGCCTCAACAGCGCGCTCCGCAAGGAAGAAACCTGCGTCAAAAGCAGCTATAATCAGATACGAGGGCATCCTGATAGCCATCATAGACGAAGCAATAAAGAATGAGGGCGTCATGGAGGAGGAAGCGGCGCATCAAAGCTCAGCTCACCATGGCGAAGGGGAATCAAGCGAAAGAATAGTAAGCGATAAGGGAGAGCAGGAAGTGCCGCCTCCACGAGTGGCCACAACCGCAGAACAAAGCAAAAGTGATAGGAGATAGAAGGAGAAAAAAGAGGAATTAAGTAAGGAAGAACGGGCTGACTTCAAAAAGGCTAAGAAAGAGTCTCGAAGGGCCGAGGAAGAAAGGAGGAGGAAAGAGGAGGAGGAGCTCACCAGAATAGGAGAGGAGTCGAAGAAGGTGGAAGAGGACAGGAAAAGGAGGGCAGAGGAAGAAGCCGAGGAGCAGTGACTCAAGGAACTGGCCGAACTAGCGGAAGCGACCCGAAGGTCGGTGGAAGAGACCCATGGGGGTGGAGAACTCGAACCTGCAAGCCCTAGCCATAAAGCCGAAGACAGCGCAAGTGTGGAAGCAACACCTGTGGTCGTAGGCAAGGGGTATTCCCTCCTGCATCCACTCCCTCCCTCCTTTGTGCCAACAACAGCTGAAATTACGACCGCCACCGCTGCACAACCCACGCTTCCTCTTGACGCGGCACAGCTCATGACCATGATGCGGATGCTCGTGAGTAGGGTGGCCGAAAATTGTCCCTGAAACTCGATTGAAAAGGCCCGCCGCCACGCAAATGCAGAGTCTCGGCAAGACCCCAAACGACAGAGGCTAGAGACATCGACCACCACGCCCAATACTCCCATACCTGCCGCAAACTATGACGCATATGTGGCCGAGTTACTAACACAACTGGACAAGGCAAAAGAAGAAAAGAAGGTGGCCCTGCTGGAACTAGAGAAAGAAAAGGAGATGTCAGCAGCCCTCAGGCTAGAGGTCTCAAGGCAGGAAGCTGACAGATGGAGAGAGATAAAGGCCCTGCAAGACCAATTAGAAGAGAAAACGAAGCAAGCCCAAACCAATGAAAGACGCCTTAGGCAAAGGCTGGAGGATGAGGAGCAGAGCCTGGTGGCGGAACAAAGGAACATAAAACTTTTGATGCAGCAATACAGTGATCTCCAGCAAAGGGTGGCCCAAGTGGAAAAGCTCTGCCGGGAGGTTCAGGAAGGTGAAGCCACTGTTCCATAAGAACATGCAGCGGAGCCCCAGTCATGGCACGAGCAAGAAGAACAGGACAGGCTAATCAGGGAAATCGAATTCCTGAAAAATGAAGGGCTGGGGGTCTCAACAACTGAAGCAAAACGACTATAGGATGAAGTGCAGAGATTGCAAGATGCGCTAGAGACCTCCCAGGAAGATGTGGAAGCCCTCATGGCCATGACCTTTAACCAGAAGAGGCTGCTCCGCGCTGAAATCCAGAGCCTAGAACAGTTGGTCCAAGAGAAATCAGAAATCCTGACCAAAGCGCACCACAGGCTTAGCATTGTTGATCAAGCAAGAAGGATCACTGAAGAACAGCTCACTCAAAAACTAAAAGAAAGAAACCAGTTATGGTTCTTATCAAATGAGTAGCAACAGGTGGTAACCACCCTGCGGGGCAGCTAGAGGAACAAAGGCAAAAGATGGAGGAGAGAGCCATGGAGTGGGAAAGAAATAACTTTGACAGGGTGAGGGATTTAACAGAACGGCTTGCGGTAGCAGAGTGTGAAAGAATGCTGGCCGAGGCTAGGGTTGAGGCTACAGAGATAACCACTAAGACCCAGCGACAGGCCTTTCTCAACACGGTGCTCCACGTGATGCAAGCCGAGGGCGATGATACAGTGGAACGGGTAAAAAGAAAGTTGGAGCTAAGCACCTGGGCGCTATGATACGGCCTTCAAGAGCGGGAGCTTCCAACAAGTACAGGAATAACTAAAGAGCAACAGTTCTACTACATGCGTTGTACGGGCCTTTCCACTATGGAGCTCAAGGAGTTGGGTTTTCAGGAGCAGGAGCAACCACCGCCATCACCACCAGTCGTTCCTCCTGTGGTAGAGCGAAGTGTCGAAGAGGGCCCGGACTTCGAGCAAGATGAGGACGAAGAGCCACAAAGGATGCCGAGTCCGCCTCAACGAGAGATCCCACAGGAGGAACCTGCCGACACCGAGCTACCTGAACGCATAATTGCAGGAAGGAGAAGGAGGCAAGAGCTAGCAGAGGAGGCCCAACTCCGAGCGCGCATACTTCCACGACAACTTCCTGAGGAGCCCATGCCACAACGAAATGATACACATCCTGTAGATTGGCCCCAGGAGTTGATCATATGGCACCAGAGAGAGCTACATAGGAGGCCATTCGAGCTTTCATTCTCTTTTCCATGCTCCCTGGACCGGGCCCTACCTCTAGGAGTCGTAGCCAAGATCAAAGATCTGGCTAACGAACTCGCAAATAGATGGATGGAAGAGAGAAGCATGATAATAACCAGGTGGAGACAAGAGCCACGAGAATACTGGGAAGACAAGGTCGGTCTGGTTCCCAAATCCGTCCAAGGCTACGAGGCACAGCCAAAATGGCGGAGGAGGATTTGGGACACCAATTTTGATGCCTGGACGGCATTCTGTAGCTCCCTCCCCGAAGAGCGCAATGATCCTATCTACATGCCCTACCCCCGTAGGCATGGAGTGGATTACAACAGAGAATTGCATGGGAATTTTGACTTCCCGAGAATCTATAATGTAAATGCTAGAAGCCCAGAGGAGTGCTTAGTATTTAGGGTAGAAGATCTGCTCCCATCCATAAATCGTTTCCTTGTGGATTTCTCTTCCTGCCCCGATCCAGCATTCTTAACCACTTGTAATTACCTCCGACTTCTCAAATTCCTGCTGCTCCAGAAACCTGCAGCAGAGAAAGCCCATCTCCCTCCACTCTTTTTTTATCTTAACCTAGGAATAGATAGTAGAGCCATGACGAGGTTAATGTTGCGCGCTACTCTCCTCCCAACCTTCTGCTTAGAGCTATTAGAAAATATGAGTGACACCCGTTTTGCAAGGTGTAATCACCCCTTTTTGTCCACCACTCCTCTAAAAGCTAGGGCCGGTATTAAGGAATACCTATAAAGTGGTGCATTTTTATCACGAGGCCTGCGACCGCCCCGTGACTAAATAGGTGCCCCATACCTTGCCCAAATGTTCACAAAAAAAAAAAGTGATTGCTGTCTTCATTTACTATTATGGTGCACCATGCTCACTGCATCTAGCGTCCTCTCTAGCCCCTCCCCCACTTCACACTTAGGGCACATCAAGGGCAGGACTTTCGGACCAGTCACCCTGAGTTTCACACCGCACCTCGAAAGCCGCACGAACTGGGTCCTCAAGTGTGGGACATACCAAGGGCTTGCCCACGGTTAGACCCATCTCCCAGTTCCACTGGCACGGGCACAATGCACTACACAGCGAGACAGACACACCCCCTAGGAAGTGCACCACTTTTCTTGCAGGTTATGTTCAAGAACGGGCTACCTGGCTGAAGGCGATCATCTACTACATCCTCCAATGACAAGGCATTTTTCTAGAAGTCAGGCATGACCCCATTACTGCAACTTCAGGAGCTTCGCTGCGAAGGTTTCAATGGCTCCTACTGATGGGCTGCCATTGGCATAGATCTTGGAACCTCACCGTCTGATGATCCATGCCCACTGCCTCAAGATCTACGGATCGCTTATTAGCACCACAAGCCTAAAGACTTTCAACTCAAAACTGAAGATCCTCTACTCCCAGACAAGGGTTTTCAGCCCAAACCACGGCTTTTCACGACAAACAGCGTTCGGGGGGTTTCTCCAGAATAAATCCCTCCAATACCATCCTCCTAAGGGACTGCTTCTTGTTTCAAGCAGTTTTCTCTAACTCCACCAGGGCTATCTTCTTTTCTTCTTTTGCCTTGTCCAATTGTGCTAGAAGCTTAGCCACATAAGCATCATAGTCGACACCAGATGGCACAGGAGTAGGGGCTATAGTGGATGATGCCTCTAGCTTCTATCATTTTGGATCTTGCCTAGACTCGACATCTACGGCAATGGGCCTTTTTGCTCCAGCTTCTAATACAACTTTAGCCACTTTACTGACAAGTAGCTGCATCATGTTCATCAATTGGGCCGTGTCTAGAGAGGGTGTGGGTTGCGGGGTGGTTGTGGTTGTGGTGTCGATTGGTACTGGCACAAAGGAGGAAGGCAGGGGGTGCAGCAGGGACTTGCCCTTGCCTACAACTACTGGGGCCGTTTCCACACTACCACTTGCTTCAGCTTCATGGTAGGGACTCAAAGATCTCTCCTCCCCCATGGGTTTCTTTGACAGATCTATGAGTGGTCTCTGCCAATTCAGCAAGTTCTTTCATTCTTAGTTTTTCCGTGCCCCTCTTCTTCTGCCCTCTTTGATTCTTCTCTAATTTTTTCGAGTTCTTCCTCTTCTTTTTTCCTTCGTTCCTCCTCCACCCTTCTTGACTCTCTTTGAGTCCTCTTTATCTTGGCTCACACTTCTTTGCTCAGTCTTTCTTTCTTCTCCTTCTGGCTCTTGTCACTCTTCTTTTGCTCCGGTGGTTTAGTCGCTTGAGTAGGTGGTACCTCCGGCTCTCCTTTGTCGCTTATTGTCCTTTCACTCGAGCCTTCTCCCTCGCGGTGAGGTGAGCTTTGATACACAGCTTGCTCTTCATCTACACCAGCATCCTTGATAGCCTCATGTATGATTGCTGTCAAGACACCGCCATATCTGATTGTGGAGGCTTTCGAGGCAAGCTTTTTCCTTGTGGATCGTGCAGTAGAAGCAGGAGACTCCCCACCAACTAGTGCTGTGGCTGGAGCCAAAAGCGCGGCTGAACTCTTGACAGTTTTCTGCACAAAACCGTTCCAATCCACCTCCTCTAGAACTCCTGCAGCGATGCTCCCTAGTAATGGCACCCTGATTCTGTTCATTAAAGTGTTGTATCTCTGTCTTGAGAAAAGGGCGTGGGCCATTTTAGCTTGCATCTTTGTTGCAGGGTCTAGAATATCAGCCAAACTGGTTCCATCCACTATGTGAATGTCATCTTTTTTGACTCCCATCACGGTATATACATCTCTTCTTGGGCACCTCTCCTTCTTGGACATAAGCCCCAAGGCTTTCTCGATGATAGCTGCATTAAGGGGCACTTGCACCCTTCTTTCCTGGTCACCAATCCCTACTGTGACCATGCCATAGCTCCTACCTTCATCAAAGCTCTTTAAAAAGTCAGCACACATACTATAATCTATAGCCTGTCCGACCTTTTCCACATACTTTCGAAGGTTGCATTTATCCACCAACTCCTTCACTGTCGGCTCTTCCAGGATGGCATCGTCTCAATTCAGGGTATATTTGAACGTGAACTAGCTAAATCCACGTGTCTCAACACTGATCCCATACTTTGTCAGCTCCTCTTCAGTGAATGAAAGTTTACCCCCCTTTTCTTGTCCTGCCATGGTAGGTGTCTGTCATTACACCATGCCAATATTAGCATTATGAATTGACTCATCACTAACAAAAACCCGAGAAAGAATGCGTGTGACAATTTGTCGTGCTGCTTTAGAGGTATGAAACTTGGAAATAATTCAAAAGCAACATCTATTTCCTCCTTACATTCTTTCCTATTTAATTTCAATTGATCATTTTCATCCATCACTACACCTTGCTGCATCACTTGGCTCTCACTTTGTTCCGCTCCCCTGCCCCCCCCCCCCCCCCCCCCCCTTCCTTAAGTTTTAAAGGAATCCTTCCTAGGATTAGCAAGGGAAGAAGGAGGACTCACATGGACTTTGTGGGGCGAGTTACTTGGCCAATAGCCAAGTATAGAGGTTAGGGTTATATTCAAGTTGGGCATGGCGATCAAGTTCACATGGTCATATGGAAGCTTGGGTGATATAGGTCAAGACATCATGAAAGATGTCCCTAGAGTTGAGGCGGCTAGCAACATGCAGTTCCTCTTCCCTAAGGAATTGATCAATGCAAGGGTGGGCTAACACATGGTCATCTAAGTGTATGTTGTGTGTAATGGCCAAAACCCTAAATGAAAGAGGTGCCACATAAGTAGGGGCGTGTTCAATTGTTTTGATTGCCCTTCTTTGCTTGGCATTGGTCATGATGCGGCAGCCTTTTTTCTCCCATTTGAGTCACAAGGCATACCACAGATGTAAGAATGAAGAATCAGAGCTGGCAAGCTACGTGAGCTCCTCTAGTTCTTGTTCAGGTGCAGAGCGAGTAGGCTTGCGGTACGAGGTAATTAGTCTTCTGAGAATGGCTTGCTCCTTTGAGATTTCTCCATTAGCGATTAATTCGGTGGCAATTTTGGGGAATTTGACAATCATAAATTCGTAGTCTTCCCAAGTACATGGCAACACATGAACATCAGAAGCAAGGGGTTCATCGAGAAGTCCTAGGTCAAGCCTCTCATAGCTCCTAGCGAATGTGGTGAAGGTGTTATCTAACACCTTGATGCATGTCACTATGTCATCTCCCGAGGACTCGACAAGATCCTTGGCCATTGAAAGGAAAGATTGTCTTTCATACGAAGGCCTAAGACTTGCTGGTGGTGATGGTGCGATTGGGTTGGATAGTGGTGACTCCATTGATGGCATCACAGATGGGACTTTGCACTCAGAAGCACTTTGAGATGCTGCAAGGAGCTCCAGTGGCATAAGAGGCGTGCTGCATTCTATCTAAGCCGGCATGGGGGTGCTCAAATCCTCTGACTTGGATAATTTTGGGGAATCTAGCTTTGGACGATAAATGTGTTGGGATTCATTAATCACAACCAGTGCTGGTCCAGCTTGCTTTGCAACCTGGGCTCCCTATGTGCAAGCCTTTCTAGCTGGAGTGAGGTTGCTTAGAGGTAAGCCTCTTGAATGCCCACTCTTAGGCACCCATATCCAGGGGTTGCCCTCATAGTATCCTTGTGGTCACAAGAGATCTTTGGGGATCCATCGCGGCATGGTTGTGCACCTACGTCGATAGCATTTGAGCTACCTCTTAGGCTGTGACTGATAGTTTTTGTGTTTAGAAGCATGTTTCTGCGGTTTAGAAGGAGGTGGCCCTTGTCGTTTTGGCACCCATATGAGCATGGACTCCTTAGCCTTGTGAATGGCCTTGGTGGGCTTGGTTCTAGTAGTTTGAGCGTGGGGTGAGATATCACAGCCCTTCTCCCTAGGCTTGGTCATAGGCGTGGTCATGGGGGTCTCTATTGGTGGCTTTGCAATTGTAGAAGGATCAAGATAACCCTTACTAAAAGTAGTCACTATGCACACATTGCCTATAGTAAGATGGATGCGATCTAGGTTATAGTCCACATTGCAATTCGTCTGCTTTTTAAAAGTGCAACCTAGTAGTGACTTATTACCGGCCCCTTTAGTGTTTGGCAATACATAAAAGAAGACTGGTATACTTTCAGACTCGATAGAGACAGCCACTTTGCATTTTCCTAAGAGTGAGTAAGTGTTGCTCCCAAATGGGCTGAGTTTAGCATTTGTGGGCTGTAATTTAGGTTGACCAATGCGTGTCCAATGGTGATGGACCTAAAAACGGGCCGGCACTGGCTCATGCACTAGCTGGACCTCGTCACTACGCACAAGACAACCCCTCGGCCTCGCGGCCAGGAGCGTCTATCAAAATCTCTGCCTTCCTAAACATTGCGTTTGTAATACGTTGTAGTCCAACTAATCCTAACCCAATATTACTCCTCAGAGGGAGTCCCTTTCACATAGCCAAGAGGCTCGAATCACATACACATGGGGTTCCTCCTACGGCTGAATGCCGTCAACCCTCTACGACTCTCCTACACCTTGGGGATTGGCCCCTCGATGCGTCGCTCAACATTTAGACATTTCGCACAAACGTCGCTCAAGGTACCCAATAAGCATGTCCAGGAATGTACCATTGTCTTTACTTGATTTCCCCTTTAGGATCCCACGACTAGCCTATAGCATGGGTATCTCACTGCCTCTCAACGTAGGTCATGTCCTCATAAACCAATTGCAATGCATGTCCAGGAGCTGATCACTGATACTTTTAAATTCTTTTTCATGCCCCATGCATTTGGTGGATGCCTAGTGCTCAAACATTTAGCAAACAGTATTGTGCACAAGTGCAAAAACATTCTTTTAATGATTTCCAACTACCGTTCGTGCTTCGTTGCATGGCATTTTACGGCTTTTTCCCTTATTTTTCATATCAAAAGTAGACAAAACCGAACTAAAACACGGAAGCAAGGCTGATCTGAAGCAAATCTTCATGCCTCAGCCTCACTATACATTCACGGACATTACTCATAATTTTCCCAATTTTCCGAAGCCCAAAATATAATTTTTCCCTATTTTTTAGGGTTTTTCCACCATTTTCTTGCAATTTTTCCCATTTTCTCCCATTTTTTAATTGCTGAAAATTAAGTTCAGTTTATGGGCTGTGGCCCTTAGTTCATTTCAGCAGAAAAAGAATTTTAGTAGGTGTGGATTAATTTATTACATCATTTTTAGCCCAAAAAACCCTATTTTCCTTCATTTTTATGGTTTTCCGTGTCTCGGTTTTCCATTTTCTGCTATCCCGCACATGTTTTTCTGATTTTCAAATGATGAACAGCCAGAAAACAACTCAAAGCACGACATACTCAAAACTCAATCCATATGAACACATTTTTATCAACCAAATTTGCATCAAAAGGTCATTTTCTTTGTAAAAATGATTATTACCGTGTCTTGCGGGTTTTCCCATTAAATTTGGCACGTCCCACGATTGATTTCCAGCCATGAATTCTGCTTGCAATCAGCAATCTACAATGATTTGGCATTGCCCTTCAATCTCGTCAAGAATCGGCATCCATCCGGCCATCCATTTCCATTCTACTCTTCCACGCACGAACGGGGGTTAAGAGGAGAGAGAGGGAGGAGAGAGAAAGACTGATTTTCTCTCTCTCCAACCAGTCCACCATTTTGCGCGCGAGAGGAGGCGATGCGGAGCGTAGACCGGAGGCAGGAGCTTGGCATGATCACTTCCATGGCTTATGTTCAGCCTGCCATCATGATTGTTGGGGAGGGGGGGGGGGGGGGGGGGGGGGGGGGGGGGGGGCGGTGGGGGGGTGCCAAAGGTCACCCCCCCTCCCTTGCACCTCTTGGGATTTCCCAAATTGGGCCCCCCTTTGGGCACCCCGGCTGGTTTCGGGCCATCTTGCGCGTACGGACTCTGATCGACCGTCTGAAAATTTCTATGAACTCGTCTCGACATCCCGTACTGACCGGCAGCTCCACTGACTGGCACAGGTGCACGGAAAAATTATGAAAATTCTCAGAGTGTCGTACGGGCGCCCGTCAAGCACTTGACGCTTAAAATCGTCCTAGGTCGAGCTGCCGCCTTCGTGGTTGAGCATTTTCCCCCGCATTTCCACATTTTTCTCCTATTTTTAGGCACGTTCCGGGGCCTAAAATCCACCCTTCAAATGGCCATGCGTCAAGATATTATAGTGGGCACCTTCATCGATCAAGGCATCAAAAGAATACGTCTGTTTTGTAGTGATCGTGATTCGTAGGTAGGCAGGTGCCACTGCTTCTTCATCTTGATCTGTCAGTTTGGTAATAGTGGCCACTTAGACGTTGACAGGGGCTTCAAGCATAGGTGGCTCGTGTAATGGATAAGTAGGAGGATAGTACTTTTTCATGTGACTGCCATTGAAAAAGCCTATTCCTTCACCTTCGAGCGTCTCCAATTCAACATTGCCTGTTCTACTAATTGTATGTACTTGAAAAGGTCCTAGTCCTCAAAATTTCATTTTCTGTTTGTGATCCTTCACAGAGTATAGTAGAACGAGGTCCCCCTGATCAAAGTTGCGTTGTTTGACATGCTTGTCAAGCCACATCTTTCTTCGTGCCTTCTCACAAATCAAAGCATGGGTGGCTAAGAGTCGAGTCTCTGTGAGACGCTCTAACTCCACTAAGTGCTTGGTCCAAACCTCTCTTCCCTCCCAACACTCCTGGGCTGCTATCCTTAAGCTAGGGGCAAAGAACTCTAAGGGTAGAATGGCCTCCGTTCCATAAGTCAACCTAAAGGGCGTCTGTCCTACAGCCGTCTAATAAGCTGTACGATAGGCTCACAAGGCTGCCATTAATTTGTTATCCCAGTCACTTCGTGATGTGGACACCACCTTCGTAAGCACGTTGACTAGGATTTTATTCATGGATTCTGCTTGGCCATTTTCTTGAGGGTAGTAGGGCAAGGACCTTCTATGAATGATTAGGAAGGTCGAGAGCAAGTGGGATATCGCTTCATTAATGAAGTGCGTGCCTTGATCACTCACTAGTTCAATTGGACAACCAAAACGTGAAAGGACTTGCTCCCACAAGAACTTCGCAGTGGTTCTAGCATCGTTCTTCCTAGTGGCTCTTGCCTCTGCCCACTTCCTTAGGTAATCAGTTGCCACAATGATGTAGCATGTCTGGGAGTACTGTGCCGCAGGATTGATAGGTCCAATGAAGTCAATGCCCCATTTTTCAAAGGGTTGTCATGCTATTACGGGGATCAACTCCATCTTATCCTTGCACACAGGCACCTTAGTCCTCTAGCACTCATCGTAGTGTTTTACAAATGCAGCATCATGAAATAGGATGGGCCACCATAGTTGGGATTGTAGCACCTTACGGGCTGTTGTATCCCCACTAAAGTATCCTCCAACTATTCCACCATGCGCTTCTCTCAATACATCATGCATCTCGTGCTCACACACACATCTACGCGACAAACTATCTTGTCCTAGCCTATAGAGTTGGCCGGCAATCAGTTGGTATCACTGGATCTTTAAGATAAGTCTCCTTAGCCTGGCTTTCTCAATAGGTCTCTCAAGTAGACCATTCTCTAGCACTTGAACTACATCATCGGCCCAATATGGCATCAGATCGGCTCTAAACAAGTCTCTTTCGCTAGACAGGCCAAAGAGATGAGCATCCAGTAGGTCGTCATGTATGCCTTGTCCAGCAGCTTCTCCTGTGGGTATGCGAGACATGTGATCAGCCATGTAGTGTTGCTTTCCCTTACGTACAACCACAGAGAAATCAAATTCCAACAAGAGAAGTAACCATCTAGCTATGCAACCTGTAGCGCACGGCTTGTTCACGAGATAAAGCAAGGCTTGATGGTCAACAAAAAAGACGAAGGGGGTGGCCAACAGATAATGCCTAAATTTCTTTATAGCAAACACCATGGCTAACCCTTCCCCTTCTGTAGTGGAATAGTTTATCTCTATTTTAGTGAGCTGCCTGCTGGCAAAACTCACGGGGTAATCTAGGTTATGCTCACCAGGCTGGCATAGAACAGCTCCAATAGCAAACTTAGAGGCATCTATGTGTACATGAAACATTATGCTCCAGTCTCAGGCTCGTAAGATTAGTGTAGTGGTGAGAGCCTTCTTCAACTCTTCATATGCACGCTGGCATTTCTCAGTCCACTCGAATACAATCAGCAGCTTGTACAATAGTCTAGCAATCAGTGCGTAATTTAATACAAAGCGTCGATAGTATCCCGTATGGCCTAAGAAACACTGAACGCCCTTGTAGTTAATGGGTGGTGGGAGGTCGATAATGACCCTGACTTTTGAGAAGTCAGTGGCAATGCCGTTCCTTGACACTACGTGCCCTAGGATACATACGTGCTTCACCCAGAACTGGCACTTTAAGGGGTTCAACAAGAGGTTGTATAACCGACACCATTCAAAGATAGCCCTCAACTTTTCTAAGTGTTCGGCCCAACTAGAGTGTACGCATAAGTCGTCTACAAACACCTCTAGCTCGCGTCTAAGCATATCCTTAAAGATGGTGCACATTAATCGTTGAAAGGTCGCAGGTGCATTCCTTAGCCCAAAGGGCATAACGATGTAGGCGAATACACCCCACTCCGTGGTGAAGCAGTCTTGTGCATGTCGTTAGGGTGCACTTGCACTTGATTATAGCTAGAGAAGCCATCCAGGAAGCTGTAAGCTTCTTTGCCTGCTACCCTCTCTAGCATGTTCTTGGTATACGGTAAGGGGTAGTTGTCCCTCTTTGTAGCGGCATTAACTTTCTTGTAATTCATGCACACTCAAATTTTACCATTCTTTTTCATAACGATCGCTATAGGTGATACCCAAGCCGTGTGCTCAATCTCATATATAAATCCTACCTTTAGGAGCTTATTGATTTTCTCCTTCACTGTATAGGCGTGTTTGGGATTCATAGGGTAAGGTCATTGCTTTGTTGGCACTACATCTGGAACCATTGGGATATTATGGGTCACAACCCTAGGATCGACCCCTTTAAGTTCCTCCAAGGACCAGGCAAACACATTGACATACTCTCGTAGAAGAGCAACAAGTTTAGCCTCCTCATCCTTGGTCAAGTCAGCAGCAATGAACACAGGTCGAGGCTTCTCGCCTTCCCCTGCCAAGTTGACTTGCTTGACCTTGGCAGGTCCCTCAATTGGCTCACTGGTTTGCCCTTGCCTCTTTGCTCCTAGGAGAATCACCACTCTATCACCCTTCTTAAACTTTGTGAAGCATTTGGGGAGATCCTGGGGCTTCTTTTGCCTCTCTACTTCTTCTGAGTCCTTAGTTCGCTTCCTGGCCTCCTCCTTTAGTCATCTACGCCTTAGGTGGACTGGCAAGTCCCCTTTGGTGTGTCTGACCTTAGAAGGTTGGGGTACTTCGAGATCACTCTCCGTACTCACTTCTGACTCCGAGTTAAACTCACATCCCTCACTTGAGGAAGGAGTTTTGCCAAGGGGTCGTAATTCAATAGATGTATCCGTCTTAAGCACTGGAACTACCAATGGTTGCGCCACTCTAGCCTGCTCGTAATCCATGGCTCCTATGTGCTCTAACCAAGATCTATCGCACTCCATCCGCATGACTCCTCTTTCATTCCAACCTGCCCTTTCCCTTCTAGGCCTAGAGTCTGCCTTGATCTGTTCGATCATTCTCCCTTCAGTGTCATATTCCATCGTGTCTAACTCTTCTTCACTCTCGTCTCCCATAGAGCGGTAGTCCTCATACTCCTCATCATCAGAATCTTGCCTTTTCATTAGTGACTAAAGCCCAATTGTATAATAGGTTCAGATTGTGAATTTTGGTCCATTTTCACTCAGGCTTAGCCAAAAGATCACTTAGGGGTTTTAGATTGGCAGCCATGTTGCCCTTTAGTTTATCGGTCAAGTACTCTATGATTTCCTGAAGCTCAAGCTTGTTGGTGGGGATATGGAACGAGACCGGTTTCCCTGGGTTACGTGTGCTTCCTGCCATCATGCAGAGTGGCACGATGGGCTCCCTTGCTGGCATGCTTGGGGATTTAGCAGCTTGCCTATATAGCTTTTTCTCATCTGAGAACGGTAGGTCAATGGTTGCCAAGACGTGCATCCAATCCCACTAGTCCTCAGGGCAAGGGATGTACTTGGTCAATGACCCATAGGGTTTGCTTGCATGCGCATCACCTTTTAGCACGGTTGAGATAATCTCCTCTTCACTAGGTTTTCTTCCACACAGTGACAGGAGCGTCACTCAGTGGATGGGTTACATAGGGCCCTGGTGGTCTGGGTATGCCTGTTGGATTCATCTCTAGCCTAGGAATGGCCGGCCTTGCGTCATTTGGTGCTGGATGTGCCAACTGGGCTCCCCTGCCAAAGAGGTTAGGTGGCCTGTTGCCTAAGTATGGAGGGTTGTATTGCTGCGCATATGGGTATCTCCTTGGCAGTTTGCAATGTAATGCGTCATGACCGAACCTACTGTAGTTTGAGCACGGCCTAGATCTAGGATCTTGGAACTCGGCTGGGAGGTGGTTATCGCCATAGTGTATACACTGCACATGCGACCGCACAGGTTTTCTCATTTGGTCTTGCAATCGTGCAAGCTCCATTCTCACCTCAGCCAGCTCGTGGCCTTGGTCAACACTCTTTCCCTTATCCTATATACTAGATTTCTCTCTCTCTCTTGAAACTATTGACCGCTCTGGAGCTCTCTGCCTTGTACTATCCTGATTGGTGTTCCTCATGCTTCGCTCCCTAAGCTGATCGTCCACCCTTATTGCCTCTTCAAAGACTCTAGGTAACATGTCTTGGTGTAGAGTGGAGTTACTAGCCAAAGTCTTATAGAGCTCCTCACTTCGAATTCCATTTATAAATACGGTAGACATAGCCTTCTCGTGAGGTCGCTCATTTGTAGGGATCCTCTTGAAGAGGCTATGCACATGAGTGACATAGTCCCTTACGTCTTCCTTTTCCCTCTGATTGACATTCATCAACCGGACGATGAGATTGTCAGAGTACCCTACCTCAGAGAATCTCTTGATAAAGAGGTCCTTAAGATGGGCAAAGTTCGTGCGCTCAGCTGCATCTAGACTAGTGTACTGAATTCTACCATTATCACCTAAGCACAAACTGAAAGCTTGAGAGCGTTGTGCAAGGTCCATGAGACCGTTTGCTTTGCAAACTTCTTCAATTTGCTCCACAAACCTATATGGGTCATTGTTAGGTTCATACTTGTCTAGCTGCTTTGCTACAATAGGGATTCTAGATTGCCCCTTTGCCCCTTGCGTGACCCCTAATCCCGAGAGTAATGCGGTGGCTAAGGATGTTGCGCTCTACTCAGCGGATGTATTGTCCATGAGCCGCTTGGCTACAAGTTCACTCAACGATAAGTCAGCCTCTGTTGCTCGTTCTCTCTCTGCATTTGGCCCTGCTTTGGCTGCACCAGCCAAGGCTAGCACACGCTGGGCCTCATACATGTCTACATCTTGTTGGAGTTTCCTAGCCTTCTGCTCATGGTTATAGGCAATTATGCTCTCTAGCGCCTTTCTAATCGCCTTTCTTTCCTCTTCTAGGCTTGCTACCACTTCCTCTACTGGTCTGCCTTGAACTACCATCGTAGTCAACAAGTCATACTCATTCACTAACTCCTGCACTAAGACCGGGAATTCTCCCAAGTCCAGTATCCTCTCCTTGTCCGCCTCGTGATCCTGACATTGCTCCCACTTCCAGCTCCACAAGGTCATTGATCAATTTGAGTAGCTCAGACAGCGTCCGATCCTCTATATTGTCGCCTTTTGGATCTTCGTCGTGTCCTCTTAAGCTCCTACTGAGATGGGGCTCTCAGGCACCCAACTATGTTTTGGGATCTTCTCCTAATAGTGGGTTCCTTGATGTTATTATATCTCTTGATGAGTTCCTTGTTACTGAAAGCAGTTGTCAATCTTATTCACAAGTTGTGCTTCGTGCTTTCTAGTGCTCAGTGTGAAAACAGGCTTTTTCTTTTTTTGTAGTGTACCTTTGGTGCAGGAGTCGACCCCCTTGTCCGACTAGGGAAATCAAACCAAAGTAGAAATCGGACTGTCCAATTTTCACAATCGGACCACCCTGTCCGAGTCTCAAAATTGGACCACCCTGTCCGAGTCTCAAAATCGGACCAGCTCGTCCGATTCCCAGAATCGGACCACTTCACCAGAACTTAAAATAGAGGGCTTTTGAACCTGCCTGATAGTCCTGGCCATCCTGTTCACATCTCTGACCCCCCTTGGAAACCCAATTTAGCCCTTAGAAGCCAGAGACCAGACAGGATAACTGAGGATTCACCCCAAACAGCTAGACACTGAGCGGACCGAATTTAGAACTTGACTTGACTTTTGGTAACCAAACAACCAACCCTGAAGTAGAATAGAGAACACAACATGGACTTTCAATAAGACCTTAGATCAGCCAGAAATCGTAGTCGGACGGTCGACCCCAAAAATCGGGTGGTCCGATTCTGGGAATGGGACCCAGACAACTTGGTTTGACTGTGCAGACGACAGCCTGCGGGTTACGCGTGATGACTCAAACTCAGCGCCTACTCCATGGAATCATCCAGTGCCTTCCAGATAGGTGCAAAACACTACAAGAAAATGCCAAACATACCTGGAATCACTATGGTGCTCAAATCGAACGGCACTCCAAGGATCTGTGCCCCTATTTCCCTATTTCCATCAGTAGTATAACCCTTTCTGTTTTCCTTCTTTTTCCTATCCTAATCTTAACCTAATGCAACAAAAATCAAAAATAGAGATGGAGATGGATGGTCCTACTCTAATATTCAACAACAAATCAAAATACTTACTTGCTCCAAGGATTAAAACCTCCTAAATCTCCTAACTATCTCGAGCACTGGTTCAGGCTGCAAACCATACTTCTATGCTCGATTCGATGTGCACGGCGCTTGAGGCTCGATTCCATCGATCCCGACAACGGAACCAAAATGAAGGGGAACTACGGAGCTCTACCACGAGACCTACGGACCGCTTATTGATCAAGTGTTTCAAGCCGAGCGGCCATGGCTACCTCTCACATAGGTGATGCACAATGCCTACCTTACAGGTGTAGTGAGCTTACCTTGATGCTCGATCAAGTTCCCTCCTCTCTCTTGTACTCCGAAAGCTCCACGATCCTTGCGGCAAGCTCAAGCAACCTTAAGCCCTCTTCGTCAAGCTCCACCCTCCATAGCCGCGTGAGAAAAGAGAAGAGAAGAGAAGAAGAAAAGATGAAGAGAGAAGTTGGGGAGCTTCTTCTCCACGATCCCTTACTCTTACACACTCACTCCCTCACTCTTACACACTCGCTCCCTCACACTCCCTCAATCCCTCACTCAAGCACAAGCAAGAAGGCAAGAAATAAGAGAATAAGAAGAAGAAGCTTTGGCCACACACAAGAATGATCTTCTCATTCACTTTTGAACTTTATATACATGCCCTACTTTTTGGGTGGTCATCCCCACTTTTTACATGGCCGAGCATTAGCCTAGGCCCTCTTTTCCTATTTCCCACCGTTCTAACTTATCCCATTTCCAACTAGTGCATACAATTTGCACAGGAGTGAGCCTGGCACTCTTTTACAAGGATTCGGGAGTGCTTTCACAATTAATGGTGCACTTTTACTCTTTTCTTTTCTCGAGGCAACATTGAGGCCTTCTGGAGAGGTTGTCATTCAAATTTTTCAAGGTCTGACTTCCATCCAAGGTGCCTTTTCCTTCCTTTGTCCTGTGCCCTTTCGGTTATCTCCTTTTTCCATTTTCTCGCTCCTCTGTCCATTTTCCCGCTCCTCTGTGATGCGGTAAACACTTGCCACCGATAGTCATCCTCATCATTTGAGAATGGCAAGTCAATGGTTGCCAATACATGCATCTAATGATGCTCATCCTCAAGGCAAGGAATATACTTAGTTAAGGGTCGATGCTTGCACTTTCCCTGTGAGGTTTAGCATCAAGGTCAATTGGTGAGGTTTTCTAGGTATCCATCTCTACTCAAATAACTTCTATTCTATTGCCCAAGAATATCAAGCCATTACCCCAATCGTCTATTACTCAGGCATTTCTCATCCATGGCCTACCGAACAAAATATCATAGTCCATCCCCTTCATGGATATGAAGTTAACCGAGAATCAAATTCTTGCTATCTTTAGAGGCCACTCTTTTAGCACTCCGAATGGTCTGACTTTCATTCCATTCACTGTGTAACATTAAACCATGTAGTTTGCACTGGTGGGTTTTTCCCAAGCTTGCAAAACTATGTGGCTAAGCACACTAACTCTTGCTCCTTTATCCACAATTCCTTTCCGTGTGGCATTATCTAATGCAACAACATGTAAAACTACATGCATTTCTGTGCCCTCCCAAAAGGCATTCACTTGTAGGGATTTAGATATTGGATTCAAGGTTAGGCTTGGTATATTCATCTCTACGTTAAGGTCCGACAAGTTGCTTGCTTCATGTTCGCTGAGTCTTTCCACCCATTGCTTCAACACTTACCATAGCATGGGGTTTTACCTAAGAAATTATCCTAATGACAAGGTTACAAGAGTTGATATTAATACTATGAGAAATTTGCCAACCTTTTTCTTTTCCCCTAATTCAAGGCCTTTTTGCCAAAGCTCTTAGGTGGTTTGTCTGTGTATGGCATCCGAGTTCTGCTTGTGTGGTGCTACATGGGGTATTGATGTGCCTCTTAGTCTTAGGTGCATAGGGGAGACTTGTGTACTCACATCAAAGAGCTCATTAATCTCATCCTCCATGACAAGCTCCACATCCTATAAGTGCACTTGAGATCCTTTCACCCAGTCTTTGACTTTGTCTACAACTTCTAATTGGTGTTTTGGGTCGGGGTATTCTCCAACCTTGGCACTTCCTTTTGTCACTATCTAAGGAGGAGATGTTTTTACCTCTGCATCCGTAACCTGTTTCCCTTTCATTAGTGTGGTAGCACTATCAGTTTTGAGTGTTACCTTGGTGTCCGCCCTCTTTTTTCCCTCAGATGTTGTATCTAAGTTACTAGGTCCAGGTAATGAGATACCAACTTGCTTCATTTGGGCTCAGGTCATGACGTTGAGTAGGATTGCTATGGCTTCATCATTTGGTGTTTTGGCATTAAAGATCCCAAGAGGTACTAATAGCACAATTGCCATACTAGTGGAGGGTTTCCGTATAGGGCAATTAGCACACAAATGTGTAACTCCACACTTTGGACATCTCAAGTCGGCCTCGTCCCTATGTGCATTCTCTTTTTTAGGGCAACGAGATTAAATATGCCCAAGATGTCCAAAAGTCCAACATGCTAGTGGTTCTTGGTTTGGACCCCCTCCGAGACCTCTCCCTCTTTCTCGTAAAAAATCCATCAATATAGGATTGCCATCCTTGTCATAGGAGACATAAGGATTCACATAGATTTTGTCCTCTAGTGGCTCCTCTACAAACTATATTGGAGCATCGCTTTTGGTGGATGGTTTGCTATGGGTCCAGGTGGCCTTGGGATTTGCATGGGATTGGTGTTCATCTTAGGGTTTGTTAGCTTCAAGTCATTGGGTGCTAGTAGAGCTAAGCTCCCTTCCAAAGTTGGGATGCCTATTCCCTGGATAGTAGGGCTAAGTATAGGATTGTGGATATGGGATCCTTCTTGGAAACTGGTAGTGCAATGCATCATGTCCAAACCTACCATAGCTAGCACAAGGCTGTGATCTAGGATCCAAACATTCAGTTGGAAGATAATTCCCACCATAATGCACACACTACATGTGGGGTCACGCTGGCCTTCTCAGCATCTCTTATAGCTTGGTTAACTCTAACTTCAAGTCAACTATTTATTGGTTTTGGTCAATGTTTTTTCCTTTATCATGCATGTCATGGCTTGACCAATCACTAAGGATTGTGGTTCTCTTGGTATTCCTAGAGGTATTGTTCTCTTGTGGTATGAATCTTGAACTTCTCTCTCTTAGCAAGTCATCCACATGTATTGCCTCTTCAAAGACCTTGGCTAACACATCCCTTTGCAAGTTTGAGTTACTAGCTAAGGCCTTATAGAGCTCTTTGTTTCGGATTTTGTTGTTGATAAACACAATGGAGATTGCTCTCTCATTGGGGCACTCCACGCTAGAATCCTCTTATAGAGACTTCTCACATGAATGACAGTCTTAGATTTACTCCTTGTCTTTTTAGTTGACATTCATCAGCCTGACAATGAGGTTGTTTGAGTATCCAGCCTCAGAAAATCTCTTGATGAAAATATCCTTTAGGTTATTGAAGTTGTTGTGCTTAGCATTGTCTAGGCTAGTAAACCAAGACCCTTGTCTCCTAGGTAGAGTCCAAAAGCTTGAGCACACTGAGCAAGGTCGATGAGACTATTTGCCTTGCATACCTACTGAAACTACTCAATGAAGTTATAAGGAACATTACGTGTCTGATACTTCTCA